>NC_090922.1:868211197-868514228 GCF_040938575.1 Ambystoma mexicanum
GACGGAGACGCTGGTTCTGTAACGTGGAACCTGAAGATTGGGACGCAGATTGCCACAGGTGCCTGAGAGGTCTTAGGGACCCAGACCTGAGCAATGGCAGAGACACAGGAAGCCAGACCAGCGGAAATTGACGCAGGGACGCCGACAGCCGAAGGCAAGACACTCTGCAGCTTCAGAACCGCGAGAAGGATGCCAAGCATGGCAGCAGCCAAGAAACATCGCTCCAGCTCCCGAAGAGACCGGAGATCGCCCGAGAGTTCCCTAAAGTATTGACAAATCAAGCACTATCGTCACTGATTCTGTGGAGGGAAGCTAACTTGTGTGGCCAGGGAAAGGTAGAAGCTACCTGAAATTTGGAGAGGACCATGTAGGGAAAGACAAACGCCAGAGGGACATATTGGACCGAAATAATCTTGCAACCATAATTTCTAATGATATCCATGCACCAATGCTTAAAAGGAATTGATGAAACTGAGACTAACTTTGTTAAAGGGTCAGTGACCCAGGATTGGATACATTTCCTCTTGTTGTTGAAAGAATAATTGGAGAAAGTAAAAACCCTTGCAGGTTAGTGAACTAGGCGAACCGTGAGTCTGGGACACGCATACAGGCGAGAAAGATGAAGAGAAGTGATCTTGAACTTGTGAAACAATAGTGTAACATTCTGGCAGGCGAGCCAGGAGTGGGAATCGAAATGAACGTGGAATTATAAAACTGTAAGAAGTAAATGTAGAAGGGAAGAAAGTCATAAATAGCCTGGCAAAAGGGAATACATCGGGAATAGCAAGAGGAATGAGCAGTGGAGAAGGGAAGAACTTTAACCCTTTTGCGCCAATGGAAATAGAGTATGAGAAATTGAATGTAAGAGTGAACAATATGTGTAAGAAGAGACAAGGGGAAAAAGGGATTTTCCTTAAACTTGTGAAAGCTTAAAAAAGGAAAAAACTAAAGGGAGAGATCCTACAAGTTAAAGTTGTACAGTAAGGTCTTGGAAAGCAGGAAAACAGGTGTGGACAAGAGGAACCCCACCTCTGTTGAAAACATGGATCATTGTTAAAAACCTTTATTTAAGAGAGTGCGTTCAACATTACAGCAACAATAATGAAATACAACAACCAACGTAGTGAGTTATACATTGTGGTACAGTTAGCAAAGAGCTCATACAGAAACCAGTGCATCGTGATACCCCGGCAGGGAGAGCGTATAGTGAAACTATCAACAGCAATATTTTGCTGTGTCTCAGGCATCAACACATGACTCCTCAGCATTGTCGGTACACGTTTGGGTGGAGGTAAGGTAGTTTTGATTATGGGGAGCATATGCCCTTGGGTCAAGAGTTCATGGGTTGTAATGCAGGCCATCGCTCTTCCATGTCCGATGCCCAAGTAACTGCTTTGAGCCATTGCGAGGTAGTTGGGCTGGTTAGGCAGAGCCATAGTAAGAGGATACATCGGACAGCTAGTAACATACATAGACTCTCAAGCTTGAGGAGAACGCCATGCATTTGCTAAAATTGATGGAACAAGCATATTGAGGGGGTAGAGCATAGTTCGGTGTTCAGTATAGTCGACATTTTTTCGCAAACTTCCACCCAGAACACCTTGAGTGACGGACAGCTCCACAGCATATGTATCTAGTTTGCTTGAGTTGCGCAGCACCTAGGACATGTGGGCGGGTGAGTGTCTGAAATGCGGTGGAGACGAGAAGGGGTATAATGAAATCGATGCAATACTTTAAATTGTATGAGGTGGAATTTTGAGTTGAAGGACACTTCTCGGGTTTGTAGGCACATAGATTCCCACATCTCTTCAGCTATGTGTTCCCAGAGATCTTCTGCCCAGGACTCGCTTAACTCAACTAGAGGCTTGCAGCCCTGATCTTGCAGTGTATCGAACAGCCTAGCCACCATCCCTCCTGAGATTGTGCCTCTCATTATAGTGTTGAGGAGTGGCTCGTCAGGCGGCTGTACCGGGAACATTTTCCATACACCTTTGTGTGCGTGACAGAGCCCAGCATACTGCAGCCACTGCCCCGATTGCCTATGGGGTGGGTTTAGTCCGGTCTCTGTACTCTATAAAGGAGTTCATTTTATTTACATCTCCGATCATTGCGTACCTGTCGTTGGCCCACAGAAGTGCATCTGTTTTGCTTATGTTGCGGGACAAAATTCCATAGCGGCATGTTTTTATGGTATGGTCTGGGGTTGTTAAATGTCCTCCACACTTTATCCCATACTATGGGCCGTAACGGTCGCAGAGTCCATGTCTGTGTTTTTGGGCCCAGTGGGAGTATAAAAGAGCGCACGTCATGGGCTCCGGCAGCATGCCTCACTAATTTTAGGTGAGGATGTTAAGCATCAGTATCAAACCAGTAGGCCACATAATGTGCTTGTGCCGCCACCAGTAGCGCTCAGTTAGGGACTGAAAGGCCCTCCTTATCATATGGTCTGGCGAGTTAATCCCATTTGATGTGCACAGCGCCGCGTGCCACATAAAGCCATTTATTGCCTTCTCTAGTGCCTCGAAGAACACAGTTCCAGGCTACAGCGGAGCGTTGATGAAATAATATAGCAACTTGGGAAATACCAGCATTTTTAGGAGTGCAACACGCCCTGCGATGGTGATTGGGAGTTTTGCCCAAGTGCGGAGTTTGGTCTGTAGTTGGAGCAGATAGTCACCATAATTGCCCGCATAAAGGGAGACTTTTTTCAAAACCTTTATTTTAAGATTTGACAAGTGCATCACATATGACCAACAAGTGTTGACAGTATACAATTTTAATATACGATGGGCTATATAGTATCAAGTTTGGGTTAGCTTTGCATTATACGTGTGGGTTACAGTCTTCGCGTTCTCGGTTTGGTCTCTTGGATATTCACGTAGATCTGTTGGCTGGGTCGTTGGCTGAGCTGGATGACTCATCTCCCGAAGTGTCTGGGATGTCCTCGGATATCTCCTCAGTGGGGGCCCACATATCTTTCGGTCTGCAGGTAGGCACCATGTTTTGAACCTATTTCTTCTGTTTCCTGTACATGTATTAAGTCTCTCATCCAGGCTTGCCGAGTGGGAGGGGTCCTTGCCTTCCAGGCCCTAAGGATGCATCTTTTAGCGACCACCCCTGCGACTGCAGCCAGGCGACGTGTTTTAATTGGTACCTTCCCAATGTCGCCGAGTTAGTATTTTAATGGAGTTGCTGGAATTTGGAGCCCGACAATGTCACTCACCGTCTCGGCTACCTCACACCAGAACCTTTTCATCAGGGGACAGTCCCAGTACATGTGGAAAGAGTTTGCCCCTTGGGTCTGGCATTTAGGACATTCTGATTTAGTCGTGGGGTCGAATTTGGCGATTTTCTTTTTTTTCATATGTAGATGATTCAATATCTTGAATTGGATTAGTCTAAAGTTGGTGCATATGGAGATTGATTTGGTGAAATGCAGTATTTCGCCCATTGGGTGTCTTCGATGGTCATCCCCAGGTCTCTTTCTCATTTGTGAATAATCTCGAACCAATAAGAGGGGTCCCTAGTTAGTGCTGCTGGGCCGACTACAAATGGTATCGAGATCTTCTCCCTGGTCTCTCTAAAACACTTTCCTGGTGTCTAGTATGTGCACACAGGTTGGAGGTCGATTCTTGAATTTTAATATGTCGCCCCCAATTTGTGTGTCTTATCGTTAAAAAACACAACAAGTGCTGATCCCAGAGTATCTGGTTGAGAAGCCAGATAACAATGGCGAAAAATAAAAAGGATTTTATTGTGTTAAAAAATTGTGTGGAAAGTGAAGATATTAATTCTTCATAACTCCCAAAGGTTCAGATTGAACCATAAATTATATGGATAACGAATTAAGTTTCCTTGAAACAAGCCCTTTGTTTTCTTTTAGAAAGGGAATGTGAGTCTGGGTTATCCTCCAGACCTTTTCTATGGTCAACCGGTTTCAGCGGGATTCTTGAGTTGCCGCTTTCTTCAGGACGAATACTTCAAGTTGAGGTATCCTAAACAGGGTCTTCAACACTGTTTAGACGATAGAGGGTGTCCAGGGTTTGGTAGGGTAATTACTTCCTAGTCCTGTATGGACAACAAAAACAAGAAAAAAATATGGACTCTAATCAGTCTCTTGTACCAACAGTTTCTACTTAAAAAAGATTTCTTAAAAGAAGGAGATCTTTTAAGGTACTTCTATCAGTACCACCTCTATAGTGGAATCATACCTCTGTGTTGTAATTCCAGGGTAGCTGCTTGGTTTTTCAGCGGTATCCACTTTGCAGCCAGAATACTCGCAAGGTAGGTCTTGTTTCGTCCTTGCTTCTGGATATTGTCCCTCTGGGTGCCGGTTTGTTCCTTCCCGAATCGAATCGTATCCAATACTATGTTCCCCTGTGTCTGTTGTGCTTTTATAGCAGTGTGCGTGGTCACGTGACCTTAATGACCGATCACGTGATCACGCGCACGCAATCGCGTCTAAAGCGCGAGATCGGGCAAACATGCCCGATGTGGAACCGTGACTCTTAAAGGGGACTTCGTCAAAAACAGATTGTACGGATTAAGGGCTTAAATGCAAGGTGGAAATTGCAAAAATCTGTACCTTAAGATGGGCCATAGTTAGCTAACCCTGTTCATCCAAGGGTCGCCAGAACCTGCCAGCAGATCTCATCATTAAGGCCAATCACGTGACTGCGTGTTCTGTATATCCACTGTTGTTCCCTCTTTAATAGGAGTGCTGTGATGTTTCCACCTCTTGCTGGTGCTTTCACTTTTTCTATTACGGTCCACATAATATCATCTGCAGTGTGATGGTTCTCGATAAAATGTTCTACTAGAGGAGCCGTCCTTTTGCATGTCCTAATATTGGAACGGTGCTCTCCTATCCGTAGTTTTATTGTTCGAGTCGTCATCCCAATATATTTTTTGTTACAGGGGCATTGTATAAGGTATACAACATTGGTGGAGTTGCAGTTGGTCAGAGTTCTTTGTTCCCAGGGATATTTCCAGCCTATATCTATTACTGTAGTACGTTTTGTATATTTGCAAATGGTGCAGTTTCCACAGGGTGTATGACCCTGAGCTCTAGGTGTATCCCATAGTGTGTTCGTGTCCATAGCAGGCAGTGATTCTTTGTAAGTGTGCACTAAAGAATCTCTTAAGTTTTTTCTCCTCCTTATGGCGAACAGTGGTTCCGGCAGTTGTTTCTCATTCACATTGAGTATGTGCCATGCTTGTCGAATTTCCTTCTTAAGGCGGTTAATGATCGGGGAATGGCTGAATACTGCAGTAATGGTCGTATCATCCCTTGGTCTTTTCCCATGTTGGTTAAGAGTAGTTTCTCTTTGTATATTCCTTGCCCGTTTTCTTGCCTGTTTAACAATCCTGTACGGATAATTCCTCTCTAGTAGGTTATTCGAGAGCCTGGTTGCTTGAATGTCATATTCGGCTCCAGAGGTACAATTCCTCCTAAATCGGAGGAACTGCCCAAAGGGTAGGTTTTCTTTCAAGGACCTTTGGTGGAAACTATTATAGTCCAGCAAGGAATTCCTATCCGTGGATTTTTGAAAGACCGTTGTTTCTAGTGTATTGCCTCTCCTAGTGATCGACAAATCGAGAAACGTAGCAGTCGTTTTACTGGCCTCGTGGGTGAATTTGAGAAAGGGATTCAATCCGTTAAGCCATTCCATAAAGTTATTCAAAGTTGATTCATCCCCACTGAACAGTAGAAAAATATCATCAATGTATCGTCGCCAGCTGATTATATTGGCGGAAAAAGGATTTGTTTCCGTGTAGATATGGGTTTCTTCAAAATTGGCCACATACAGGTTAGCCAAAGTTGGTGCGAATGTCGCACCCATGGCAGTTCCTGCAATCTGTTCATAGAAGGTGTCTCCAATAATGAAATAGTTTTTTGTTAGCGCTATTTCCGCCAGTTGCATGATTAGCGTAACAGGCATATCCAGAGATTTAGCTCGTAGTATGCTTTCGATGACCCTTACAAAGAGAAACTACTCTTAACCAACATGGGAAAAGACCAAGGGATGATACGACCATTACTGCAGTATTCAGCCATTCCCCGATCATTAACCGCCTTAAGAAGGAAATTCGACAAGCATGGCACATACTCAATGTGAATGAGAAACAACTGCCGGAACCACTGTTCGCCATAAGGAGGAGAAAAAACTTAAGAGATTCTTTAGTGCACACTTACAAAGAATCACTGCCTGCTATGGACACGAACACACTATGGGATACACCTAGAGCTCAGGGTCATACACCCTGTGGAAACTGCACCATTTGCAAATATACAAAACGTACTACAGTAATAGATATAGGCTGGAAATATCCCTGGGAACAAAGAACTCTGACCAACTGCAACTCCACCAATGTTGTATACCTTTATACAATGCCCCTGTAACAAAAAATATATTGGGATGACGACTCGAACAATAAAACTACGGATAGGAGAGCACCGTTCCAATATTAGGACATGCAAAAGGACGGCTCCTCTAGTAGAACATTTTATCGAGAACCATCACACTGCAGATGATATTATGTGGACCGTAATAGAAAAAGTGAAAGCACCAGCAAGAGGTGGAAACATCACAGCACTCCTATTAAAGAGGGAACAACAGTGGATATACAGAACACGCAGTCACGTGATTGGCCTTAATGATGAGATCTGCTGGCAGGTTCTGGCGACCCTTGGATGAACAGGGTTAGCTAACTATGGCCCATCTTAAGGTACAGATTTTTGCAATTTCCACCTTGCATTTAAGCCCTTAATCCGTACAATCTGTTTTTGACGAAGTCCCCTTTAAGAGTCACGGTTCCACATCGGGCATGTTTGCCCGATCTCGCGCTTTAGACGCGATTGCGTGCGCGTGATCACGTGATCGGTCATTAAGGTCACGTGACCACGCACACTGCTATAAAAGCACAACAGACACAGGGGAACATAGTATTGGATACGATTCGATTCGGGAAGGAACAAACCGGCACCCAGAGGGACAATATCCAGAAGCAAGGACGAAACAAGACCTACCTTGCGAGTATTCTGGCTGCAAAGTGGATACCGCTGAAAAACCAAGCAGCTACCCTGGAATTACAACACAGAGGTATGATTCCACTATAGAGGTGGTACTGATAGAAGTACCTTAAAAGATCTCCTTCTTTTAAGAAATCTTTTTTAAGTAGAAACTGTTGGTACAAGAGACTGATTAGAGTCCATATTTTTTTCTTGTTTTTGTTGTCCATACAGGACTAGGAAGTAATTACCCTACCAAACCCTGGACACCCTCTATCGTCTAAACAGTGTTGAAGACCCTGTTTAGGATACCTCAACTTGAAGTATTCGTCCTGAAGAAAGCGGCAACTCAAGAATCCCGCTGAAACCGGTTGACCATAGAAAAGGTCTGGAGGATAACCCAGACTCACATTCCCTTTCTAAAAGAAAACAAAGGGCTTGTTTCAAGGAAACTTAATTCGTTATCCATATAATTTATGGTTCAATCTGAACCTTTGGGAGTTATGAAGAATTAATATCTTCACTTTCCACACAATTTTTTAACACAATAAAATCCTTTTTATTTTTCGCCATTGTTATCTGGCTTCTCAACCAGATACTCTGGGATCAGCACTTGTTGTGTTTTTTAACGATAAGACACACAAATTGGGGGCGACATATTAAAATTCAAGAATCGACCTCCAACCTGTGTGCACATACTAGACACCAGGAAAGTGTTTTAGAGAGACCAGGGAGAAGATCTCGATACCATTTGTAGTCGGCCCAGCAGCACTAACTAGGGACCCCTCTTATTGGTTCGAGATTATTCACAGATAGGGATACTTATTTGTTGGCTAGGGATCTAGCTACAGGAATAACTTACAATAACTTTACCTTCTGTTGTTTTGAGTGTTATAAGCGATTGGCATAAACAGGAGGGAACCGCCCTATAACTCCTTTTTGTGGTTACTTATTCTTCTGGCGGCGTCACAAACCGCGAGTTAGTGCACCAGTAGGTCACTTTAAAACATAAATTGTGGATAAGAAAAAATGCGGCATACAGTTTCAAGTACTAATTTTTAAAAATCCGACAAGACATTGACAAAAATGGCAGAAGCAACATACTTGGCTTTCGCGGAGGAACTAATAGAAGGGATCCTAGCGAATCCCTCAATATTAGGTGTAGAACAACAGGCCGCAATAGCCTCCAAAGGAGATGACTGGAACGAATTGGAAGCACTACGGAAAAAGCTGATTAGAACAGAGCTGCATGGGGCCATAATGACGGAATATCTTCGGGCACATATAGCGCCCAACGGCCTCATTATTAGGATAGAACCCAGAATTTTCCTTGAAGAACTTCAATTCAGGAAAGACTGGAGTTTCATCTCTAATAAATGCACCAGAGACTGGATTATATTAATAATCAATACAGCCAAAACGGTGTCTGAAAGATTGATGAATGAAATCATCATCAAGCAAGATGCAATAACAACTAAAATGATTATAGGTGACTATTTAAAAAGTATGGCAACTCTGGACGCCACAATTAAGGAGTTCAAGGACCTCGATCTCAACAAAAAAGTTATTAAACTTAAAAAAGATATTGCAGCCTTTTCGCATGAGAAGAAATATCCATACACGACAGATGTATATTATGAAGAGCAAGAAAAAAATACTAATGTCCCAAATATGGGGCCTACGAGAGGTAGGCAACAGAGGAATAGACCAAGACCGGGTAACTGGAATTTTTCAAGTGGAAGCTCAGACGAAGATGCCAGCAAAACAGGAGGCAATGTCACCTTTGGTAACCAACAAAATAGAGGTGGCAGCACCCGGGGTTTTCAGGCCCCGAGAGGACGAGGCAGGGCCAGAGGATGGTGGCCGAATCAATCACCCAGGGTCACCAGGAACAGAGGGAAAGGATGGTACCAGCAGAACAGCACCCCACAGTACAACCCTTAATACCTACTAACCAATCCCTGGTAGTCAATCTCTCCACTTTCATTCCCACACAAATTCAACTAGATGTATTACAGAAGGGGCTCTCATTCGTTCCTACTACTCCCCATGATCCGTTCCAGACCAGAATAGAAATTACACAACTGATGAGGAAGATCAGACTCAAACAGTTTTTTGCGGAGGATAAAAACAATGGACCCCGAGATGTGACTGGACTACATAACAAATCTACATATTATCCACCTCCACACAGCATAAGTGTAGAGTCCCAGACCTTCGAGAAACTTATTCTCAAGAAACTTGAAGAAATAGAAACAGAAGACAACTTGGGTACTTACCATAATATGACCAGACAGGAAGATATAGCCCTAAAAGAATTGAAGAAGAACGAAGACATTATCATCAAACCGGCTGATAAGGGGGGTGCGATTGTTATCATGGATAGAACTGATTATGACAGGATGGTGAACACATTAATAAATGACCGGACTACATATAAAAGACTTGGCAGTGATCCGACCAACAGACTCAGGAGCCTCATTAATCCGATCATTGAAGAGGCCGAAGCAGAGGGATATATAAGCAGCAAGGAAGCAGCTTTCCTAGCGCCTACATTTCCGAGATGCCCGGCCTTTTACGCATTACCTAAAATACACAAAGGCGTCCTTCCAACTCCTGGTCGCCCTATTGTGTCAGGGATTGGCTCTATCTTGGAACCCCTCTCACAATTTGCTGACTTTTTTCTAAAAGAAGAGGTCAGCAAAATGCGGTCTTATGTGAAAGATACCACTGCCATTCTAGTATATTTAAGCGAGCTGGTCTTAAATAATGATGAGATCTACATTATAACTATGGACATAGAGTCATTATACTCTAAAATCCCACAAGAAGAAACACTAAGGGTCATCGAAAGCATACTACGAGCTAAATCTCTGGATATGCCTGTTACGCTAATCATGCAACTGGCAGAAATAGCGCTAACAAAAAACTATTTCATTATTGGAGACACCTTCTATGAACAGATTGCAGGAACTGCCATGGGTGCGACATTCGCACCAACTTTGGCTAACCTGTATGTGGCCAATTTTGAAGAAACCCATATCTACACGGAAACAAATCCTTTTTCCGCCAATATAATCAGCTGGCGACGATACATTGATGATATTTTTCTACTGTTCAGTGGGGATGAATCAACTTTGAATAACTTTATGGAATGGCTTAACGGATTGAATCCCTTTCTCAAATTCACCCACGAGGCCAGTAAAACGACTGCTACGTTTCTCGATTTGTCGATCACTAGGAGAGGCAATACACTAGAAACAACGGTCTTTCAAAAATCCACGGATAGGAATTCCTTGCTGGACTATAATAGTTTCCACCAAAGGTCCTTGAAAGAAAACCTACCCTTTGGGCAGTTCCTCCGATTTAGGAGGAATTGTACCTCTGGAGCCGAATATGACATTCAAGCAACCAGGCTCTCGAATAACCTACTAGAGAGGAATTATCCGTACAGGATTGTTAAACAGGCAAGAAAACGGGCAAGGAATATACAAAGAGAAACTACTCTTAACCAACATGGGAAAAGACCAAGGGATGATACGACCATTACTGCAGTATTCAGCCATTCCCCGATCATTAACCGCCTTAAGAAGGAAATTCGACAAGCATGGCACATACTCAATGTGAATGAGAAACAACTGCCGGAACCACTGTTCGCCATAAGGAGGAGAAAAAACTTAAGAGATTCTTTAGTGCACACTTACAAAGAATCACTGCCTGCTATGGACACGAACACACTATGGGATACACCTAGAGCTCAGGGTCATACACCCTGTGGAAACTGCACCATTTGCAAATATACAAAACGTACTACAGTAATAGATATAGGCTGGAAATATCCCTGGGAACAAAGAACTCTGACCAACTGCAACTCCACCAATGTTGTATACCTTATACAATGCCCCTGTAACAAAAAATATATTGGGATGACGACTCGAACAATAAAACTACGGATAGGAGAGCACCGTTCCAATATTAGGACATGCAAAAGGACGGCTCCTCTAGTAGAACATTTTATCGAGAACCATCACACTGCAGATGATATTATGTGGACCGTAATAGAAAAAGTGAAAGCACCAGCAAGAGGTGGAAACATCACAGCACTCCTATTAAAGAGGGAACAACAGTGGATATACAGAACACGCAGTCACGTGATTGGCCTTAATGATGAGATCTGCTGGCAGGTTCTGGCGACCCTTGGATGAACAGGGTTAGCTAACTATGGCCCATCTTAAGGTACAGATTTTTGCAATTTCCACCTTGCATTTAAGCCCTTAATCCGTACAATCTGTTTTTGACGAAGTCCCCTTTAAGAGTCACGGTTCCACATCGGGCATGTTTGCCCGATCTCGCGCTTTAGACGCGATTGCGTGCGCGTGATCACGTGATCGGTCATTAAGGTCACGTGACCACGCACACTGCTATAAAAGCACAACAGACACAGGGGAACATAGTATTGGATACGATTCGATTCGGGAAGGAACAAACCGGCACCCAGAGGGACAATATCCAGAAGCAAGGACGAAACAAGACCTACCTTGCGAGTATTCTGGCTGCAAAGTGGATACCGCTGAAAAACCAAGCAGCTACCCTGGAATTACAACACAGAGGTATGATTCCACTATAGAGGTGGTACTGATAGAAGTACCTTAAAAGATCTCCTTCTTTTAAGAAATCTTTTTTAAGTAGAAACTGTTGGTACAAGAGACTGATTAGAGTCCATATTTTTTTCTTGTTTTTGTTGTCCATACAGGACTAGGAAGTAATTACCCTACCAAACCCTGGACACCCTCTATCGTCTAAACAGTGTTGAAGACCCTGTTTAGGATACCTCAACTTGAAGTATTCGTCCTGAAGAAAGCGGCAACTCAAGAATCCCGCTGAAACCGGTTGACCATAGAAAAGGTCTGGAGGATAACCCAGACTCACATTCCCTTTCTAAAAGAAAACAAAGGGCTTGTTTCAAGGAAACTTAATTCGTTATCCATATAATTTATGGTTCAATCTGAACCTTTGGGAGTTATGAAGAATTAATATCTTCACTTTCCACGCAATTTTTTAACACAATAAAATCCTTTTTATTTTTCGCCATTGTTATCTGGCTTCTCAACCAGATACTCTGGGATCAGCACTTGTTGTGTTTTTTAACGATAAGACACACAAATTGGGGGCGACATATTAAAATTCAAGAATCGACCTCCAACCTGTGTGCACATACTAGACACCAGGAAAGTGTTTTAGAGAGACCAGGGAGAAGATCTCGATACCATTTGTAGTCGGCCCAGCAGCACTAACTAGGGACCCCTCTTATTGGTTCGAGATTATTCACAGATAGGGATACTTATTTGTTGGCTAGGGATCTAGCTACAGGAATAACTTACAATAACTTTACCTTCTGTTGTTTTGAGTGTTATAAGCGATTGGCATAAACAGGAGGGAACCGCCCTATAACTCCTTTTTGTGGTTACTTACTCTTTCTCATTTGGCCTTCATTGCGTTCTTGGAGGGGGTGTACCGTTGTACAGCATTATAGAGGGTGGAAATTCCTCCTTTGAAGCCCTCGGGTGTCATGGTATCAGTCAAGAATTGGTGAGTGGGTGGAGCTTCCGGGGAGGATGGCCATTGCCTCTTACATGCTGCCTTAGGCCTGTAGTACTGAAGTGAAGTGACCAGCCCAGTCCCGACTTTCGCCTGGACGGTCTTCAGGGATGCAAACTTCCCGTCAGGATATAGGTCTCCCAGATTAATTTCTTTCCCTGGGTCCCATCTTTTATTGATGGTCGTGTCCAGGGTGGGTTCAAGCTTTGGGTGCAGCCATAGCGGGGTATGTGGCCAGTATGGGTTGTCGCACCCCACTCTGTCCTCTAGTTTGGACCATGCCCGCACTGTAGAGCCCACCGGGTCAACCTCCCCCGATCTTAGTGCCGTGGAGTAGGGCATTGCCTGGTAAATTGAAGGGGGCCGCTGCAAACCTTTCAGCTTGTATGTGTGCGTATGCCTCGGTCGAGTCTGACCAGTATTTTGAAAAGTGGGACTGGGCCACCTGAAAATATAGTTGAAAATCCGGGGCTGCTAAGCACCCAGTTTCGTACTTCTCGCACATCTTGGGCCACTGGAGTCTCACGGTTCCCCCTCCCCATACAAACGTTGATGCCAATCTCTGAAGTTTCTGGAAAAACGGTCCGCCTGGCCAGATATGGATGTTACAGAACAGGTACAGTAATTATGGCACTATTACCATTTTGAGTAGCAATATTCGCCCATATAGCGATATTGGAAGTTTGTCCCATACATTTAATGTGTGTTACAGGAGTGTTAAGTATGGTAGTTATTGTTATACAGAGTCTGTTTGTCTGTAGCCATTA
Organism: Ambystoma mexicanum; assembly: GCF_040938575.1. Taxonomy (NCBI): domain Eukaryota; kingdom Metazoa; phylum Chordata; class Amphibia; order Caudata; family Ambystomatidae; genus Ambystoma; species Ambystoma mexicanum. Next base: position 868,224,575 of record NC_090922.1, read on the forward strand.
TAGTTCCCAGGTATTGGACGGTGGTGGGTGACCATTTAAATTGTGCAGTGGCTGGCGTCTGCGTTGTGGATGATTTCCGATTTAGCCTGATTGATTCGTTACCCAGAGTGTTTGGCAAACGTCTCCATTTCGTGCATTACCGGTGGTAAGTTAGTTTCAGGGTCTCCGACATACAGCCTTGGATTGTCGGCATAGACCGATATAAATTGTGGGGGGGGAAGCACCTGACGTGAATGCCTCTCCATGAATGCTTGTATCTAAGTTTGGCAGCCATGCCCTCAATGATGAGAGCAAATATGAGAGGAGGTAGTGGGCAGCCTTGTCTAGTGCCTCTTCTGAGTGCAAAGCTTGGGGAAAATGATTTGTTCCTTCTGACCATTGCTCTAGGGTCGGTATATAGGACCCGGATGTATTTAATGAATACCGGGCCAAATCCCATCTTGTCCTAGAGTGTACATATAGTTCAGGATACTGAATCGAACGCTTTTTCAGCATCTAGTGTAGCCGCTATGGTTTTGGCCTTCGGGTCGAGCTGTGAGGTGATGGCGAAGAATCTCCTGAGATTCAACGCGGTGGATCTGGTATGGATGAATCCCGACTGGTCGGTGTGTATAATTACATTCATGCATTTTATGAGGCGGTTTGCGATTACTTTGGCATATATCTTAGTGTCTGAATTGATGAGGGAGAGAGGTCGGTAGGACGTGGGATCTTGTGGTGGTTTGTGGGGCTTAAGGAGTACTGTTAGGAATGCTTCTTTCATTGTATTTGGAAATGCCCCTTTACCTAGGGCCTCTTCCCAGACCTCCAGTAATTTTGGGGCCATTTACCCTTTAGATGTTTGGTACAGATTGTGATGCTGGAAATGCATTGGAGGGACAGGGCCTCCGTATTCTTGTCCTTTACTGCCTTTTATCGTGTGTTCTGTTGCGTTTTCCACGCAGGTGTTCATATGGGACTCCTGGCGGTGCAGCTCTTTTCGTTTGGTGAACAGACCAATGGGGATACCCTTATGGCACCCAGGGGTAGGGGTACAACCCTGTGTCCCTAGTGTATGTTTTTGGGTACCTGTGTGTGACCCACAGAGCATGGTACGGGCTGGTGGCAGCTCCGTGCGGAAAGGACTGGTGCCCTGAGTGTCCTTCATTTTGGGATGCCCAGGCCCTGTCATTGAAATTGGTAGATTCCCGAGCAAGACAAAATGGCCCCCATGGCCTCTTGCCTTCCATCACCTGTTACCTTGATCTTCCCGAAGTCCCGGGAAGCCCTGCCTCTGTCCCTTCCCCCTGACTGGCTGTTGGGTGGAAGTTCCGTATATGGTAGTGTGGGGAAGTGCCTGTCATGATCTCTGCTTCCAAAAGGTCAGGGTTTTCCCAACTCCCTTGGAAGCAGATCCATAACCCAGGTTCCGAGTGCCAACCAGTCCCAATTGGGACCTTTTGGACCCAGTCCTGGCGCCAGTGGCACCAGGCTCATAAATATGCCCAGTCCCAGCGCTGGAAGCGCCGGGCTCTTAATGCTTGGGTGGACTTACCTGCAGCAGACCATGCTGCTTACTTGCCTGCCAGTTGAGCCTCTGATCCTCTTCTGTTTGGAACTACTTTTCCTGTTGGGTGGGGCAGGAGCCACTCCCTGGATTCAGAACACTGGAACTCTTCTGGAAAGTAGAACTCTTTTCTTACCTAGGCGTGGCTGTGGAAGGAGACACCTAAGCACTACAGGAGGCTATTTAAACCACACCCGATGGATGAATCTTGCTTTGCGTTATTCTGCATCCTCTGCAGCAGAACGCTCATCGTGTCTTCTGCATCTGATCCTGGGCCTAAGGAAAAAGGCTTACCATCCTGAATCCAGTCTTCAGCAACACCTATAAAGACAAGAAAGAACAGGTTAGCATTACGGTCTTCAGTGACAGCTCTTCACTTACCTGGTCCATCGGCTGTCACCAACGCCTCGCGCTGCATTCCTGCATCTGAAAGACAAAAGCTTACCAACACTTTGCACGCTCCGGAGGCCTTCGGCGCTGCATCCCGCATCTGAAAGACAAAACAAGGTGCGTTTAAAGACATTGGGGAACTTTAATACTCACGTGCCATTACTCCTTTCCACATCTAACCCAGTGGGTATTCCGGCACCCTGCAGCCGCTCCGAACTTGTACCTGCAAAATAAAAAAGACAGTTAGAGCGCATCGTGAAGCAGGCAACAAGCGCTTACTTACGTGCTTCCAGGCGCTTCTATTCATCACACGGGCTCCATCTTCAACTCACTTCAGCCCGTCATCCGCCATCGCCGGAACCCTGCAAAACAAGAGACATCATTACTAAAGACTTTAAAGACATTAGAATTACTCGAAACTTACCGTTCGTGCAGTAAACGACGGACAGCAGTCCTCTGAAGTCAAGAGGCCTGCTCCCCTTATCCAGTGAAGAAACTGGTTACAGCACCCTGCCCCGAGGCAGATGGAGAGCACGGCGTTCACTTACCTAAGGTGAGAGCGTTAACCTTTGGGGTTCTACAGGAGAAGAGAAAGGGAAGAAGAGAGAGACATTCAATAACCCAGTTCCTTAATCCCATATTTTCTATCTGCAAACATCTTACCCTTCGAGTCAGACATACAGTGCACAGAGGTCCAGCCCAAAGAGCCAGCCGTGTGTTACACATCACCTTTGAAGATACGGTATGCGCCCAGTCAAGACCGGCGCCTCTACGGGAATCAGGTGAGCGTTACAGTGCCGACCAGACTGGCTGCAACCTTCTCAACGACCGTATGTTGTGGGTACGCCTGTGGGTGGGACCTGGGTGAATGGAGTGTGTGACGAATATGCATTCTATGTTGTGGCCGTCTAGTATCTGGTGTTCGACACAATGGTTGAGACGGCCCTGCTCGAAACCGGTATGAATGCAGCTTGGAGTGTTGAATGGCTCGGTACTTCTCCCAATACACAACTTGTTGTGAGTGTCTGGAGAGAAGTGATTAGATGCTTGAGTATGACCCAGCGGAATGAATGGGAGATCAGCGGTATATCTGGGGACCTCTCACTGCTAGGAATCGTGTTCGGAAGCTGAAGCCCACTACCACGAGTAACTGGAGTAACTGAAGCTTAACCTTGAGCCCTGCTGGACGAGAAGAATTGCTGTTGCTCTTCTTCGCAATCTGAAAGCTGCTGTGCCTCAAGAACCGACGCAGAGGACCTGGTAAGGCGCCCTCTTCCCGAGCTATGAGGGACCATCATGCACAGCTGATGTTTGCCTACGCTCCCTGGTAGACAGACCTTCGACAGGCTGCCGACCCGATACAGGGATTGCTGCGGAACTCCAAGGAGAAGCGCCGGACTGTTGTCCACTACTGTCGCCGACCGACGTCGCTGACTGGAGCCGCCGTGCTCCCGTGGCCTAAGAACTTCATTGATCCAAGGACGCTCTCGTCCGCATCGTCGCCGCTGTATCCTGCCGGAGAAGGCCTGACCGTCGACGTGCCGAGGAGCATCCACCGGTGGGTTTCCCGCCACCCAAAGACCACAGACGCCGACGACTCGACGCCCTTGTAGGGCCACAGCTCTTCAACTCTTTGCGGTCCAGAATTATTGACATCGAGGTGCCCCGCAAGCCTCTTCCTTGCAGGACGTTTACGCTTCCCGGTCAACGAGCACCGCTAGGAACAACGCGGCCACTTCACCGTCGTAGCTCAACCTGTTCTCCGTCCGACGTTCGACGACCTGCGACTCCTGCCTTAAAGGGAGGGCACTCAAGAAGGGTTGTCGATTTCCCCGACGAGGAACGCTACAACGCCAAGGTATTTTGGGGTTGCAGAACTATTGTAAAGGCTAGTGTGAACCATATATGGACTGGGCTTGTATCTTTCTTCTACAGGTTGCCCAGGTGTGGGGGGGGGGGGATCTCCACACAGAACTGTGTTTAACGGTATTTACCAGTATTCTGCCAATTGCTCAACCATCTTGCTTTCCATCCTCTCTACTGCTGGTTTCCTCTTTATTTTGATCTGTGTGTCATTCTGACTGTATGCACTTTAGTGAGATCTAATAACGTTAGTGGTACCACTTTAGAATTGTACATATTTACCATTGTTGATTTTCGGAGTGCAAAGTGAGTTATCGTGATAGTGTATATGACTTTGAATATTATATAAAGACTGTGTTTTTAACCGATACCGTGTGTGGACATTCCTTTGTGGGTGCTCGGGGACTACACTGTACTTAAGAACCAGCTCGCATCACCTCCCGAGAAGCTAGGCCTTGATTGCTCGTCCATTGCTACCGTAATAGAGAATCTTGGCAGGGGTATCTGTGTCTCTCCTCTACCAAATAGAGAGCGGAAGTACAGATTCCCCCTCCCCCTCCGGTCTTTACACAGATCCACCAGGATTCCATCTGATCTGGGGGCCTTGCCCGCCCGTAGGTCCGCTATGGCTAGTTCTAGCTCTTCGATGGTTAGTGGAAGGTCGAGGGTCGCTTTGTCAGCTTTATTCAGTTGTGGTAGGGGGAATGAGTCCATGTATTCTCGTACTTCTCTTTGGGAGACCTGGTCTCTATTAGTGTAGAGTTTGTTATAGAACTTCTGGAATACCTCGTTGATATCTGCAGCTCTAGTCCGCACATTCCCATCTGCATCTGTAATGCTAATGATATGCCTCATTCCTTGCTCGGCTTTAATGAGGTTAGCCAGTGTTTGGCCGGCTCTATTCTCTTCTCCGTATCTCCTGGCTCTAGTAGGTTGTGTCGTGTAGAAGAGTTCACGTTCGGCCAGTGATCTGAATTTTGTCAGATGTTCTGAGATGTTTTGCAGGATGGGTTCACTGTTGTTGGTAGTGTGCATTTTCCAGGTTTCTCAGTTCTCGTTCAGTATGGTCTAATTCCCTCCTTATGTCCATCAGCACTGCATGAGTTTGCGCCATTAATTGGCCACGCAGCCAGACCTTGAAGGTTTCCCAGACAACTGCCTTGGATTTGACCGAGTTTGCATTTTGTTCATAAATGTCTGTTATTTCCAATCTGAGGGGTTCTATCACTGTGTCGCCCCCGAGTAGTGCGGGGGGCGAGGGGCATTCTCCATTTCCGGGCAGTATATTCTGCGGTAGACAGTGTGTGTTCAAGATGGACCGGGCAGTGATCCGACATTTTGTGCGACGATATATAGTACATGAAGTCACGTCTGCCATGAGGTCCGGTGTGCATAGCCAATATTCAAAACGTGAACTGGAGCCATGCACAGAGGAGTGAAAGATGTATTCCCTCTCCTGAGGATGTAGTTCTCTCCACACGTCTGCAAGGGGACGTGTATTCATAGCTTGGAGGATTTGGAGTGGCTCCTGCTGCTTCCAGAGGTTCGGTCCCTGCCCCACAGCACTCTGGCATGGCCTATCAGGGATATCATTTAAGTAGAAGCTCAGGGAATCTAAATTGGTGCCATAAGTATTGATTATGATCATTTCTTCATTGCACAGTTTAGTTTACCCCCACATGATTGCATACCGGCCCTCTTCATCTGTTTCAGACCTGCTCACAACGCACACGGTGGTCGCCAGGGAGGGAGGTCCAAACCAGTCAGGAGGGCATTGAGGGAGCTAAGGAAGCTCATGATAACATCCCAAAAAGCACAGGGAGGACGAGGAAGAGAAACCTGTGCAATATAGTATGAACTTGATAAATCCACTAAGCACATCCTGAAGAGCACAAGAGGGTGAGAAAGAGAACCATGTGCAATATAATACGAACTGTGCAAAATTTACAAAAACACCCCACAGATTACAAGTGGATGAAAAGGGAAGCATACAAATAGAGGTGAGTAAACCAGACTTGATACAATGTTGTAAAAGTGTTTTGTGAGGTCTGGAAGGTTAGTGAACCAGACCTGACAAGAGACTGTGAAGGATCAATTGTTGTGTGCTACAGACTGGTGAAGAGGAATTCCCAGAGGATTGTGAGAAACATTAATTTACGGATAAGAGGAACCAGGAAACCTGGAAGAGGTTCCCCAAGAAGAACCAGGAAACCTGGAAGAGGTTCCCCAAGAAGAGCAGAGAACTGGGTTACCTTTGAGTTGACCGAACCTGTGAACTGAACATTCCTTTGCAGAAGCGATGCGCTCTGGTTTTAGCATCCAGAACAGGAGAGGCCTCCTTCTGGAATTACGAAGACACCCACTTTTCTTTTAGATTGCAAGTTTAAGGAACGGAAATCGGGTTAGACTCAGGCGGTGGACATTTTTGTTAGACATCCTGACCGGGTCCATAGTATTCTTTTGTTGAGGCTGGACAAACCCCTGATAGTGGTTAGGGACCGATGGGACTTTCCCCAACCCCATTTCCTTTAATTTTGTTATAACCCAAAACAGATAGCCACATGTGTCTTGTCTCTCTTCTTCTGCACCCCTACACACTGTGAACGGTTGTTTTTTTAGCACAAATGTATCCCTGGAGAAAAGTGACATTTGAATAAGTGGCAAGCAAGGTTTCCTTTTTATGATAAAAATTCGGTTTGTATATTTTCATATAGCTTAACCAACGAGTTAAGCACAAAGTTCAGTGCTAAGAGTGAACAATGACCCTCCGAGGACAGCATGTCTGATGGATTGATTGCTGTGAGAATGGAGGCATGGGAGTTGGCTCATAGGAGTAAACTGAAGCTTTCATATTTTGAGAAGATTAGAATTTATCAACATGTTATACTAGCAGCAACTCCGCAAATCTTTTTTCCACGCTCTTCTATGAAAATTCCTTTTGTAAAAATCTTAAGATTATATACAAATAATTTTTAAAAAAATAGTGTTTGAGATGGTGTTTGTGTTTGAAATCACATTTACTGAAGTTAATTGTGTACCCCAGTCAGAGACCAAAGAGATGGGACTGTATACTTCTGTTTCTCTACTAAGCAATAAACTTGTGATTTTCCCCTTGGTTCTTAGGGCCCCATGAACAAACCCCTCTTTTGCAGCACTTCAAGTGGCCAGCTCCTTTACATTTCGCCCGGTTGTAGTGTTCACTGAGATTAGATGAATATCCCGTGACTCGCTCGTCATGAGCGGCAGACTCTTAAGGCCTGCTTTGCTTAGTGGGTAGTTATAATTGAGCGTTCATAACAGTGTAATACACAAGTATTGTGGGCAAACTCCTGGAAAAGCTGGCCATCTCCCAGCTTAATCTTCACACTGAATCGGTTTGTTGTCTTCATGACAATCAGTCTGGCTTCAGAGCTGCCAGAAGCATGGAAACTGCTCTCCCGAACATCCGTGAAGACCGGCTCTCCAACCTTAATTCCAACACCCCCTGTGTCCTCATCTTACTTGATCTCTCGTCTGCCTTTGACACGGTCAACCGTGCCATCCTGGTCAAACATCTCTGTGATAACCAGAGTATCACTGGTCAGTCCCTGGTGTGGCCGACTTCTTTCCTCTGACCGGCCCTCCCAGGTCCAATTTGGGTCCTTCCTCGCTGCTATCCTTATCTCTGCCTGCTGTGTCCCCCAGGGGTCTAACCTTTTCAACCAATACCTGGCACGTCTTGCCCACTGCATTGCCGCTCTCTCCCCCAACTTTCAGTGCTATGCGGATGACACTGTGCTCATTTTCAGACTACCTTCGGGCACCTCTTCCACCATCTCATCTCCAACGGTCTTGTCGGCTATCCAGGAGTGGTGGGCTGCCAATGATCTCTGCCTTAATGCCAGATAGACTGAGTTCGAATGGATTGTGTCCTCCCACATATTCCTCATCTTAGATATATCCTTACCTTCAGCTTTGCTGCTTCGGAAAAAATGTTTCTCTCCACCAGAGGGCGCTCTGCTCGAGTCTGCGCTGTAGATGTCGACGTCATCTGCAGTAAAAACGGCTCGAGCCGTGCCCGTTGGCATCAGTTCTGTTTTTCTGATAGCTTTCTCTTCGTATCAAGAAAACGGCGCTTCAGTTCTCTTTAATGTCTTCGTCATCGAATCCTTCCATGCCGAAAAGTGGCTTCAAGAAATATCAGAAATGCAGGAAGAAGATGACGATAACAGATCCCCATCAAAATTGCCTCTGGTGCCTCGGTCCCAACCATCGGATAGACTAGTGCGTTTCCTGGCAGGCGATGACCAATAACGCTATAAAGGAACGTAGAGGTCAACTGGCAGTGGGGGAGGAGTCCTCGAAGTCTTCTTCGAGAAGGAAAAAAGGCTTGGATGAGTGTAGTGAAAGACGTAACAAATTGAAGAAATCAAGGTCGAGGAATAGATCTAGGAAGTCGTCTTCAAAAAAGTCAAAGAAAAGGCGACACCGGTCTCCCTCTTCCTCCTCTTCGACGTCTTCAGAAGAGGTTATCAACCTCCCTTCTAAATATGATTCCCTGAAGAAGTGGGAGGCCTTTAGAGACTCGATGTTAAAAATCTTTGAGAATGCGGCCCAGACCCCCTCAAAGAAGTCTAGTGAAAGCCATGTCCTTACTCATACTAAAAGTGACAGGGGAAGATCGAAGACAAAAAAATCGGACGAAAAATTGTTGAGGGCGGCGTCAAGGGGATCCTCCCCGATGCCTCAAACACCTACCAGTGCAAAAACCAGAGGCAGTACTCAACAAAATGGCGTCGGATACTCATCTGCCATTTAAATCGTCATCGAAGGCTTCATCAAAGCCTCTTTCGAAGACGTCCGAGTCCAAGGTGTCGTCAGGCCACTCGAAGACTCTTAAGTCGAGTACTCCTTCGACAGTGTAGAGGATTTCTTCAACGGTATCGAAGGCTCCTTCGACTGTATCGAAGGTGTTACCGATACTGTCAACGCCATAGACGCCCTTGTTGATGTCTTTGTTCATTCCTATTACTAAATCGACTTCTGTGTCGAAGGCAAGGTCTATGCCACCGGAGAAGATTTTTCATCCAGAAAATAGACAGGTTTTTTCTAATCCATGACCTCCATTTATGAGGAAAAATCCTCAGAGGAAGATGTTTCACCAGCTGGTGTAAGGTGTGGAAAACAAGGGAAGCTCCTGAGGAGGAGTTTGACCCTCATTGGAAAAATGGCAGACCTATATGAGTGCTTACAGACAGCAAGTGGTCCGGACACATCTCCAGAGTATGAGTTTGAAAAACCTGACCCTGCTGATCGTCCAGATACAGGAGATTAATGAATAGGGTAACAATGTATGGGATGGAACAGAAATTCCCCTAGTCACCAAGAGGATGACATGACCGACATCCTTTTGGGGGGACCTCAACCAGACCCCATACTTCCTTTTCACATACCTTTGCAAAGGAAGGTGAATACTTCATGAGAAAACCCTGAATCAGCTCCTGCAGTAAATAAAATATTCACATCTAAATATAGGCGTTCTTCTTCAGACCCTAAATATTTAAGGAAACATCCATAACCTGAAAGTCTAGTGCTTCAGGCTGCCACATCTACTAGGAATGCAGCATACCCTACAATTCCCCCAGAGAGGGATGATAAAAAAATTGACGGATGGTCTCGTTAGATTTTTATCTTCGGGTAGCATGGCATTGAAATCTACAAATGTAACTTGCACCCTTGCAAGATTTACATATACACCCTGTGGGACTGTATGACGGCGGCAGCTGAACACATCCCTGATGGTGAGGAACGGGAAGGTTTCCTAGCCATAGTTAAGGATGGAAAGGAGGCTATGGGGAATGCCTCCAATCAGGTTTGGACACGGCTGACAGCATCAGTAGGTCCATGGCATCTAGTGCTGTGCTACGCAGATTTGCGTGGCTGAGAAAGTCAGGTTTTGCACCGGATGTTACAGGCCAGGCTACTCAATATGCCACTTGACGACTTGAGGTTGTTCTGCAGTAAAACGAATGACTGTTTGGAGAAGCTGCAGATCTCTAAAGTGGTAGCAAAGTCACTTAGTGCTGCAATACGACACCCTCAACAACTTCCCAACACTGGCTCATCGTCCTGGAGGGGTCGTCCATTTCGATTTTATTCCTCATTTGGAAAAGGAAGGGGACAGGCCAGTCAAAGAGGACAAAGGAAATGTTCTCAGGGGCGAGGAAAAGGTTCTAGATCCGCCCCAGCAGCGGCAACTGTCCCATCAGCCGCTACTGCAGCTGCCGCAAAGCCACTCTGAGGTTTTGACCACAAGACCCCGGTGGGAGGCAGAATCTCTCGGCATCTGGAAGAATGGTGAGGCATTACTTCAGATGCTTGGGCACTGATAACAGTATCCCAAGGTTACTGCCTTCCCTTTCAGAAGAAACCTCAGAATCACCCTATGGAATACAACTCTGCAAACATTTTCCAGACCTGCTCCTGTTGCAGGAAATTTTAACCCTGCTTGGATAAAGGTGCAATAGAACATGTACCTGAATCGGAGAGGAACAAGGGTTGGTACTCCCCATACTTTCTCATCCCAAAGAAGGACGGAGGATTGAGACCCATCTTGGACTTAAGAAACTTGAACAAGTTCCTCAGGAAGGACAAGTTCAAGTTACCCTTTCTCAGATCCTTCAGGCTCTAAAACATCAGGAGTGGTTGGTATCATTGGACCTTCAGGATGCCAATCCATCTCAAGCGCAAACTACCTGAGGTTCGCGATTGGCAACTCTCACTATCAGTTTCGAGTTCTGCCATTCGGGTTGACCTCCGCCCCGAGAGTTTTCACTAAGCTGATGGCGCTAGTGGCAGCGAGTCTCAAGAGAGGGGGAATTCACGTTTACCCCTACCTGGACAATTGGTTAATCAGGGCACGTTCTCCAGAACAAGCCCAGGAACATCTAAGAAAGAACTGCCACTTCCTCCACAGACTGGGCTTCTCTCTGAATTTCAAGAAATCAAATATGATACCATCACAGAGACTCCAATTTATCGGAGCAGTTCTGGGTACTTTCTCGGGCAAAGCCTCACCTCCCGAAGACAGAGCTCACCACATTCTGCAGATGGTAACAAAATTCCAAAATGTCCAGCATCTGCCGGCATTCGATTTTCTAAGGTTGCTCGGTTTTATGGCATCCTGCATTTTGCTGGTGGCAGAGGCCAGATTGAAGATGAGATCCCTACAGTGGGCCCTCAGGACTCAATGGTCCCAATTTTCAGGGGAGATGTCGGATCTTTTGCAAGTCCCGACCAGAGTGGCACAAGATCTGCGATGGTGGGCTTGCAACGAACATATCCTCAAAAGAGAATCTTTTTGGCAACCATGGCCGGCGATAACAGTAGTGACGGACGCCTCACTCACGGGTGGGGGGTCCACACCAACAAACTGACAATCAGCGGTCGTTGGTCTCCATCGGAGTCCAAACTACACATTAACCTTTTGGAGCTGAGGGCAATCGGACTAGCGCAGAAAGACTTTCTGCCCTCTGTACGGGGGAAAGAATGTCCTGATAATGACAGACAACACAGTGGCCATGTACTACCTCAACAAGAGATGAGGTGTAGGGTCACTACCACTGTGCAGAGAGGCAATGCAGATCTGGTTCTGGGCAATACAGGAAGGAATCTCTCTAACGGCAATTCACCTAGCCGGTGAGCACAACACGGCAGCGGGCGCTCTAAGCAGGCAGAGAACAGTATCCCACAAATGGAAACTAGCTCAGGAAGTCCGTCAAGAGGTCTTTGCCCTTTGGGGAACCCCGCAAGTGGATCTGTTAGCGACCGGTGCCAACCGGAAGTGCAAACTGTACTGCTCAAGGGAATTTCCCCCACGAGGAGCTCTAGGAGACGCGTTTATGGTTGACTGGGAATTTACACTCCTGTATGCTTTTCCTCCAGTCCCTGTGATTCCTCAAGTAAATCAGGAGGTTAAAAAAGTTTCGGGAAATCCATGATCCTAATTGGCCCGGATTGGGCCAGGAGAACCGGTACCCGGACCTTCTGGACATGTCCATCTGCCCTCCACACGTCTTCCACAAAGAGAGGACCTTCTCTCGCGAGAGGAAGGTTGGGTTCTCCATCCAGAGGTCAAGACACTCGGCCTTCATGCATGGTTTCTGAAAGGCTTGAGATGCAAGGATTGGGACCTTCCAGATTATGTAATGGAGATATTGCTTTCTGGCAGAAGGCCAGCAATTAAATCCCTGTACCGCTGTTGTTGGAACAAGTTCAGTAACTGGTGCAAAGATAAGAATGTGGACCCTTTTCAATGTAATATTCCTACAATATTGTCTTATCTTTTACATTGGACCAATTTGGGGCTCCAAGTTGGCACGATAAAAGGTTATTTGGCTGCGCTATCCATTTTTAAGCGCTCCTCAGAGGAGGAATCTTATTTCAAGATGCCTTTTAATTGTACAGTTCTTAAAAGGACTTACTAATGTGTTTCTGCCAATACCCTTTCAAGTACCTGTGTGGGATCTAAATTTAGTGTTGACATTTCTCACATGCATCCCATTTGAGCAATTAAATTCTTGCCTTTTAAGGCTCCTTACTCTAAAAACAAAACTGCTAGTGGCAATTACTTCAGGCCGTGGGGTGAAGAGTTGCAGACGCTTTCTATCCCCACACCATCTTTCACAAAGATAAAGTTGTTCTTCAGTCAAACCCTCTTTTCTACCGAAAATTGTCTAAGGTTTTCACCTGTCACAAAAGATAACATTGCCTGCCTTTTATCCTCAGCCTCACACAAGTAAGGAGGAACAAAGATTACACAGATTAGACCCTAAAAGGGCTCTTAGTTTCTATATATCGAGATTGGCTAAATTTCGTCAGTGTGACCAACTTTTTGTGGGATATACTGGCCGTAAATTAGGGCTGGCAGTGACAAAACAAACATTGTCCAGATGGATAATATTAGCTATAATTTAATGTTATAGATTGGCTGGGAAAGATCCTCCAGATGGCCTGAGAGCTCATTCAACCAGGGACATGGCGACTTCACCATCTGTTCAAAGGGGTGTCCGGATACAAGATATTTGCACAGCAGCCACCTGGTCATCCATGCATTCATTTGTAAAGCACTACTCACTAGACTTGGCTTCTTCACAGGGGGGCGGGGTCTCTTTGTAAAATCAGTACTTCATACTGTACATGATTAATATTTATGGTACTCCCTCCTCCAATTCAAACTGTTTTGGGAGCCTACCTCAGATGAGGAATACGTGGGAGGACACAATCCATTCAAAGAACAAGTTACTTACTAACTAATGTTCTTTCGACTGGATGTTCCTCCCACGTATTCCTTATCGACCCTCCCAGCCTACCCCACAGTACAGTTTACGTGTTTTACACTCAAAGTTCCTTTAGAGCTTTTGGCCATAGGGACATGCCTTCCCTCCTTTCCGGTCACTCTCTGGCCGGCCTCTCTTGGCCCTCTTCCTGCTCCCACCTGCAAGGCTAAATCTTTGGTGTCATCTTCGACTCCACACTCTCCTTCTCTCCTCACATCTGACGTCTCTAAGAAGTCACTTCCAGCTGCACCTTCTCAGAGGTATTCTTCCTTTCCTCTCCTTCCCCCAGCCAGAAGCTCACTGTCTTCATAGCTCTGGTTCTTTCTAGGCTGGACTATTGCAATAGCCTTTTTCTAAATCTGCCTGCCTCTAATCTCTGCAACTCATCCAGAACAGGACTGCGAGACTTGTCCTTGGCCTCAAGCCCAGGGATCGTATCTCTGCACCTGGCTCCCAGTGGCTGGGAGGATTAAGTTCAAAACCCTCTGCATCGTCCACAAGGCCTTCTAGGGCCTGGGGCCTCAATACCTTCAACTCTCTCTTCCTGAATATCTCCCTTCTCGAGCTCTTCTCTCATCCGCCTCCAACTCCCTCAGGGTCAGTCGCTTCTACAAGCAATGAGTTGGTGGTTGATCTTTCTTCGGCTGGGGCCTCCCTCTGGAACAGACTCCCTGCCTCCCTGAAACTTGAGGAGAACCACAGCCGGTTCCGGAAGCACCTCAAAACCTACTTCTTTGCTTCTGCTTTCTCTCTGCCTCTCCCCTGTTGTATTCCTGGCTGAAACTGTACTGGTCACTTGGCCACCCTCTGATCTCGGGCCCAGGTCCCTTCCCCCCGCCAATTACACACCTGCACTGCCTCCCTGGCGATTCCCCGCACCCTGGGACTGTTTTCGGTACCCCTACAGTCCCCCACCTGAACTTGACATCTGATGTCTACATTTGCACTTGCCACCAACTGGCCCTACTTCTTATTGTTCTGATTATTCCCTTATTGTTCTTATTATTCCCTTATCCTATGTACTGCACTGTCCCCAACCCCCTCCCATTTCGCACTTTCCCCCTTCCTTTGCACTTGCATGATCTGAATGACACTTGGCCTAGTATGTTCGCTGTCTGTCTTCCCTCTGTTCCCCCGCCCCCTTGCCGCGTCGCCCTTCAACACATGTGTTTAGGCGTGTTATAAATGCCAGATCATATATCATGTATGCGCTGGTAGTAATGATGAGAGCAGATGAAGTACTTTAGTTCACACAGCATTCAAGGGCATTAGATCTTACCTGCGTCGGGTGCAGGTGCTCCAACCATGTATCCCGATTCGTCCTGCCATGGACTGCCCAGACTGCACTCATGCTCACCACACTGCGCACATTGCACCCTGGCGGGACACTCAATAGGCACAGTAGGTATCACTCACAAAGCGCTCCCCACACTCCTACTGGCCACAGAAAACTAGTGCCCAGACTACACTCCTGCTCACTGCACCTTTACTCTACTGGAATTGTGATGCTTCCCAGCTCAAAATCTCCACTCTCGGCCGTCCATCAGAGAGGGTTGGGATTGCAGCAGCCTCTGCAATTTGAGTGGGGGTGCTTGTCCCATGACTATATTAGAGTTGCTGGAGTACTGGAGAGCTGTTGAGGCAGCCACCTTGCCTGCACCACCTAGTTGGCTCAATCGCTGTTTTATAAAAAATCCCTTTTCTCCAGCATGGGGTCTGGCATGGATTTACATGCTCACGAATATTCCCCGTCGTCAGGCTGGGAATCCTCAGTAAAGAAAAATCAGTATCAGTTTCGTTTCTGATCTGTCTTTCGTAGTAGTAACCAATCACGGATCTCTGCGTCATACTGACCACAGCCAATGACTGCCATCTCCCTAAGCCCCGCCTCTGGCAGCCATCTTCAGATTTTTACTGCACGTTCAAGTGTTGGGATCCTCGTGCTATTGCTCTCGAGCTTTAGTGCTTTTTTTGCGTTTTTCCTAGGAAAACTTTCTCTTTTTCGGTCAAGAGCCTCAAGCTCCACCGTTTCTTTATCCGATCTACGGGGAGCCGTGTCGGATTCTTCTACGCCCCTCAAGAGTGAAGATTTCGTCGAGCCACGCTTTTGGAGGACTCCAGAAGTTTCTCAGGCCCATCTCGATCATGGCTCAGGAGAAGGGAAGCTCGACGCCCGGAAAGCTGTTCAGGGTCTGCCCTGGATGCCAGCTTCAGAATGTCTTTAAGGAGGACGAACACTCCCTTTGCCTCTACTGCCTGCATGAGGACAAGACGCACGTGAAGGACTGTGCGTTTTGCGGCAATATGTCGGAGCGGACCATGAATGACCGCCATCTGCGTCTCGCCAACTGGCTGGAAGGGAAGAGCCCGTCAGGCGAGAAGAAGTCCGAGCGGTCTTCTAAGACCTTTGAGGGCGCCCCGGCGACGGGGGTCCAACAGAAGGCCAAGCACCGCGAGTCCGCTGGCACCGGGAGCGCCGAACGGTCGGGCTCTACGGGCGCCAGGCAGGGCGCATCCTCCCCGGCGCCATCAACCACGAGCCAATGCTCTGGCTCGGGTAAGAGGAAGGCCGAGCACCCGGCGAAACTCCTGGAGAGACCCCGGTCGAGCTCGAAGGCCCCATCGGAGGGGGAGCGAGGCGGTGACCCTCCCCCCAAGGAGAAGGCGGTGAGCGCACCTAAGGTGGTGAAAGCCTTAATCCATCCGGCCAAAGCCTCTATCGAGACAGTCGCGGCGGCCCTGGCTCAGCCTGTGGAGGCTACACCAGTGGTGGCGACCTCGGGGCCCAGGGTCTCCCTGCCACCGCGGAGGGAGTCCTCTTTCATGGCCATCAACAGGACCCCCGTGAAACCTCTGACGGAGAAGAAAAGGGGGGGGGGCAGGAGGTTGGCGTGGATTCGGCCTCAACCTCTGAGGAGGAGCTGATCGAAGTCTTAAGCCACGGCGTTGGCGTGGAAGAAGACCAACCCGTCGGGAGGGACCCCGACGTAGGAGACGACGAGAACGTCGAGGGTGCCGACGGGGCTCCTGACCGCACGTCGGACTCCCCTCAACCAGTGCCGCAAGACAACTCGGCGGCCATTTTGTTGGCTATACAGTCCTTATGCTCGGAGATGAGGATGATATTGCCGTTGCCACCAACGGGGGACCCGGAGCCAGGCACTTCTGGGAGCCCTCCTCCTAAGAGAAGGATTCATCCTCCACCTTCTTTTCAACCATCGCGCCCTGCTCAGCCCTCCTCCCCATCCACGACCCGTGGGGATGATACGGGGACTGACATGGCCGCGACGGGCACAGACGACGAGGTTTAAGACGAGGATCTCCCGTCGTCACCTCCTCTCCGGGCTTCCCCGCCCGACGAGATTGGATCGTTTCATGCCATGATCTCCAGGGCATCCGAGCTTTTCCAGCTCTGCCTGGAAGAGAAGAAGGAAGGTTTTCTTTATCAACGGCGCGAGACCAAGAGGAAGACGGTCCTCGCTGAACCTCTACTGGACGATATCTGGGATGAGGGTCTCGCCCTCCTCAAGAACCCATCCACAAAGCCTGCAAGAAGGGATCGGTATGAGAAGAAGTACCGGGTCCCGGACGCGGCCCCTTTGTGCCTTCGGGCACAGCCGACCCTGGACTCAGTCGTCTCCGCGGCGGCCAGGAAGAAAGCGGGGGGGGCCTCGGCCTCTACGTCAACCTCCCCGCTGGACGGCGAGGGAAAGAAGTTGGACACGATGGGACGCAGAGTCATCTCATCAGCAGCGATGACGATTAAGGCTGCTAACGCCTTGGCTATCGTAGCCCGCTACGACAGGGAGTTGTGGTACAAAATCGCCCCCCAGCTGGATTTCCTACCAGACGACAAGAGGGCGGAGGCCCTAGAGATCTTGCAGGAAGGAGAAGTGGCGTCGGACCACGCCATTACGATAGCGACGGACATCGCTGACACTGGATTTCGCCAGTTGGGCAACAGCGTGTGCCTTAGACGGCGTAGATGGCTCAAGGCAACTGACTTCCGTCAGGACGTGCAGACCAGAGTCTTGGACATGCCGTTCGACGGGAGCAACCTGTTTGGGAAAACAGTGGACGATTCCCTACAAGCCATCAAGACGGACACGGAGACTGCCGGGGCTCTTGGTGTCGTCCAGCAACGACAGCCGCCCTTTCGGAGCGGCGGAGGCAAGCAGGGTGCCTCCAAAGGTTCCGGCGGTGGATTTTCCACCTATCGTCAAGCGGCCCGCTCGTTGTCACAGGAAGCCTACAGGGGACGAGGCAAGTCGGGCGGACCCCGCTGTCGTCGCCAAGGAGGACAAGGCGGCAAAGCCTCGTCGAAGCAGGACTGAACCGGCCGTGGGGTCGGGCCCCCACCGAAGCATCCCGGTGGGAGGCCGGCTGGCGAGCTTAGTCAGCGTGTGGGAGTCCATCTCCACTGACCGTTGGGTGCTGGACGCCCTGGCCCAGGGTCACGCGCTCGAGTTTCTAAAGAAGTGCCCGCGCGTCCCCCCCCCCCGTGGCCAGGAAGGAACATCACGTCCCTCAACTTCTCTTGGAGGTAAAGGCGATGTTCAAGAAAGGCGCCATCGAGCTCGTCCCAAAGAGGCTTCGGGGCTCCAGAGTTTACTCAAGATACTTCCTCGTGAAGAAGATGGGAGGATGGCGTCCCATCCTGGACCTACGACGACTGAACAAATTCATCAAGGCACAGAAGTTCCGGATGGTCACCCTCCAGCACGTCCTGGGTCAACTGGAGGAGGGCGATTTCCTGTCGTCGTTGGATTTGGAGGATGCCTACTTCCATATCCCCATCCTAAAGGGACACCGAAAGTTTCTCAGATTCGTGGTCCAAGGGCGTCACTACCAGTTCAGAGCCCTTCCCTTCAGATTGAGGTCGGCACCCAGGGTGTTCACCAAGTGCCTCGCACCGGTGGCGGCGCGGCTGCGCCTGGAGGGGGTCCACGTCTACCCCTACCTGGATGACTGGCTCATCCGAGCAAAGACAAAGGAGCTCGCCGCGGAGCACACGGCAAGGACCGTCCAACTACTCGCGGACCTGGGATTCTCCATAAACTACGCCAAGTCCCACCTGCTGCCCGCTCAAGACGCACTGTTTCTGGGAGCGAAGCTCGACACAGTGGCGCTTCTGGCCTCTCCGTCGGAGGAAAGGACGAGGGCTATCTTGGGCAAGGTGCAGTGGATGCTGGTTGCGGACGCGGCCAGGGTGAGGTCCATCAAGTCCCTCCTCGGAATGATGTCTTCTTGCATTTATCTCATCCGCCTGTGCAGGCTTCGGATGCGCCTGTTACCGGAGTTCCTGGACGCTCGCTGGATCCAGACGACGGGCAGCTTCGAGGACAGGATCACACTCGACGAGAGCTTCCGACGAGCGATCCGGTGGTGGGGCACCCGCACGCATCTGATGGCGGGCATGGACTTCCAGACCCCGGACCACCAGAAGACAGTGACCATGGATGCCTCCCTGGAAGGGTGGGGAGCGCACACCGGAAATCTGCACGCGAGGGGCCTTTGGCTGCCGACGGAGAAGTCCCTCCAAATCAACGTCCTGGAACTCCGTGCAGTATTTTGGGCCCTCAGGTCTTTTCTTCCGTCCCTCAAGGGCAAGGTGGTGAGGATCTTCACCGACAACACCACCACCATGTTCTACATCAGGAAGCAGGGCGGTACCAGATCCCCAGCCCTGTCCAAGGAGGCTCAGGATCTGTGGCATTGGGCAGTCGCCCAAGGGATGTTTCTGGTGCCGTTTCATCTGGCAGGGATAAAAAACACCATCGCAGACTCACTCAGCAGGGAGCTGCGCTCGTGCCACGAGTGGGAACTGCGTCAGGATCTAGTGGACCGCCTCTTCCGACGGTGGGGCACTCCCCAGATCGATCTGTTCGCGACGGCGACAAACTCCAAGTGCCGGAGGTTCGCCAGCCGGTTTCCCCAGCCGAGGAGCATGGGCGATGCTTTCTCGTTCCCTTGGGACGGCCTGTTTCTATACGCGTTCCCTCCATTGCCGCTGCTTATCCGGCTCATCAACCAGCTCAAGAGGTCACGGTGCAGGATGATCCTCGTCGCACCTGCGTGGCCGAGGCAGATATGGTTCCCGGACCTTCTGGGCTTGTCAGCGTCCCCGCCAATCAAGCTGCCAGTGGACGCGCATCTTCTCTCCAGGGAAGGAGGCGCCATCCTCCACCACGACCCGAAGTCGCTGAACTTGCAGGCCTGGCTCCTGCAGCATTAGAGTTTGGAGGTTACGACATAACGGCCGACTGCAGAGAGGTTCTTGCAAAGGCCAGGGCGTCCTCAACTCTTAAATGCTACGGACACAAATGGAAGAGGTTATCCGTCTGGTGCCACGCACAGAAGATTAATCCTCTACGGATTACGGCTCCTCAAGTACTGCCGTACCTGCTGACGCTGGCCAAGGCTGGGCTGGCGCACTCTTCCATCAAGATTCATCTTGCTGCGATCTCCCGATACACCAGAACCACGGGACGGACGTCTTTGTGGTCTCATCGTCTGGTGAAAGAATTCATGAAGGGACTGTTCAGATCGTCCCCGGCGTGGGAGCTCAACGTGGTGCTGACCAAGCTCATGGGATCTCCGTTCGATCCTCTGCACTCAGCTCTGTTGAAGTTCTTGTCGTGGAAAACAGCGTTCTTGTGGCCATCACCTCCGCACGATGGGTGGGAGAGATCCAGGCCCTTTCCTGCAAGCCCCTGTACTTGACTTTTCACGACACGAGGGTAGTGCTCAGGACGCACCCCTCCTTCATGCCCAAAGTGCCGTCGGACTTCCACCTCAACGAACCCTTGTTGTTAACTGTTTTCTTCCCGTCGCCTTCGTCGCCGGCTGACAGGACTTTGTACTCGTTGGATGTGGCTAGAGCGCTGAAGTTCTACGAGGACCGCACAAAGAGTTTTTGGAAGACGTCACAACTTTTTGTGAAGTTTGGACCTGTCAATCAGGGGAAGGCCCTCTCGAAGGTTTCCATTTCCAGATGGCTCTCCGGCTGTATCATGTACTGTCATCGGTTGGCAAACCGACCGCTGCCTGGCCGTCTGAGAGCCCATTCCACCAGAGCGATCGCAGCTACCACGGCGTTCCTATCTGGTGTGCTCTTGCTGGACATCTGCAGGGCCTCTACGTGGAGGTCGACGCACACCTTCACGAAATTCTACTGCGTCGATCGGGATTCCAGGGAGGAGTCCAGGGTCGGCCAAGCAGTGCTGCGCAACCTGTTAGCCTAAGGTGAGCCTGGTGAGGAGGTAAGAATGCTTAATGTTGAGTTTTGGATGTAATGCTTAATGTTGAGCCTTTGCCACCTCCCGTGGTTGTGCATGTGTGTACTGCTATGTACTCTTTTATTCATGAGCATGTGAATCCATGCCAGACCCCATGCTGGAGAAGGAACAAGTTACTTACCTGTAACTGTTGCTCTCCAGCATGGGCCTGGCATGGATTCACATGCGAACCCTCCCGCCTAGCCTTCTGCGGCTCTTCACTTGGTCATACTGCCACTTCACGTGCTACCAAATCTGAAGATGGCTGCCAGAGGCGGGGCTTAGGGAGATGGCAGTCATTGGCTGTGGTCAGTATGACGCAGAGATCAGTGATTGGTTACTACTACGAAAGACAGATCAGAAACGAAACTGATACTGATTTTTCTTTACCGAGGCTTCCCAGCCTGACGACAGGGAATATTCATGAGCATGTGAATCCATGCCAGACCCATGCTGGAGAACAACAGTTACAGGTAAGTAACTTGTTCCTTCTAGAAACAAATTGTACTGCGGATGCTCAATTTGGCCATATTCAGGAGCATCCTAATTGAAGCATGACCTATGTGGCCACTTACCGGTCTTTGGTTGAGTGTATTGGAATATTTCTCTGCATTGGGAATGGAGTGAGCTGAAGAAAGGTGTCTACCCACCTGTGTAGAAACACCGAACATTGCCGGGCATCATGTCTGTCCTAACAAAAACATTAATCTACCTAGTTTATTGAAACTGGTCAATGCACGCGAGAAGTGTGCTGCAGGCTCACTGGTAATCGCTGGTGGTTTTGCAGGTTTGAGGTGAAATTATCCTATGCTAGAAAGGGAAAGAGTACAGCTCTTCCTATGCGTAAGACTGCTTTCTGCCCAGATACCACTTAACGATTTTTATATACACACACCGAAATATATATTCTATGAAGTGTTCTCACAAAATGAAAGCAATTCTTTTGTGCTACATGGCACTAAACATTTCTTCTTTATTAATACAGGTGGAAAACTTTACAGTATCTTTCTCAGATGGACGGGTGCTTTGCTATTTGATCCACCACTACCATCCAAGCTACGTGGTTTTAAGTGACATACAGCAGTATACAACTCAGACTGTAGAATGCACTCAGACTGGTACAATAGGACTAAATTCATCATCTGAATCTGAGAATTCCTTGGATACATGGCCTATAATCTTTGACCAGAGTGAGTATATTTGCATGCGTTAATGCTAGATAACATGCGGTTTTAGATTTTACTTTGAAGGCCTTCACACATGGTGTTTGTGTCTTGCAAACTTTCCAAACACCTTTTTGTGTATCTGTTAAGTAGGAGGGTGGGGGGCATAACAATGTCCTTATCTGTTGTCTGGGGGTTGGTGATTTCCCTAAATAGAAGGATCCCCTTATGGGGCTTTGTGGGGGAAGGGCGTCTTGACTGTGCCCATCAGCCATGTGGTTTCAGGGTAATGAGCTGTGTGTGGTTTGTATTATAGTGATTGCATTATGTTACTGTCTTCAACTCCGTAAGTAGATAATTGAGTCACGTGTTTAGGGTACTTACGGACCTGTCAGAGTATACAAGACGCAACAAACTTACGAATAACATTGGTAAATCGAACGTTTCCCGTTTAGATCTGGGAATGTGCCACATTACCCAAAATATAGGTGTTTTGGAGGAGTCGATTTTGGACCAAGTCTCTAATTTCGTTTACCTGCGATTTTTTTTTAACTGAGGGACTTGGCTGTAACAAAACCCTCCCTTATCAGAAGACCAAGAGTACAACTTTGGCTGTTAAAATCAACAAAAGTTTGGTCAATTCTCAGTGGCCTCGGTTGTACAGTTCTATAATAAAAAGGTGCTCCCAATAGTGGTGTATGAAGCTGCAACCTTGCTATTTTACCAGAGTGATAATTGGGCCAAGCTTGAAGGTAGGCTATGGGAGAGGGTGCTGGTATTGCCACCATGGGTCCCTGCTGCCGTCTTGCGCTAGGAGTTGGGTCTTTTGTCAATCGCTGCGCATGTGTCATGGAAGGACATTTTTTTACTTTTGAAATGTGCTACTGGAGTGTGAGGCCTTGAAAGATATTCACACTTTGCATTTCGAATCTCTTCTTTGTGACTTTAAAATTCCATTTGCAGGGTATGTATGGCAACAAATTATGACATCTGGGAGTAACTGTTGGGCTCTAGCAGCACTTTGCTTTTTGAAAGATTTGTTTTCTTAAACTGGGATTAGTATGTTTTAATCATTACATTTCTTTTTATAGCATCATATTCAGAGCAGTAATGTTTGACTTTTCTCAATGGGCACGTTTTTATAACCATTAGACTGAATAAGATACTCAAATTAATTGTAATGTTCGATTTGTTCTTAATGGATTTTAGACATTGTTTGGTATTGTGTTTTTCTTCTTTATATGTTTTTAATGTGAAAACAATTTCATGAATGTTTCACAATAAACAACAATATTCCTCTCTCAGGAGCTTTGGGTAGAATACCTGATTGGCTATTGTGGGCTATTTTTGGTACACGGTTCTAGGAAAAGCCACTGGGCAGATTTACGTGTAGACTGGCCACTATCCAATGATGCAATCTGTTGAGAAATACTCATCACACCAAAACAATCAACCTGGTTGCAGACTTGGCTGGCATTTGTTTTTTCCATGCTGTACTTGAGGGCAAGGTTTCATCCGTTGAATTTGAGCAAGGAGTCCTGTACATGTTTTCCATGCACGTGTGACACTTCGAAGATATCCGCAAATGTACTTGGCCATACCCCATGACTAAAAGGTGTCCTCACCATGAGCAATGAAATCTTCATGCACCCCCGTAAAAGGAAGAGCACATGAAACTGCTAGCTGAATTCGGTTAGACTCTCCACATTGAAAATTAGCGAGTGTTGGTAGGGATTTTCAAAATCTGCAAAGGTATGGGATTCTCAGAGACCAATCTAGTAGATAAGCAACGTTTTTTTCACACCAGTTTTAAGTACTCTGTGGGCAGGCTGTACAGTAAGGCTTAGACTTAGGAGATCTGGGTTTTGGTGTCGGCACAATTGAATCCACTACGTGGACTGGACAGGCTAGATTGAAAGGTGACCACTACAACTAGCATGATAAATCATGACCCCATGGACTCTCTAGTTGTGGTAGGTTTGTGAGGTCACACCGGTCAGTCAGGCTCTGATATTCCTGGTGGTAAAGCATAGGCTTCAGATTGGCCCTTCTTCTCAGTGGAGAGCAGCTGTTCTAGGCCACAATTTTGCTGCCAAGTCACTGGCTTCTATGTCCGGTGCAGCAATGACACCCTGCCCCCTTCTGAAGTCCACTGCCGGCAAGACATCCATTCAGGACACTAGACTATTTGGGCCCACCAGTCTAGAGGTGGAAAACACTGACAAAGGTCTTCCCTGATTGCAGAAGAACATACCGAGTTTTCTCGGTGGCTGGCTTTGGAAATGCTTGTTCCCGCCAGAGCAGTCCTTCGGCTCTCATTTGCATTGACTGTTCTTTAAACTCTTGGTTCCAGTGGACATCCTCTAGAATGCCTCCAGACTTTATCTGAAATTCCAGCTGGCAGTTGCCTCCGCACACCAGTGGGAAGGATCTGCACCATTTAAACTGGTAGTGGCTGTCAGTCGTGGATAGCAAGTTTCCCCATATCTGCCCAGCAAAAGGCATCCCTTGACTGAAGTGTGAATTGGGACCAGGCAGTCCTGCTCCCAGCTTCACCCTGCTCTATTTACACACAGCACTGACCAGGATTCTGGGGCTCTTTCCTGCAAAAATGCATGCCCTGGTATGTGCTTTGTGGCCCAAGAGGGCAGGAAAACTCTGCAAAAAGAAAGAAGGCACCAAAGACATTACTTCAGTCAAGAAGAGCAGTCATGGAGTATATGGTATTGTCAGGCCGTCCTTTTTTAATTCCTCTTTGCTGCGATTGTGGATCTGCTTATGTTCAGAAGCAAATTAGTCTTACTTTCATAGTCTTCCAACAATCTTTGATCCTCCTTTTCTGGACGGAGCAGGAGATGGCACCCCTTCTTCGAGGCAGAAATGTTGCTAAACATTACATGAGGGAACCACCCTCTCCCCTCTATCCCCCCCCCTCCCATCAGGGAGATTGGGGGTGATCACCTCCACATGCCAGGCCCATCGTCTCTTGTAGCCTGCCACTTGGTGTTACAATTATTATATAAACGAGGATGTAACTCATTCTATCCTCCTACATTGCCTAAAATAAATTGCAAATAATACCAACAATATGAAGAAAACAAATCAAAATGTAGAGAAGCAGATGTATGTCATTTATAGAGCCCCCCCCCTCGCCTCTGTCATATTGGAAGAACAGCAAGAAGCGCTATGTGTGACACCTGGTATCATCCCAACACTGCATCGAAGATGTGAGAGATGTTATGCACTCAGATCACTGTATCAAATGTAACCCCGAACTTATACGATAGACCTAAGCCTGCAGACACCACTGGGCATAGCAGAGCTACAAGTAAAGTCAGACAAATGCAAAGTGACATCATGAGGAAACAGACAGGTTGATGCACTGAAATCAACACGTGGATAGCTAAAGAATGAAGATGTGACTGAAGTGTGTTTTTTTTTTTTTTTTTGGTAGTAAAATTAATTGCACCTTTACAAAAAGTAATTCAAAGAACAAGTATACAATATTTCATATCTCAAAGCAAAATAATTACAAATCTTCACTGTTTCATCTCATTAAAATAAAAACTATTGACAAATTATAATATGTCTACAAACTTACAAACATTTTTTGCTACTATTTTTGCTAAAATATGATGGTATTTCATATCCTTCTGCACAAGGACACTTCTAAAATTAAAAAAGGATTGTTAGGCCAGAAAATCACCAGTACTAGCTCTATTGGTTTCAAAAAATTTGTTTTTATAAAACTATTGACAAATTATAATATGTCTACAAACTTACAATTTTTTTTTCTTAAGTCACCCAGGTCAAAAAACGATTTGCCACCACACCATTTTTTTTAAGAGCATTGGCACTAGCCGCCGGTACTGATTTCTTCTCCTTTTTAGAGTCGTGATTTTCTCAGCTAGAATGTCTCCTTCGCAACACATGTTGGCACCACAGGGGAATGATTATACCCCCTCACTTGAGATTTACAACCCACTATTCTTTTAATTTAGTGCAGCCTCCATTATATTCACGAGTCTCACAGTAGCTAGTATAATTGGATTGTTAAGTCCCAACATCCACCGTAACCAGACCATTTGACGTTCAAGGCGTGGGCTAACTCCCATATGGTGCCTAAACATATCAGTCTTTGTGATTCAAAATACGGGCAATACAGAAATAAATGCTCTAAGGATTCTGATTCATTAAGGTTTGCACAGAACCGGCAGATCTCTCCAACCCCAGACTCTCACTGCCCGAACCATTTACTAATGCGGGTGCCCGTATGGATTAGGTCAAGTCGAAATCTCATGTAGGTCATTCTGGCTTTCTTATCGGGAAAGCACAACAGATATCGCCTGCGTGGAGTGTATGCATGTCTGAATCTAGCATAGGTGGTAAATGAAGCATATCCTGCAATTAAGTCAGCATTGTGAGCCCAAGCGTTCATGTAGAACGTTTTTTTTAACAAACCAGGGAGATCAATTATGTCTTGCTTCGTCAAATTCAAAGAAGTTAACACCTGGTTCATACAATTTTGAAAGGTAGAAATTGAGGCTGGATAATCAGCAATTAGCATCAACTGAAGGTCCTCATACAGGGAATCCGATGGTGGGGAGAGTATTTTCATAGAATTATTAAACATACGCCATTCGAATCTATCAGCTAGTTCATATAGGCCTAATTCGCGTATCAAAATAGGCAAGTATCCTGGAAGACCCAACGCTTTTTTCCAAATTTTGCCTTGAATTTTATTCAAAGTAGGGCCCATGTTCAACAAGCAAAGATCAAAGCTCTACAGTAATATGGGCTCGACCTTCAGTTGATAAAAGTATATCAAGGGAAGTATAGAGAACTTGCAATGGCGATGATATGAGTCTCATCTGAGCAGTCAATTCCACTAGTTTAGAGTTTAGGACTCCATGCCATTTAGTAACAGAGTTGCTGTTGGAAAGCTGATAGCCCAACTAGGTGATCTTACTCATAATATTGATCTGATTTGAGTCAACGTTCTACTTGAACACATATGGTTTTCTCTTAGCCGTGAAGACTATAATATTTGACTTGGCTGAGTTAATCGTCAGATTGTTCAGGTGACAATACTGCTGGAAATGGTTCAGCTTATTCTGCAACCCAAAGGCTGTTCAGTCGAGAAAATGACATCGTCAGCGAAAGCCAACCAGTTCAGGCGCAACTTGCCCAATTTGACAGGGAAGATGTCATTCACGTCCCATATTTTCTCAATATCAGCCAAATACAAATTAAATAGGACCGCAGCCAGGTTGCAGCCCTGCTTCACCCCAATTCTAGTGGAAATGTCAGACAGTAGTTCTCAGAGTTGATAAGTACCCTGTATTAGGTGTTTGATGCAAAAGCGCAATCAACCCTAACAAGTGAGGGAATTCTGTAGGCCAGCATTTTCCTCCATAGGCGATTGCGGAGAACACTGTCAAATGCTGATGATTGGTCCAATGATGCCATGTAAATGGGACCATTGGACAAGGTGCGTGATGACATCAAAAGATGTGCGAGAATGGTCGCACTTAGTTGTGTGCCCATCGCCTTACAAAAACCGACCTGGGCTTTGAATAAATATACCAGCTGTGGTGACAAAGACTTCCAATTCGCTCAAAATGAAACGAGCAAAAATGTTCGCTGCTACATCAATCAAGGCAATGGGCCTTAAGTTTACAGGATTGTCCAGTGGCCCCTTTTTATGGATTGGGATAATTATTGCCATAAACCAAGATGGAGGTATTAGTCCTGTTTGAAATATCAGTTGATGTCGTGTGAGCAGGTGCTTTGCCAAAAAGTTTGGGTCATCGTTGATGACACAAGGTGGAAGCCCATCAGGTCCTACTGCTTTGGAAAACTTCTATTTCGAGATCGCCCAGAATACATCTTTTTTCTCCCATTGGCATCTAGATGGAATCTCAATCAGTGGTATATCAAACTCCTGTTCTAAATAACAGAGGCAGATCATATTTTTCCCAAAGTAGGCCTACCAAGTGGGTCCAGATATTAAAGCCACCATGCGATTGCCTGGTACGCCTGTAGGGTTTCTTAAAATAGCCTATAGATCCCTTGTGTTGCACTTGCATAAAAGTTCAATCATGCGTTGATTCTCAAAATTATAACGATCATGATGAATTTCCTTCACTTTTTGATTCGATTTGGCCACTATCGATGTCTTTTTTTTTTTTTTTTACTGGCATAAATAATACAGAGCCTGCATAATTTCGCTTAGTGGCTCAAAGATCATGGTTTTTGAGACGTTTTAAAGCATTTATAGCTGGTAGGTATTTATGCAAAAGCTTAGGATCTAGATCACTCGGCGAGGCTTTGGCAAGGGTCGCCAGATGGCCTCAAATCATCATTAGATTAATATTGATGACCTTGTCTAGAAAGGCGGAAGAGGCCAACTTGTCAGTGCAGACCACCAGATCCCTGCTAACCAAAAACACAAGTCTTCGACAAGTTCCTGGGTTCCATCGTACTGCAAGAGCTTGTCGGTCACTCTCAATCATACCCATAGCAATCGATGTCTCAAAGGTTTTGGGAGCGAGATGTAACCTCGTGCACAGCAGGCTATGATCACCCAAGCCAACATTAGAGATTACCTTCGGGTCGATAAGACCCGACATCTCTGGTGATGCCAAGAAATAATCAATTAGGGATTGGGAGTTACCATGCTGCCAGGAAGCTATTGGGCTGTCAGGAGCAAGGGAGATTGGATAAATATTCCAGGCTTCAAAGAACTCAGTCCAAAGCTTCCCTCTGCTTTGCGCTTTCCTTGCATAAGGGGTAGCATAACAATCGGCTTATTGTTTTTCCATCTATTTCCAGACATGCATTAAGATCTCCACCTATCAAAATGTCATGCAGTGGATAGATCGAGGCACTGGTCAATGTCCGATTTATTGCCTTTAGTGGTTTCCAGCAATCCAGCCTTTGGATTCCAATAAATTGATAGCAACAAAAATGTGTACATGATGTCACCTGTAATACTCATTTAAACCATTAAAAAGGCATCAGATTTATCCCTGGGCTTTGCCGTAAATCTTAAGCTATTTTTGATTAGAATAGCGATGCCACCACTAGGACGACCTGTCTGGTTCCGGCGAGCTAGTACAATAAAGGACACATAGCCTTCTAAAGCTATGTCATTCAAAGACATAGTTTCTTGTAAAAGTAGGATCACGATTTTGTGCCAGGCATCGAGATTCCTTACGCCACAGCAGTTCCATGATGAGCGAGCAATACTAAAAGGTTATGAAGTGGAAGTACCCTCCTTCATTGAGTCTGCCACTTTAATAAGTGGCTCCAACCACGTTAGGCCACTTAGTGCATGAGTAATCGACGCAAATTGCTGTGCTAATTCTCTGCTTTGGTCCCCATTGGTTGTCAAATCCAGACCACTTTGGGCTGAGATACAGGTGGGATGAAATCCAGAAAGGACCATGCATCATCCATGTCACTAAACAAGAATGGATATAGTCCCAAAGTCCCAAAATTGTCCTTATAATCGAGAACGAGTTTGGTGATAATTTGGGACTGAAATTTACACAGCACTCTACAGTTGGTATGACTTACCAGTTTGACCCATTCAATGTCTTTCGTGGCTAGGTTCCGCAGTGAAGGAATCTGATAGAATGCGTTCATCAAAAATGACTTGTTAATTCCTAATGTTCCATTTAGGCTGGGATCACTCGCCCAGCCAAGTATTTGTTTAATCTCTCTGGGGGTCTCTGAGAATAAGAGATTCCCAACAGAAGGGGTCATCGAATTTGGCCTTTGTGTTAGCTCCACCCTTAGCAAAAGAATCCACCTCTCACCGACTTGTTCAGTGCGCGCGGATCCAACCCAGGATCCCCCTTCTCCAGATTGTTTGGGACAGTGTGATTAACCTCAGCCTGGAGATCAAAACCCCTCTGGAGACCCTTGCTGTTTGTCACGGGTATCAAAGTATCAATTTTTTGTGCTTGTTGGCGGCAAATGTCTGCTATTATAGAAGTTGCCACCTTTTTATTTTCTGCACTTGGAAAAAAGGTGTGTAGTTGGGATTGCGTCTTTTCAATAGGTTTTGCAGCTGGTTTAGAAGAAGGCACAGGGACATCGCAGTTTCCTACAACTTTAATCTGTAGATGTTTCTTACTTTCCTCATTCAGTTCCAGAATGTTTACTGCCAAGCCATCTACATTCGATCGAGACTTTGTGGAGGGATCAGTACCGGTTTCATTTATGGATGTTGAAGGTTTCTCAACTATGACTCTGGGTTGGGCTGAGGCTTTCTGCTTGATTTTGGTGGAGTTTGACCGTTTTTGAGCTCTTAAAAACGATTTCTTCGCCTTTCGGGCGATGAAATGCAACCCTGATTGTCCAGCAGTTTTCGCGCCTGTGTGAGTCGTCATTAAAGAATCTTGGGACTGTTCAGAGGCATGAAGATCAATTATGTCGGTTAGAGCTGATGGACTATCAGGGGAGGGGGTTGACTCATCAACCATAACCATCACTCCATTTGTAGCTTCAGAGACTACTGGGGGTTGAGTTTTCGAAAGCTCATTAAACTGTGACTGAAGTGACAAAGTGAACATATATGAGAAGATGATTGACAGGAGATGTAATGGGGATATATATTGTACAGAAACACAAAGTATAGAAGCTTGCTAAAAGTAAGAAATGGAACACGAGTAAAGCAGCATGTTGAGAAAATGGACCTCAACATTGTATAACAGTAAGCGAGAAGCTTTGAGAAGGACAACTAAAACTGCAATGCTGACAGGCACTGGAATACAAATTTGTGCAAGAACAAAGTGTATTTGTTTGGCTCAGAATCAAGAATGCTGCTGTAAGAGCAACTATATGGCTTGAAAGGAGTATCAGGATAAGCCATGTACTCGGGACATATTTCTTAGATTATTAAAGGAGTGAACAGTTGCGGTTGCCAAGTATTGTTCAATGAAAGACATGGAAAGCACATGCAGGATGGAGCAACAAAGTCTCCAGAGGCTGATCCGAGTAATAGCGCCCAATATAATTGAATCAAATAGAAGGGTCAGAATGGACAAAATCATGGTCTCCTCACATGTGGTCCACGAATGGAAGACCAAGCCTATTCATAAAGTTCCAGACGAAGATGGCAACGTACCTTCACTCCCTTTAAAGTTCAGAGGAAGAGAACCGTCAGCAAGGTCAACTACAAAGAAGCAGCTTTGGCTTTGGCTTAGGGTTTAACTGATGAGAGGTGTTAGGCTAATTTGCTAAGGAAGGCAGTTGTCTGTTTTCTCGGACCTGGGTTTCGTTGTTTACTTGCTGCTAATGAGCCGAATGTTCAGGGTTGGTAAGAGTACCAACCAATCATGATGTCCAATGTAATGGTGGACCACACATTGTTATAAGGGCCTATCCGCTGCTATGTTGTATGTATTTTACGTACTTACAGGTGGTTTAAGGCGTGCCTACCAGATAAGGGGCTTCCAATCCCTCCACCCAGTAGTTTCTGTTAACCACGTAGGATGACATCATAGCTGACGTATGTTGAGGTAGAAAACCTTTTGTGTAACCGAAATGCATTGAGTGTGTGAGCTGAGATTAGTTTTGCTCGCCAGGTTTCCCTTCTTTATTGGGTATCAGTGGGTTTTTTTATTTATTTATTTTTTAGCAGCTTTTTAAATTTGTTTTTGCTGCAAAAACTCATTTGAAAAATAAGGGAGGGAGGTGGGTGGGTATAGATATAAGGGGTAGGAGGGTGTTGGGAGTAGCTTGTCAATGGCTCTGATGGGAGATTTGGAGGGGGGTAACCAACCCCCTCATCCCCCAAAGATTGCAGCCAAAAACTTAGCAAAATCAAAATGGGCGATGGTATGACAAACCCTATATTGAATGGACAATAAAGTACTATTTTGCCATCTTCCTTGTGTTTGTCCGGTTATTTGGATCCAGAGATCATTTATTGTGGTCATCCCATCCGCCGCTTACAATGCACCAGGTGCCCTTGCACACAAACATA
Organism: Ambystoma mexicanum; assembly: GCF_040938575.1. NCBI lineage: Eukaryota > Metazoa > Chordata > Amphibia > Caudata > Ambystomatidae > Ambystoma > Ambystoma mexicanum. The sequence goes on from NC_090922.1 coordinate 868,256,128, forward strand.
CATTTTATTGTGTTAGTTCTTAGCAATTTAATGGCTCTTCTGCAGGAGTAAAGAACCTGTAAAACTGAAAAAGAAACAAGTAAATTACCTCCAAGTTGATACCCATCCCAAAGCCATTGGTGTATGTGAGTTACAAGTTACATGAACGCAGTGCCGGTACAGTCTTGAAGCTCTGCCTCCTCTGAACGACTTGGCTGAGAATGAGAAATCTGTAACTTACCTAGAGCGAAGGTCACATTTCACATCTTCCACCAGCAACAGCCAAGATGCCATGTGAGACTAATTACAAAGGACCACATAGCTGTTGCTAGACAAGTCTGATTTATGAAAGTCTCGTTGAAACAGGTTCTCCCCTGTTCCTCTAAAACCATTAAGGACCACATTGACACCCTGGCTCCTGATTTGGCCGACTTCCGTAACCACTCCTTTGCCACCGGAGTATCCTCCCCCACACCCCCCCCGCCCTCCCGAAGCACTCCCTTGTGCACCCTCTTAAAACACACAGCCGACCACTCCTGCTCTGCTAACTACCGCCCAATCTCCATCTCTCATTTTCTGGGCAAACTCCTGGAAAAACTGGCCATCTCCCAGCTTAATCACACTGAATCTGTTGGTTGTCTCCATGACCATCAGTCTGGCTTCAGAGCTGCAAGATGCACAGAAACTGCTCTCCTGAACATCTCTTCTGCCTTTGACACGGTCAACCATGCCATCCTGCTCAACCTAGAGGCCTCGACGTTATGACAAGTCATCGAAGGATTCTTCGAGCCGCAAGCATAACTTGATGTCGAGTCCGTCAACTCCATCGATGCCAGCCGTGCACTTGACGCCAGCCGTGCCATCTAAACCAATGGTGCCATCGAAGCCGAAAAAGATTTCGGCTCCTCAAGCTTAGAGTTCACAATTTCTTAAGCCTTCGATGACTATACCTGACACAACCTATATTCCTTTACCAAGGAAAGTATTTAAAGTCTCCTATCTCGATTTAGGAGGAGAATGAGCCATCAGACAATGATGCCCCTTTTGGTCTTTCAATTTGACACACCCAATGTGCATGAAAGCTTTTATTTCGGAAGAGTTGAGATTGAAAGATCTTTATGATAATTTGCAAATGGCTATTGGGGTAGACACTTAACCTGAGCTGGATTTTGGTAGACCCGTGGCTGGTGAGCATGCAGATGCTACATATATACAACTGTCTAAAGTTGTAGACTCTATGTGGTGGAGGAGGCCTACACTCCCCTTTGAACAGGATGATCTGAAGGACATCCTTAATAAGGGTCCACAAATGGATCCTATTTTACCATTTCATGTTGCTCTCCAAGAAAGGGTGACCGCAAATTGAGAGACGCTAGAAACTAATCCGGCAGTGAACAAAAATAGACCAAAAAATACTGCGCTTCTAGTAGTGACCCAGACTACCTGTCTAAACACCCCACTCCAGAGAGTCTGGTGGTAGAGGCAGCTACTGCAACTTCCAAGCAAGCAGCTTATCCAACTATCCCTCCAGATCGGGGTGATAAGAGAGTAGATGGATGGGCAAGAAAAGTATTTTCTTCAGGAGCATGGTGCTTAAATCTGCCAACTCTACCTGTGCCCTCGCAAAATTCTCTTTCACTCTATGGGACTGTATTTCCATGGCGTCAGAACACATTACAGAGGGGGAGGAAAGAGACTGGTTCTTGGCTATTGTTAGAGATGGCAAGGAAGCCTTGTGTGAGTCTCTTCAATTATCTGGATTATGTGATGGCATCAGCAGATTCATGGAAACAAGCACCATAATACGCAGATTTGTGTGGTTGAGGTCGGGATTTGCGCCGGATATGCAATCCAGACTCCTCAACATGCCTTTTGACAAGTCTCACCTTTTTGGCAACAAGGCTGAGGAAAGCCTTGAGTTTCCAGACCTCAAAAGCGGCACTCAAATACTTAGGTACCGCTATTTGGCAGCCTCTGACTTTCCGCCCCAGTGGACAGCCTTGGGGGGGGGGGGGTAGATCTTTTTGCTACTACTCAGTTGGAAGAGCGAGAGGAATGGTTGGTCAAAGGCCAAAGAAGATTCCCTCGTGGTGGACGAGGGAGAGGTGCAAAGCCCACTCAAGCAGGGGCATCCTTACCAACAGCCACTGCATCAGCCACCTCAAATCCTCTCTGGGGTCTTGAGTCATAATTGACCAGTGGGAGGCGAGCTGTCTCAGCCTCTGAAAGAATGCCAAGACAGTACTTTGGATACTTGAGCATTGGAAACATAGACGACGGTTACTGCCTTCCTTTCATTCAGAGACCTCAGAACCATCCACCAGGGAGCAGCTCTTTGAGGTTTCCAGATCCGCTCCTTTTGCTAGAAATGTTGACCTTGCTAGAGAAAGGTGCTATAGAACCAGTGCCTATAGCAGAGAACAACAAGGGATGGTACTCTCCATATTTCCTAATACCCAAGAAGACAGAAGACTTAGACCCATCTTGGACTTGAGATATTTGAACAAGTTCCTCAGGAAGGACAAGTTTAAGATGGTCACCTTTTCTCAGATCCTTCGGGCCCTCCAACTCCAGGATTGGGTGATGTCATTGGACCTTTAAGATGCTTATTTTCATGTGCCAATCCTTCTCAAGCACAGAAAATACCTGAGGGTCACCATTGGCGGTTCTCATTATCAGTTTTGTGTTCTGCTGTTTGGGCTGACCTCCGCCCCAAGGCTTTTCACCAAACTGATGGTGGTGGTGATAGTAGTGGCAGCGTGTCTCGGACGAGGAGGGGATTCATGTCTACCACTACCTGGACAATTGGCTGATCTGGGTGCGTTCTCCCGAACAAGTCCTAGATAGTCTCAACGTCACCTGTCACTGTTTCCTGACTGGGTTTCTCCCTCAATTACAAGTTGTCCCATATGACAACTCAAAAGCTCCAGTTCATTCATGTCTGTACTGGATACATCATTTGGAAAGAGCTCACCACCAGAGTTGAGGGCTCAAGACATTCTACAGATGGTCTCCAAATTTCAAAGTTCCCAGCGTCTTACGGCCTTTGATTTTTTTTGAGGTTGCTCTGCCTCATGGCTTCCTGCATTTTTCTGGTACCAGAGGCTCGTCTGAGAATTAGATCCCTCCAATGGGCCTTTAGGACTCTGTGGTCTCAATTCTCAGGCAAGATGTCAGACCTTCTTCAGGATCTGAGCTGGGTCGCGCCGGATCTCCTGTGGTGGGCCTGCGAGGACAACATTCTGAAGGGAGAACCCTTACCCTTTTGGCAACCCATGGCCAGAGATAACAGTAGTGACAGATGCCTCACTCACGTGGTGGGAGCCCACATCAACTATCTGACAATCGTTGGTCTCCATCGGAGTCCAAACTACATATCAATCTTTTGGAGCTGATTTGCAATCGGACTTGCGCTGAAGGTACAGGGAAAGAATGTCCTGATAATGACAGACAGCACAGTGGCCATGCACTACCTCAACAAGGGAGGTGGTATAGGGTCACTACCCCTGTGCAGAGAGGCAATGCAGCTCTGGTACTGGGCAATCCAAGAAGGAATCTCTTTCGCCAGTTCACCTAGCCGAAGAACAGAACACTGCGGCTGATGCTTTGAGCAGTCAGTGCAGTCTCCCACGAGTGGGAACTAGCTCAGGAAGTCCTTCAGGAGATCTTCACCCTTTGGGAACCCCTCAAGTAGATCTGTTCATGACCAGTGTCAACCGGAAGTGTGCACTGTAGTGCTCCAGGGAATTTCGCTCTAGGGGATGGGTTCGTAGTGAACTGGGAGTTTCCACTCCTGCACGCGTTTCCTCCGGTCCCCGTCATTCCTCACATAATTGGGAACACATGATTCTAATTCCCTCGGATTTGGCTCGGGGGGACGTGGTTCCCCCGACCTTCTGCCCTCAATACGTCTTCCATTAAGTGAGGACCTTCTCTCGCATGAGGAGGGTCGGGTTCTCCATCCAGAGGTTAAGACACTCTGCCTACACGCATGGTTTCTGAAAGACTGAGATACAGGGATTGGGACCTCCTGGATGACGTAATGGAGATTTTGCTCTTTCAGCCATGAGGCCAGCAACAAAGTCCTTGGAACAAATTCTGCAACTGGTGCAAAGACAAGAATGTAAACCCTTTTCTATGCAAAACAGATGTTCTCTTTTCTACTATCCTCAGCCAATCTGGGGGCTCCAGGTTGGAACTATTAAGGGCTATTTGGCGGTGCTATACATCTTTAAGCACTAGTCTGAAGACTGCTCATAGTTCAAAATCCCACTGGTTACGCAATTTCTAAAAGGACTCACCAATGTCTTCTCCCACATCTTTTCTAGGTTCCCGTTTGGGACCTTAATCTGGTATTAAAATTTCTGATGTGTGCACCCTTTGAACCTTTACATTCATGTCCGTTAACCTTAACATTTAAAACCATTCTCTTGGTAGCATTAACCTCAGCCCGTAGAGTGTGAATTGCAGGAACTTTCATCCAAGCCACCCTTTGCTAACATTCTTTCACAAGGATAAGCTTGTTTTTAGGGTTAAGCCTTTGTTTTTACCCAAAATAATTTCAGATTTTCATGTAGGGCAGAAAATGGTATTGTCCACTTTCTAACCTCCGCCTCATCCTGGCAAAGAGGAGGATAGATGACTGTCAGATATCCTTAAGCACGGCTCCTTGTTGACCCGTCGTGAAGAAAATATTTCTTCCTATCAATGTGTCTCTCAGGGGTACAAAAGGACAGACTGAGAGACTAATTGATCGGAAGATGATGATGTAGAGTCGTTGGTATCGGGAGAGTAGTGCGAACCTCAAGCTTCACGACAGAAGAGACATCCAGTTACCTTCCAACAACTGCAGAAGATTACAACTGATTAACAACCAAATATACCCTCTCTCTGTTAAGGATAACAATTATCAACAGACTAACCTGCATGAGACGGGCTTGACCCAGAAGTGTTTCATACAAGACTATCCTCTAGACTGTTGGATTCTGGAGACCATATGAAAGAAAATATGCAATAAGTACCAGATAGCAAGATACAGAGAATGGTAAGGAAGGTAAGGTATCTTACCCTGGTTCTCTAGAGGTTGTCGTTTCCAATGAATCCCCTTCCAGTCTTCCGCTGCAATCGTGTGAAGTCTCTCCGCCACTGGTCCAGACGGCACAAAGGTGTAGAGGCAGTCTTTAATCCAGCACCCAGCCTATTCCCGCCGGCACGAGGACGCCTATGGGGTGCTCAGGAAGTCTCTAGTCCAGCACCAAGCCTATTCCCGCCGGCACGAGGACGCCTATGACGCCTAAGACTACCCAGGGAGGAAGGACAGGAAAACAGAGGAAAGGGAAAAGGAAGGAACAATAGGAAAAAAGGCAAGAGGTCTCCCAACCTCCCAGGTCCAAACTCTACTTAACCAAAATCACTAGGCAAGAATATCCAAAGAACAATCCGAGGCCAATATTCCGAGACAAAGTAAGGGCAATCCGAGAGCGTATCCAAAGACGTAATCCAAGGTCAAAAACACCAAAATCCAAGCAAGAGAAAAGCCACTGTCAAGAAGCGATCAGAAGCAGCGAGTAAATGGCGCCGGATAGTTAAGTACCCAAACTACCGGCAACAAGACGATCACGTGACCCAGTACGTGCACTATCAGGTGGGAGACTATGCACCCACTGACGTAACCTCCAAGGCATCTTCCACGCAAAGCGTCGGAAACGCAGTTTCCGAAGAACACGTCTGCACCGACCAACACGTGGAGAACCCAACTCCGCCCCCTGTCCGTCATTCGATAGCGAAAATCGCTTCTGTCTACGAGAGGACAGAGTAACTGGGGGGGTACCACAAGACCTGAAGCGTTTTCTGACAGTATCCTCCCCCAAAGGACCCCCATGCCCCCGAGAGGCCAGAAACCGGGAGACCAACAACGGGGCATGCACATTTCTCTCTGGTTCCCATGTCCGATCTTCCGGACCGTATCCTTTCCAGTCCACCAGAAAATATCTGGTACCACGAGAAACTTTAGAATCAAGAATAGCATTGACTTCATATTCTTCCACCCCTTGAACCAATACCGGGGACGGAGGGGCAACTATCCTGGTACAATCGACACAAGGTTTAATCATGGATACATGAAAAACAGGATGTATCTTCCAAGAACACGGTAAATCTAACCTGACAACCAATGGACTCAAGACATCCTTGATAATATAGGGACCGACAAAACGTGGTATTAGACACCGACGCCCTGGAATACGTAGATTCTTTGTGGAAAGCCATACCCGCGAACCTGGAACGTAAACGGGTGAAGGACGGCGATTCCGATCAGCATATTTTTTGGCCTGCTCCTGGGCTTGCACTAGATGTTCCGAAACCCTGGCATGGACTAGAGACAGATCTTTAATGCAAGATTGCACTGCCGGGCAATCTGCAGGAAGCTTCCAATCAAGAGGGAGAGTGCGTGGATGTTGCCCATATAGGGCAAAAAATGGAGATGTTCCCGTAGACGAATGGCTGGAATTATTATATGCAAATTCCGCTAACGGGAGAACGGCTAACCAGGATTCTTGATATTGAAGGATGAGACACCTGAGGTACTGCTCCATAGTAGCGTTAACACGCTCAGTTTGACCATCCGTCTGCGGATGGAACGCTGTGGAACAACGTTCATCCACACCCAATGCGAACATGAGATGCCTCCAAAAACGTGACGTAAACTGGGACCCCCTGTCAGAAACCACGATTTCAGGCAACCCAAAAACCCGAAAGACGTGTCGTAAGAACAATTCAGCCAGCTTGGAAGCGGAAGGCAGACCTTGGCAAGGGATAAATAAAGACATTTTCGAAAAACTGTCCACCACCACCCATACGGTATCAAAACCATCGACCAAAGGTAACTCCACTACAAAATCCATCGTAATCATAGCCCATGGTCTCGCCGGTACTGGCAATGGCTGAAGCAACCCCATAGGTTTCCCAGAATGGGATTTACATTGGGCACAAATGGCGCAGGTCGATATATATTGCGAGACATCCCTTCGCATAGAAGGCCACCAGCACCAACGTTTGAGGAGTTCGAGAGTTTTCTGGGAACCCGGATGAGCGGCAATAGCAGCATCATGACACAAGGCAATAGCTGCACACCGGGTCTCCTGATCAGGCATAAAAACACGACCCTGGACATAAGGTAGACCATGCACAACATCCATGTTATATTCTGCCAATTCCGCAGGACCTTTATCAACCCAGGTTTGGAGCGTCGACTTCAAAGGAGGCTGTAAAACACAACTACAAACCACTTGTGTTGGTAACAACAACGACCCCTCCTGTGGACGTGAAACACAATCCCCAAAACTTCTGGACAGAGCATCAGCTTTGGAATGTAGAACACCTGGGCGATAAGTCAACGTAAAGTTGTACATAGAAAAGAACTCATGCCAGCGGGCATGTCTCGCAGTAGTGCAAGTCAAGGACTGTAAGGCCAACAAGTTTCTGTGATCAGTATATACCTGGACTGGTACTTTAGTACCAAGAAGATGATGTCGCCAGACCGTAAATGCGTCCCTAACAGCCAACAATTCTCGTTCAGTGACAGTATAATTTCGCTCATAGGGCGTTAACTTACGTGAATGATAAGCGACTGGATGTAGCTCCCCAGTATCAGCACAAGACTGAGACAAAATAGCTCCTACCGCAACATCAGAGGCATCTGCTTCGACAAAGAAAGGATATTCGGCATTAGGATGCAACAAGACAGGAGCAGTAGTGAACGCAGCCTTTAAGAAATCAAACGCAGTTTGAGCGCTATCACTCCACAAATACGGTTTCTTACTGCTGGTCAATTCGGTGAGAGGTGCAGAAATAGAGGAGAACTGTCTAATGAACCGCCGGTAGAAGTTGGAAAACCCCAAAAACGACTGCAACTCCTTCCTGGTAGTAGGTATCGGCCAGTTCAAAACGGCTTTAACCTTACTACTACTCATCTGCACTCCCTTATTGGTGATGTCATATCCCAAGAACTCGACATGAGTTGTATGGAACACACACTTTTCTAACTTGACAAAGAGATGATGATCACGCAAGCGTTGTAAGACTTCCGAAACATGGCGCACATGGTATTCCATAGATGGGGAGTAGACGAGTATGTCATCTAGGTAAACGATAACGAACCTGTCGATCATGTCTCGAAGAACATCATTGATGAAATTCTGAAAAGTGGCCGGAGCATTACATAGCCCGAATGGCATTACCAAATACTCGAATAAACCATATCTGGTCTTGAAGGCGGTTTTCCATTCATCCCCACGACGAATCCTGACTAAGTTGTAGGCTCCCCTTAGGTCCAATTTTGTAAAGAATTCTGAAGACCCTAACTGATCTAGTAAGACCGAGATTAAGGGAATCGGGTACTGATTTCGGATAGTACCTGCATTTAGCTCTCGGTAGTCAATACAAGGTCTTAATTCACCCTCCTTCTTGGGTACAAAGAACAATGGAGAAGCAAATGGAGAATGGGATGGTCGAATAAAACCCAACTCTAAGGCTTTATCCAGATATTCTTTAAGAACGACGTCTTCTTTTTGGGTAAGGGAAAATAAATGCGTCCTGATGGTACCTTAGCATTTGGTATGAGATCGATTGGACAATCGTATGGCCGATGTGGTGGCAGATTCTCAGCTTTCCCTTTATCAAAAACATCCTTATAACTTGTGTACTCGACAGGCAATACGATGCTAGCAACTGCTCCAATAGTGACCACAGAATCCAACAAAGCTCGACTAGGAGCTGCAGACATAGACCCCGCTGGATTGCATGACTGAAGACATTGCTGAGAGCTGAAGGTAATAGCCCCGGTCCCCCAGTTAATGACCGGATTGTGGAGCTTAAGCCACGGTAAACCCAGAATCAGTTTGTATTGGGGTGCCATAATGACGTCAAACGTGATGGTTTCTGAATGCTCAACCCCAATAGTTAACTGCAAAGGTATAGTATGCTCTGTAACAAGCCCAGACAGAAGGGTAGAACCATCAACGGCATTCACCACCTCTGGGACATCCTTTGGCAAAAGGGGAATACCCCACTTCTGAACATATTGGGCATCAATGTAGTTACCAGTAGCCCCTGAGTCTAGGACAGCTTCAGCACTCCATGGCGCGACCTGATCATAACTTAGAGAAATGTCTACATAAAAGGGCATAGACAACAAGGAACCCTGCATGGGAGAGCTCGGCGTAGGGGTTCCTTCTACTGCCGGGCTTTGGCGTTTCCCGACTTGCGGGGTCTTTTTGGACAAGAACTAAGTAGATGATTCGCGGAACCGCAATAAAAGCACAAATTGTTCCGTCTGCGATTTTCTCTTTCCTCAGTAGATAACGGGCCCCTAACTGCCCCGATCTGCATAGGCTCATCAACACCAGAAACAGGAACTGAGGAAACGGCAGGATTAACAGGGTTTACTCTCCTCTCCCCTTTTCTTTCGGCCCGTCGGGCATCAATCTGGAGTACTAAGTCCAAGAAATCGGGAAAGGACGTAGGAACCACCGGAACCGTGGCTATGGTATCCTTCAAAGAGTCAGACAAACCTTTATAGAATAAGGCTGCCTTCTTATCTTCCGGCCAACCGGTTTCAGCAACCAACTGGTTAAACTTAGCCAAGTAAGACAATAAAGAAGCATCCCCCTGACGGAGATTTAACAATTCCAGATCAGTGGCCTGAGTTTTATAACGAGTATCAAATACCCTTGTCATAGCACTAATCAATGCATCACAATCAAACAATAACGGACTGCCCTGCTCCAACAAAGGGTTCGCCCAAACAGCGGCCATACCTCCCAGATTCGATAACACAAAGGCCGCTTTTGTAGTTGCATCGGGAAACGAGGTAGGCCGACACAAAAAATGTAACCTACATTGATTAATAAAGGTCCGAAAGGATTTAGGATCTCCAGTAAACCTTTCCGGGGGAGCAAGCGGGAACTGAGCGGCCATATAAACATGCGTAGAATCTGGTCTGGCTGAAGACCCTGCCTGACCTGGAGCAGAAGCGGAGGCCAAAGACGGTGATCCTGTAACCACTTCCCTGATACCAGCCTGCATTTCATCAATGCGCCGATGGGTATCAGCCTGAGCTGCCGACATATCGGCACGTAGGTCGGCCACTAATTGCACCATAACGGCCAACGGGTCATTAGCAACATCCATGATAAAGGCTTCTGATTCTGTCAGATATCCTTAAGCACGGCTCCTTGTTGACCCGTCGTGAAGAAAATATTTCTTCCTATCAATGTGTCTCTCAGGGGTACAAAAGGACAGACTGAGAGACTAATTGATCGGAAGATGATGATGTAGAGTCGTTGGTATCGGGAGAGTAGTGCGAACCTCAAGCTTCACGACAGAAGAGACATCCAGTTACCTTCCAACAACTGCAGAAGATTACAACTGATTAACAACCAAATATACCCTCTCTCTGTTAAGGATAACAATTATCAACAGACTAACCTGCATGAGACGGGCTTGACCCAGAAGTGTTTCATACAAGACTATCCTCTAGACTGTTGGATTCTGGAGACCATAAGAAAGAAAATATGCAATAAGTACCAGATAGCAAGATACAGAGAATGGTAAGGAAGGTAAGGTATCTTACCCTGGTTCTCTAGAGGTTGTCGTTTCCAATGAATCCCCTTCCAGTCTTCCGCTGCAATCGTGTGAAGTCTCTCCGCCACTGGTCCAGACGGCACAAAGGTGTAGAGGCAGTCTTTAATCCAGCACCCAGCCTATTCCCGCCGGCACGAGGACGCCTATGGGGTGCTCAGGAAGTCTCTAGTCCAGCACCAAGCCTATTCCCGCCGGCACGAGGACGCCTATGACGCCTAAGACTACCCAGGGAGGAAGGACAGGAAAACAGAGGAAAGGGAAAAGGAAGGAACAATAGGAAAAAAGGCAAGAGGTCTCCCAACCTCCCAGGTCCAAACTCTACTTAACCAAAATCACTAGGCAAGAATATCCAAAGAACAATCCGAGGCCAATATTCCGAGACAAAGTAAGGGCAATCCGAGAGCGTATCCAAAGACGTAATCCAAGGTCAAAAACACCAAAATCCAAGCAAGAGAAAAGCCACTGTCAAGAAGCGATCAGAAGCAGCGAGTAAATGGCGCCGGATAGTTAAGTACCCAAACTACCGGCAACAAGACGATCACGTGACCCAGTACGTGCACTATCAGGTGGGAGACTACGCACCCACTGACGTAACCTCCAAGGCATCTTCCACGCAAAGCGTCGGAAACGCAGTTTCCGACGAACACGTCTGCACCGACCAACACGTGGAGAACCCAACTCCGCCCCCTGTCCGTCATTCGATAGCGAAAATCGCTTCTGTCTACGAGAGGACAGAGTAACTGGGGGGGTACCACAAGACCTGAAGCGTTTTCTGACAATGACATTGATTGGATTCACGCAGGGCACTGAGCTTTTACATACCTAGGCTATCCAAACTCTGTATTGACTATCGGCTTGTTATGGGCTATACAGGTCACAAGCTGGGTCAGGCTGTGACAAAACAGACCTTATCCAGGTGGATCATTTTGGCGATTTCAGAATGCTACAGACTGGCGGGCAAGGATCCTCCGGAAGGATTAAGGGCCCATTCCACCAGGGGCATGGCTACCTCTACAGCACTGCCAAGGGGTGTACCGATCAAAAATATTTGTGAGGAAGCTATGTGAACTACTATTCACAAAAGTTTACTGCCTTGAGTCTTCCCTCCGTCAGGATGGAAGCTTTGGAAAAGTTGTCCTCCATTCTATCCATGAAACAATTGAAAACTAAATACTTACTCACCCCTTCCACCCCCAACCAAATTAAACATGGCTTTGGGAGTCTATCAAAGATGAGGAATACGTGGAAGGACACAATCCATTCGAAGAACAAGTTACTTACCCCTGCTAAAATTATTTCGAGTGGATGTTACTCAAATGCATTCCTCATCGCCCTCCCGGCCTACACCAGAGTAGAATTTCCCATTCTATTACAGCTTTTGCTCTTTGAAAGTTCAGTACGGTCTAACCCTTGGTCATGCGGGTAGTTTCTACTGTAAGAAAAAACAGAACTGAAGCCAATGGGCGATCTGTGTGCTATATATGCCTTCGATGACATCCTTGAGACAGAGGCCCTTGAGGCACAGCGAGTCGACTGCATGAATACAAGGGAGGAACATCCAGTCGAAAGAATGTTACCAGGGGTAAGTAACTTGTTCTTCTGTGCAGCAATGCTACTTGAAATCGAGGCATTATTACAGAGCTGGCAACGGATCAAAGTTCTTGAAGATGCATACTCTTACGTCCCGTCCCCTTTCGTCCATACTGTATGGGCGTCCCCTCCAAGGGACGGGAGACATAACCTTTTTCACCAGAAAAAAAACCTTCTTCCCCTTTAAATTTAGGGGCGTGTGGGGGCATGGCCCAGAGAGCATGCGCTGCCCTGACTCAGCCCTCTGGCGCCACACCTCAGTCCCCTTTTCCGTGTCGACGGGAACGGGCCGAATTCACCAGCGCTCCTGGGTTTGGCTTCGGCCATGTAATTTCACGTGCGGATACTTCTTCTTGTCTTCTTTTTTTGTCTTTTTTTCATTCAGGTACATTGTCCTTAGGCATCATGCTCCTCCCCGGCCATGTCTACTTCAAGAGGGTTCAGCAGTTGTCCAGTCTGCAACGGGCTATTCCCAACTTCAGACCCCACGCCCTCTGCCTATGTTGCCATGGCCCAGACCACAGTTGGCAAGCATGTTGAGCGTGTAGCTCGCTGTCCTCGAAAGCACTGATGAACAGACTAGCCAGGTGGCGGGACCTCTTCCAGAAGTAGCCTCCAGAGGACCTCAAGAACTTTGTGAAACATCGAGCAAGGCTCAATGTAGGGCCAATATTCTACATTGCACCCTGCAAGGGAGACTCCTTCCCAGGGACTCTCCCGCTGCAGCTACCGGCTTCCGGGCCGAGGGATCCTCAGATCCTTCCTCCCGGTGACAGTGTTGAGGGACCGGAAGGTTCTTTTACAGGGTCTTCACACGAGGGGCTCCACCCTGTACCGGCATCATGGCCGAGGGGCTACGCCCGAATACCAGAAATCCATCCCAGGGGACGCCTAAAATGCAGCTCTACTGACCCCCGGGTCAAGGGTGCTACACCTACCAGGCCTAGGCTCGAGTAGCAGGGTAGGTCTTGTGATCCACATGCAAGAGTCTTGGAGGAGGCTGGGCCCAGTGGGCTGAGCAACACGTTGCAGGCACGTGGTAGGCAGCTCAACAAAATGGCGGCCGCGCCAGACAGAGGCACTCGTCCGACACCATTACAGGAATTCAGCGAAGAATGAGTGTCAAGGTGGGACTGGTCTCAACCAGGTAGGTGGCCTACAGTCTACCCCTCTTATGCGCAGGGCAGCTTCCCTTTGCCTCCGTATCCTCAAAGACGCCATCTGGGAAGTCATTCCCGCCATGCTAGCGACACCACAAACTCCTCCATCGGCGCCCCGGCGCAGCCGCCTCCTCCGGGTCCACAGCCGACTCCTCTGTCTCCGGCCACAGTCCCTGTATGTACCCCAGCCTCCGGCGCCAACTCCTCCTCCTCCACAGGATCCTCCAGATCCGCAGGATACGGATGAGGAGGAGGATCCGGACACGCCATCCTCAGCCAGGGACTTCCACGAACGTCTTGCTGGTCTTGCTGGTCTGGCGGAATACCTGGGCCTACCCCAACCAGAGGTCGAACAACCGGCAGAGGAGGGGTTCTGGCTGAAGTCCTCACACAACGCCCCTCTGCCAAATCGGGGATTCCTATGCAGACCGTTGTAGTCTCCCTGGCCAAGAAGGGTTGGCTCAAACCCCACTCAGCCCAGCCAGTTTACCGACGACCATCCTCGGCCACACTCCTTGGTGATCGCTGCAGCATCACTATACTCCAAGCCTCAGTCGTCCTCAGCCTACTCTTCTGTGGCACTGCTAGGCAAGGAGGAGAAGATCTTGGTGGTGTATGGCAAGAAACTCTATTCCAACGCCTCTTTACATCTGTGTCAGGCCGATGCCATGCTGGCAGCCGCCAACCAAAGAATATGGCAGGAAATTGCAGAATTGCTCCCGGAATTCCCCACCCAGAGTCAATCGCGCTTTAAGGCGGGGCTGTCCGAGGCCAAGCTGGTGGTGCATGACCTCATGGAATCCACAGTGGCACATATTGAGACCTCAGGCTGTGCCATCTGTGTTGCCGCAGACATGAGAAGGACAGCCTGGCTCCGGGCAACAAAATTCAACCCGGATGTCCAGGAACACATTTTAGATCTACTGTTCGATGGGGTGTGGGGGGGACCTCTTCCACTTCTCTACAGACGAAGAGCTGGACAAGAAGAAAAACAGCTCACAAACAGCTAAGTCTTTATCCATCCTTGCAAGGACTGTTAGGCAGAATCCTGTGCAGTTCCCTTAGGGAGCACTACACCAGATTAGGACTACAGGTGAGAGCAATAAATCCCCTTTGGTATCGGTCCGTACCACAAAGATTTAGTTGGTGGCTGTGGCTGAGCAGTCACTTATCCCAAGAGGGAGATGAGCAGTATTCAGGGTTTACACAATAGGCCTTCAGTACTATGGAACAAGGAAATACTGACCAAAGCTTTGTAGTAAAAAAAAAAAAAAAAAATATATATATATATATATATATATATATATATATATATATATATATATATATATATATATATATATATATAGCACTTCTAGTTAAACACATCTATCACAGTTCTTAAGCAAGTTAAATTCCGTCAAAGTATACACAACTCCCTAGTTAAATTGTAGACCAGTTTGAGCAAGAGTGAAAACTGAGCAAAACGGCACAGTGAAAACCAAACACAAATGGCACTCTAGCATTTCTTACAAGGGAGGGAAAACACAAGTCATATAGAAATATCATTTTACAGGCCCCAGCAACACTTCCCATGAGTTTGTGATCCAGATTAGGCAAGGCAGTACATCAGTATAGCAAATACTTAAATGAAAAGTGAACAAAATGGCACTTCACAAGGTTTAAAAGGGGGAAGGAAGTGGTAGTTATAAGACGTAGGTGCACCAACACAGTTCTAGTTGAGAAACAATCTAGAGAAGGCTGTTCTAACAAATTTAGCCCAAGTCAGTAGGCCTGTGCCAGAGTCGGTGGTACAGAGCAAGGGCCCAGGAGCAAAATGTTCTTGTAGCTGCAGTCAAGTCTTTGGTTAACGATTTTGAAAAGGTGGTTGCAGAAGGTGAAAGACAATGTTAAGATAGAGAGGCGGCCAACCCAACAGGTAGGTAAAGGATTTAAAACACCTTTAGCTCTACCAGAAAGTAAGGGAAGCCTGGCGGAACAATGTACCTTTAAAATGAAGAAGTTGCTCCTGCGGTTGTTACTGGTAGTTCCTGCAGTTCGGGGGATCCAGCAGAGGAAGAGAGGCTCTCGTCGTGGAGGAAGGTTCGAGTTACTGCACTACCCAGGGATGAAACCAGCAGTGGTGCTGCCCGACGAATAAAAGGTATGCTCCTTTAAATCGTGGTCTGGGTGGACTGGTGCCTGGCTATCCGGCCTCCGAGTACAGGGTACTGGTGATTCGACCAAGGCAGGTCCCGGAGGGCAATTGGCAAACTGGTTGGCCCCACCATCTCAAGGGAAGAAGGCTCTTTCAGATGAAGATCTTCTCTCGTCGTGTGGAGAAAAGTGGTTTGGTCGTTGCAGATGTCTTTGGCTTCTCTCCTCTTCGGCTTCTTAATTCCAGTGGCGACGTCTTGCGCTTCCAGTCCTAAGGACCCTGCTTAAGATCCCCATTCATACACCCTAGCAGTCACTCACACAGTGGAGTGGTCATCTTGGCGGGAGACCCTCCAGCCTATCCAGGATAGAGTGCGACATGGGTTGCTGAGGCAACCCTGTCCAGGGGTCCTACTCCCCCCTCCCACACAATGGACCCACCCTAGACTCAGTGGCGCTGAAAGTAGGGCTTCTTGGAAGAAGCCCGCCACAAGGACGAACAAAGGATCCCCGACCTGGGTTAGGAGTTAAGAGAAAGACACGAGAAAGAAGTTATTTTAAAGTTTTGGCAAATAAAACCTACCGGAGTAAAGTTAATATTAAAATACACCAGCGGTATGTTAGAGGCTGTCAAATGTTGTAGCCTCGAACAATGGGAAAATCCCATAGGAGAATATTTGCGGTCGAATATTTACGGTAGTAACCACTGCCACCAGCCAGAAACCTTTGAGAGAGGGACTGTACGGTACCCTCTCGAAAATTAACATAAGGGAAACACTATTAACCTTTTCCAGTACCTCCATAGTAAGATGGGTTGTACTGGTTTAGTTCATAAAAATTGACTAGTAAAGTCAATTGGGACTTTACATGCCCTGGGAGACAGTAGTCAGTCCCAGGGAATGGAGTCTGTTTGGGGGTCGCTACGACACCCCTGTGTCACTGCACGGAGGGTGCTGTGTAACACATGTGAATAAAGATGGTTCCTATGGAGGTGAGAAAAACCCCATAGACATTAAACACAAAAATAGCTTAGAACACACAGCAAAAATGCCTAATAGTGGGAAAAATAGTCTCACTCTTAGCAGAAAAAAAAACCTTCCAATCCAGCAAAGCTGCTGGGGGACTCCATAGGTGAGGGAAATTAGCCATTGAATGAGAATTCTCCCTAACCAGGACCACGCCCAAATTGTACACCATCTCCGCAACGCTCAAATGGGTCGTACATATGGAGGGTTCCGCGGCTTCCAGTAACGCAGATCCAGGCAGCCAGACCGCTCGCCGTCTCGGAGCCGACGCAAGCAACAAAAAAGGAGTTGAGGGGGGGGGGAGAGTAAGGGCTTTTTCCAGTCTCCCCTCCTCAGCGACGGCCTCCGAGGGTAAAAAAAAGCATGACACGCCCCTTCGGGTCCACGTGTCTCCGGTGGGGGGCAGGCTTGCTCTCCATGCACATTTTTGGCGCCAGAATTTCGCGGACCCCTGGATCCTATCCATAGTATCCACGGGGTACCGCCTCCCTATCCCAGCCTCTCATCCCTCCTCCCCTCCACTCCCACAGGTTGGGACAGCAACTCTTTTGGCGGAGATCCGGTCGCTCGTAGAGAGCCAGAGAGTGGAAGTTCCATCTCCCAGCAATGTTTTGGCTTTTACTCCATTATTTTCGCCATTCAGAGTTGTGCTGGACCTTTCCACCCTCCACCTCTTCTTACCCTGCAAAAATTCAAGATGGTTACGCCAGCTTTTATAGCGGAGACATTGGACAAGGGAGACTGGATGTGCGAACTCGATCTGAAGGACGCTTACCTACACGTCCCGATTTGGCAGTTCCATCGTTCTTTCCTATGGTTTAGGATCATGGTCTACCATTTTCCATACAAGGTCCTTCCTTTTGGCCTCAACTCGGCCCCAAACAGCTTTACCAGATTCATGAATGCAGTGGCAGCCCTCCTCAGAGCGCAGGACCTCTACACCTACCCATACCTCGGCGACTGGCTCGTCGGGGCTACATCTCCGGAAGCGGTTCACCTCTCTTCCCATGCGCTTATGAACACACTGCATGATCTGGGCTTCTCGCTCAATCTCAAGAAGTCACAGCTGCAGCCGACGCAGACATTCTTGGACCTCATCTGGGACACATGCTCAGAGAAAGTATTTCCGTCGGAGGATAAAATCTCGGCCATCAAGTGGGCCACCACCCACTTCCTCAGCCGAGAAGTGACCTCGGCATGGTGCTACCAACATCTCCTGGGTCTTCTGGCAGCAGTCTTATTAGCCCTTCCGCACATGAGACTAAGGATGAGGATGAAACAGCTGCACTTCGCGGCTTCATGGAACCAGGAGCGGGGCTCTCAATCCGAGATGATCAACATTCCTCCATCTCTTCACCTGGACTTGACTTTGTGGTCCAGAGACTGCACCGTGCGGAGGGGCAAGCCCTGCCGGCTGCCCTCTCCGCAGGTCACCATCACCACGGATTCCTCACTCAAGGGCTGGGTAGCCACCCTGGGCGATATCTCGGTTCACGGCACCTGGACTCGACAGGAGCAGGAATACCACATCAATTGGCTTGAGATGAACGCCATCTGGCTGGTTCTCAGAGCATTCCTACCACTTCACAGGGGCAAGGTTGTCCTCATCCAGATGGACAACTCGACTAGCATGTACTACGTCAACAAGCAGGTACCAAATCCCCTCCTCTATGCGGACTGGCGATCAGCATGTGAGTGGGCCCTGGAAAATGACATTTACCTCACGGCAGTCTACCTCCCGGGGGAATCCAACCTGGAAGCGGACAGGTTCAGCAGGCGAGGAGGGGACAATTACGAGTGCTAGCTAAATGACCTTGTTGTTCAGGAGATCTTCAACAGGTGGGGTCACCCTCACGAGGATCTCTTTGCCACCTGGCACAACAAGTGTCCCCAGTTCACATCCTGGCAAGGTCAGGTCCTGGGCTCTCTGAGTGACGCATTTCACCTCCAGTGGACAGGCATGAAACCCTACTCCTTTCTGCCCACTCCCCTGATCCACTGGGTAATTTGCAAAATCAAGGAGTCTCGCCAACTCAATCTAATAGCTCCATGGTGGCTGGCCAGGCCATGGTTTTCGCAGCTACTCAGTCTCTCGGGGGTGTGCCCGATTCACCTCCTGACGGGCCCAGCACATCTTCTGGAACAGCCGGGGGGCAGAGTCATCCACCCTGTGCCCATGAAACTAGCCCTCACAGCGTGGTACCTGAGCAGGTAATGCTTCGGCACCTTAGCTTCTCACAGGCCAATCTGGAGATCATACAAGGCGCCAGGAGCAAAGCCACCAGGGCCTAGTACAAACGCAAATTGACCAGATTCTGCCTCTGGGCAGACTCCAAGAGAATCGACCCCCTGGTGTGCACTTGGGACGACGTGCTCTCCTTTTCAGCGCACTTTGCTCATTCAGGCGTGCAGGGGGCCACCTGCCGCCCATACCTTGCAGCCATTGGGGCTTACAGGAACTCGGAGGAGGGCATTTCCACCTCCTCCAACCCTATCGTCAAGAGACATCTGACGGGTCTTGCAAGGCTCTACCCGCCCGTCAGACTGCACCCAGGGTGGGACCTTGACATAGTCTTGGGCGCACTGGCGCACAAATCGTTCGAGCCAATGACGTCCGTGGACATCGGGCTGGTCACCATAAAGACGGCCTTACTAGTCGGCCTTAGCTCAGCTCATAGTCAGCTAGATCCAGGCGCTGGTCGCCTCTGAGCCATATACCACCTTTCACAAAGACAAAGTAGTCCTGTGGACACATCTGGCATTTCTGCCCAACGTTCAGTCTGCTTTCCACTTGAACAAGGGAATAGTTCTTCCTACGTTCTTTCCCGATCCCAAGAACGAAGCACAGAGTGCTGCACTGCCTGGATGTCGGGTGTGCCCTAAAATTCTACTTGGACAGGACCAAGGGCTTCCGCAAATCGGGCGCCCTGTTTGTCACTTTTAGAGGCTCAAGACCAGGCTATCGGACCTCTAAGGCTGGATGGTCTCTGTCATCAAAGAAGTGTATGAGGGCCAGCACAAGCCGCTCCCAGCCAACATGCATGCCCACGCAGTCAGGGGCAAGACAACAGCTATCGCATTCCAGCGCCATGTCCCTTGGCAAGTCATAAGCAGTGCAGCCACTTGGGCCACTCTCTCGGCTTTCTGAAAGCATTACTGTTTGGAAGCAGGCTCTAGATCTGATGCAGCTTTTGCGCAGGCGGTTCTCAGGAACCTATTTGCTTAAGAAGGGTCTCCTCTCCACCCTGGGTCTACAATCATTTGTAATCGCCCATGCAGTATGGGGGAAAGGGGACGGGACGTAAGAGTAATTACAGGTTACTCACTGTAGTTAGTCCTTTTTTTTTTTTTAAATATATTTTTATTTTATCTCAACCAAACAACATTACAACAAAACATAAATAAAACACTTCAAACAACAAAACCAAACAAACAAAAAAGTAAGGCACTGCAATCCCCGTCCCTCCCCCCTATGAGCCTGTAGAGTGTCCGCCCTCAGTGTCCGTTCCGTGCGGTGGGGCCTCATCGCTCTCAAGCCCAGCCGAGGCTGATCCCGCACCAAACAGCTCAGCTAACAACAACTTTTGGAGATCCCGCCACCAGACCTCCACTCGCGGCTTGTGACATTTCTTCCACTCCATGGCTATCCTACGTTTGAGAAGCACATAGGCCAGATCTTTAAGTTTCTCAACATGTCGAAGCTTACGCGCCCTGGGATACCCTCCCAGCAGACAAGCCCAAGCCGAATCCACCTTAAGTGTAATACCCCTCCCTGCCAGCCTCCGCGCCACTTCACCCCAGTAAGTTGCAATCACTGGGCACGCCCAGAACATGTGTATCATGTCCGCATTCTCTTCGTTACACTTGGGGCACGCCTGGCGCCCACTACCTAGGAATTTGGAAATTCTAAGGGGGGTCATATATGCCCTGTGCGTAATATAGAGCTGTATCTGCTTGAACCTCGCGTTCCTCGATACCTTTTTGTGGTACCCCAGGGCGCGCTCCCACATCCCATCCAACATCAGGGCCCCCATCTCCGCTTCCCACTCCAGTCTAAGGTGCCCCAAATCCTTCCCAACCTTTGTCATCAACATCTCGTACAACCTAGAGACCTCGTGTCCACCCTCTGATGCGTCATACATCGTCTCCAGCGTGGCATCCGGTTCATCGGCCAAAGTAGTTTCGGGCCACGTGCTCCGGACCTCCCGGACCACCCTATGATATGTTACATATTGACCCCTGTGTAGTCCCGACCCTGCCTCCAGTTCAACGAACTCCATCAGGGTCCCATCTTGCCAGATGTCGCCCATAGTGATCAATCCCACTGACTCCCAATACGTCCGGATAATAGTTCTCAGCTGCCCGTCCTCCTTTGCCAGGGCGATCAGAAGGAACTGCGGCATACACGGCAAGGGGTCACCCATCATCCGACAGGCACGCCGCCATATGTTCCTGCCAAGGGCCAGCATCTTAGGACGCTCTCTCATCCATGAGCCAGTCACCCAAACCACCTCCCGCAGATAGAAGGGGGAGCAGTCTTTCCCTAGCAGCCTATGTTCGGGGGTTTCTTCATCTGAAAGCCACCTGGCCACATATTGCAGTTGCGCCGCAATATAATAGGCCTCAAAGTTCGGCAGCTTCACGCCACCTTTCTCGTAAGAGTTCTGCAATTTCCATAATGCGACCCTGTTGCGCGTGCCGTGCCACAGGAAATTCCTACACACGCTATGTAACCTAGCGAAAAACTTCCTAGGTATCATGTAGGGGATGTTATTAAAGTAATGCAGGAGTCTGGGCAGCACCACCATTTTAAGCATAGCTCCGCGACCCATCATAGCTAAAGGCAATCTTTCCCAGAACCTCATGCACCTCTCAATCTTTCCCACAGCTAGTTCAGTGTTATACTTGTGTTCTTCCTCGGTCGTGTGATACACGTCAATGCCCAAGTACCGGAAGGAGCTCGTTGCCCACGGAATCCGCAGCACCGGCAACCTCTCCGCCGGTATCCCCACATAACTGCCCAGCGGGAATAATACAGATTTCTGAGGGTTAACCGCTATGCCGGACAACCAGGCGTACCTCTCCAATACCTCCAAGATATACTGCAAATTCTCTTCTGGATGTTTCAGGTATAACAGCATATCGTCTGCATACAGGGATATAAGATGGCACTCTCCTCCCACCTCTATGCCCACCTGATCATACTGCTGCCGGAGGTAAACTGCTAAGGGTTCGAGGGCCAGTATGTACAACATTGGGGACCAAGGACATCCCTGCCTGGTACCTCTGGCTAACTGCCATCTATCTGACACTACTGCACCCGTACGGACCCTAGCCAGAGGCGCACTATATAATAACTCGGCCCACCTCATGTAGCATGGTCCCAGTCCGAACTGCCCCAAAGCCGCCAGCAGCCATGGCCATCGGACGGAGTCGAACGCTTTAACCGCGTCCAGCGCCACTATTGCCATTTCGCTGTCCTCACTGCCCCCCCATTCCACCACCCTGTGAAGGCGCCTGTGATTGTGAGTAATATTCCTGTTCGGGACATAGCCCGTCTGGTATGGATGGATCAGCTTCCCTATTACCCTCTGCATTCTGGCCGCCAGGACCGCTGTCAGGATCTTGCTGTCCTGGTTCAGCATCGACAGGGGCCGGTAGGAGCTACAATCATGCCCCGGTTTATTGGGTTTGGGGAGCGGTACTATAATCGCCTCCCTGAGTGATTCCGGCAGCCGCCCCACCTCGAACGCTTCATTAAACATCTCCAGCATGGGCGGGAGCACCTCCTCCCCATACGCTTTATAAAATTCACTGGGGAACCCATCTGCACCTGGGGCCTTACAAGTGGGTAGCTGCCGCACAATCTCCTGCAGCTCCTCCAGAGTGATCGGAGCATCCATCTCCTCTCGCTCTTCGTCACTTATCTTGGGCAGGCCTATGTCTTCAAGTACTACCTCTATCTCTTCCCGGCTTCCCCCCTCTCGATCCTCATATAATGTCTGATAATATTCTGTGAATGCTCCATTCACCCCTTCCTGGGTGTCCTGCTCCACTCCCTTTTCAGTGATAACTGACCGGATCGGGGATCTTGGGGTCTCGCTCTTATACAGCCAAGTAAGAAGCCTGCCTGTCTTGTCTCCCCCGGCATGCAACCTCTCAATATACTTCCTGTAATTCAGATTACAAAGCCTGTCCCAATGTTCTGCGCACCTCTGTTGCAAATTAATGACCTCCTCCATGTCCGCCTCCCCCTCCCCCAGCTCTCTCTCCAACTCAATCTCGGCCCTCCGCAGATCTGCCAGGACTCCTCCCATTAATCCTTTGGATTTAACAATGGCAACCCCCCTCATTACAACCTTAAAGGCCTCCCACAAAGTACCAGCCGACTTGACGCTGCCTGTGTTTGCTTCAAAGTAAGCAACTATCTCCTCCCTCACTTCCACTCTGAAGACTGGATCCCTGAGCGCTTCCGCCCTAAGGCGCCATGTTGGAATTCGCGCACGTGGAGGACAAAGCTGCCAACGCATGACCAGGGGCGAGTGGTCCGAAAGGACTCTCGCCCTGTAGTCTATCTGGTCACACTCCGCGACAACGTCCGGAGTGGCGAAAAAGTAATCCAGCCTTGTATGTAACTGGTGCGGGACCGAGTAATGCGAATATTGCCTCACGCCAGGGTGTCTCGTCCTCCACACGTCTGCCAGGCCTAGGTCTACCAGCAGCGCCTGCAGTACCCTAGCCGCCGGGCTGGGCCTGTCCACCCTGTCATCTGACCTGTCCTCCTTGGGGTCTAGTACACAATTAAAGTCCCCTCCCCAAATCACAGGACCCCCCATCCCCTCACCCAGTCTAGTGGTCAGTGTCCTAAAGTATGTCGCCGTGTCACGGTTGGGGGCATAGGTATTTATGACGCACACTACTTTATTTTCCACAAGCCCCCTTACCATGACCAGCCTCCCATCAGACTCCACAACCTCCCCGAGTAGCTTAAACGGGACATGTGGTGCAACCCAAATCAGCACACCTCTAGCATAGGCAGAATATGTGGATCCAACTACAGTCCCTCTCTACTTTCTCCCCACCAGTTCCAGTTTATCCCGTGTCAGATGTGTCTCCTGTAACAAGGCGATATCTATCTTTTGTCTTTTTAGGTACAACATGACCTTGTTACGCTTAAGGTAGCTGTTAAGCCCTCTAACGTTCCACGTTAGTATCCTAAGGTCCCCCATGATGCATCAGTAGCTCCCATCCCTTTCCCGGGTCCACTCGCCTCCCCCCTACCGCAAGGGCCCCCATCCCCAGTTTCTCTCCCAGGCTCATATAAAAACTGACCCTCCCCACCCCCCTAACCCAACCAACTGCCCAGCTCCATCCCTGGATCTCAGGCATCCCTGTGTTCGGTTCTCTCTGGAACCCAAGTAGAGAACCCGACAGGGTGTCACCCCACACACCGTGACTAACCTAAACTCAAACTGGGGTACAAAGAACAGTCCCCGGAGGCTCCCCTCCCACAATTCCGTATCCGCACACATGGACCATGTTTCGAAGTCCTAACGCATACACTACCATAACAAAGTCCCACCAACTATATTCCAGTCCCAATATTCATCGCCCAACCGGGCCCGCAGCGTCACTTATCTCTTCCCGTTCCATCCGCCATCTGCTCATCTGGCTCTTGAGGACAATTTTGTGCATCGAGCCATTCCATGGCCTCCCCCGGAGTGTCAAAAAACAGTGTCTTAGTCAGAATATCTTCAATCTGGCCGGATAGAGCAACATATACTTGTACCCCGCTGCCCGCAATCGCCTCTTGACCGCCCCAAAGTTCATGCGACTACGCTGCACTTGCAGGGTGTAGTCGGGGTAAGCAGTAATGGTCGCCTCTCCTCGCTGTATGGTGCCCCCCTTACGAAAGTGCTCAAGGATCCTTTCCCGATCCCGATAGTTAAGGATCTTGGCGATCACAGGCCTAGGTGGGTTCCCCGGCGGTGGTCTTCTGTTCAAGGCCCTATGCGCCCTCTCCACCGCATACCCCTGCGACAGGGCTCCCCCAGTGATCTCCTGCAGCAGCAAGTTCTCAATAAACTCCGTGGGGTTCTGGCCTTCAGCCCCCTCCGGCAGGCCCACGATGCGAACGTTATTTCTCCGAGTGCGTCCTTCCGCCTCTTCGGCCCTACTTTCCAAGTTACCCACCCGCTGCACCAGGGCATTGATATCGCTCTTATATGCAGTGCAGTCCACCACAGTAGGGCCCATCTCCTTTTCCAGAGTTTCCGTGCGCTCAGCAAGGGCTCGTACATCCTGCCTCAGGAGGTTCACGTCCTCCTGCACCGCCCCGACCTGTAGTTCCAAAGCAGTTTTCAATTCGACCACAGCAAGTTGGAGCTTGGTCTCCCACGTTGCCTTCAGGTCCGCGATCGCAGCGAGGACCTCCTGGTTCGCACCCCCGGCGGCCATCTCTTTGGTCTGAGCTTTATCCTTGCTCCTGGCACCTTCCAGGCGGGCGACGTCTTGGCGTATTCGTCGAGCGTAGGCTGCTTATTCTTCGCCCTCAGAGGTTTGTTCGACATATCTCCAGTCAGGAGCGTCCTTCTGGCAGCGCTCCGGTCCAGGCCAGGGAAGCACCGTGCCCATACACCACGACTCAATTGAGAGTCCCAGCTCGCCCCACAGCCTCGGGCACCGCTGTTGTACGGCGCTCCCCCCAGATGGGCTAGGTCGCGCTGCCCCCTTTGTTCCGCTGAGAGGGCGCACGTATGCTGTGGTCCCAATCCACCGCTCCTTTGTACCCTCGTCAAGCGGCGGCGGCCATTTTGTCGTCAGTCGTGATCTCGCCACCAGTGCTTCATTCGGCTCTTAAGTACACGTGCGCACCACGAACCCGTGTAAAAATGTGTCCTCGCGTGCAGCCGGACTTCATGTTCAGTCTTCCCACTTTCTGCCAAATCACAGCGGTCCTTGTGCGGTATCTGTTAGGGAGAATTCTCTGTTTAGGCTGAATTTCCCTACCTAGTGAGTCCCCCAGCAGCTTTGCTGGATTTCTGGGGTTTCTTTTTTTCTCCTGCCAAGAGTGGGACTCTTTTACCCCCAATCTTGGACATGTTGAAGTGTGTTTTCTTGGTTAAACCTTGTGTTGAATGGGCTATGGGGTCTTTTACTCCATAGGGCCTCATGTATTTTTGTGATGTGGGTTACACAGCACCCTCTGTGCCGTGACCCAGGGGTGTCCTAGGGACTCCCCAACATAGACTCCATACCCTGGGACTGACTACTGTCTCCCAGGGCATGTAAAGTCACCAAAGACTTTGCTAGTCTTGAATCCTGAACAGAACCAGTACAAACCATCATATTGTGGACGTACTGGCTGGGGCAATTCGATTGCCCCCGGGTCTGTTAGTCGAGGGGGCAGGTCTCCGTCCCCCCTGATCGAGTTTTGGCTGGTGGCAGTGGAAACTACGTTTTATATTCAACCGCGAATATTTTCCTATGGGATTTCCCATTGTTTTAGGCTAACACATTTAATTATTTATTTACGGTAGCCTTAAACATACCGCCGGTTTATATATTTATTATTATGACTCCGGTTGGGACTTTTTGCCAAAACTTGATTCTAAAATGGCGTTGGCGTTCGCCTCTGTAACTCTGACCCAAAGTGGAGCCCTTTGTCCCACTTTTGGCGGGCTTCTCCACAGAAACCCTCCAAAGTGGTGCCACTCTGTCTGGGGTACTTAGGAGGGGTGGAGGGGGATTTAGGCACCCTGGACTGAGTTACCTTGGTAACTCAAGTCGCACTCCGTCCTGATTGGCCCAAGTGGTGAGCCGGCCGGCTCACCACTTAGCATGTTTGAGTGACAGCTAGGCTGGGTGAATGGGGGTTTGCTGCATAAAAGCAGGGCTTTGGGGACTGGAACTTTAGAAGTCGCCACAGGACCAAGAATCCGACGAGGGAAGAGCTGAGCCGACCTGCTTCGACGACACCACCCGGTGGAGCCCTGCTGAACCGTCTCACCACTTTTCCCGACGACCGAGGAGAACTCTTAACGGAGTGGCTCCTTCCCTTGACTGGTGGGGACAACCAGTTTTCGCCTTCTTTTCGCTTCTCGAGGTATCTCGTGGCCGCCTTGCCAGTGCCAAGCACCCAGGCAACCGGAACCCCCACCACTTTTTACCCCAACCACGAAAGTCGGTACAACCCTTTGACCGGAGGACTCCGCGGCTGGTTTCTTCCCGGGCAGTGCAACGACCTCCTTCTTCTGCTCTTCTGCGAGAACTTCTTCTCCCCTGACCGACGTCGAGCCTTGCTGCCACTGCCTGGAACAACTGCCACCGCTGGAGGATCCTTTCCGCTTAAGGTACCGTGTTCCGCCTGGCCTCCCTTGCCACCGACTGTACGGGGTAGATTTAGCCCCCGGCTTTCGAACCTGGGAGTGCCTGGAATACCCTGGCTAAACTTCTAAGCCACTCTAAACTCTTTCTAACTCTTTGCAAGACTTTGAATCCCTAATAACAGTGTGATCTTGGGCACATTTTCGCTCCGGCTACTCTAAGAGTGGGCCCTGCCTAGTGACTTTTGCTCACCTGTGACTTTGTGCTTCTTTGAGCCTATTGCAAGTGTTCTGAACCTTAGAGTGGTGTGTTTAACCCATTTCTGTTTCTTTTTACCCCTTCCTTGAACCTACTAGAGTCATCTAACGTTAAGCGCTCACCTCTGTTTTAATTATGTGGAGTTAACTTAGAGTTGTCTAGATAGGAGTAAGGGTTGAAACTGCTTTCATTATAACTGTGTTTTAAGTGTTTTTACTATACTTTGCTAGAGTGTTTTCAACTTATGTGTTCTTAAAAAAATAAATAACTATATACTTTTGAAACCAAGCTCTGGTCAGTGTTTGCTTGTGCTATTGTGTCTGAGTACATACTGTGTATACTTTGCATACTGCCTAACTCTTCTTGAGGGAAGTCTGACTGCTCAGCCACAGCTACCAGGTAAATCTGGGTGGTGCAGACTGCTACCAAGTGGGTTTACTGCTATACCTGTAGTCTTAAATCTTTTGCAGTGTTCCCCAAGGGAACTGCACAGGTTTCTGCCTAACAGTATCAGTCGGATTATGTACGGATCAGCGGGAGCTCCCGTACAGGCACGTCCTTTCACATGGCTTCCAAGCCACGCCCCCCCACTGTAGTTAGTCCTTAGTCCCCTTTCCTCCATGTGTCCCACCAACCTCCCCCCTAATTATACTGGTGTCATTAGGCAATATTAAGTCTATTGTCGCTGCGTCAATGGGGACTGTGTGGCGCCGGAGGGCGGAGTCAGGGCAGCGCATGCTCCCTGGGCTGCACCCACACGCACCTCTAAAGGGGAAAATGTTTTTTCTGGTGAAAAAGGTTCTGTCTCCCGTCCCTTGGAAGGGACGCCCATGCAGTATGGAGGAAAGTGGAATATGGACTAAAAGTAACTTAGTCACTACGGTGAGTAAATTATAATTTATCAGCTGAAGCTTCACCCCGCACACTTCTCAGCGAGCAATTTGGATATAATCCAGTAGGCCAGAAGACTTTCCACTACCTCGCAATACAAAAGCAAATACAAGATTCTGCCATTGGGCGCAGGAGGAGGATCTAGACCCCCTTGTGCACCCTTGACGATGTGTTCTTTCTCTGCATATCTGGTTCATTCCGTGGTCCAGGTGGATACTTGCTGCAGTTTTCTAGCTGCTATTGAGCCTACAAGAACTCAAAAGATAACGTTCACAGCGGCTAACCCGGTAGTGAAGGCATAACTCAAGGTATTAACAAGCTGGTGCACTGGCACTATCCCATCTGGGACCTAAATGTGGTGCTAGCAGCCTTGCAGCACAGGCCTTTTGAGCCTACGGCTTCAATCGACATTAAGTGGGTCACGCTCAAGTCTATTCTGCTGGTGGCTCTCACCTCACTGCGTAGGATCAGTGAGCTGGAAGCGCTGTAGTCCTGTGAACCATTCATAATCTTCCACAATAAGTTACTTCTCCAGCATGGGGTCTGGCATGGATTCACATGCTCATGAATATTCCCCGTCGTCAGGCTGGGAATCCTCGGTAAAGAAAAAACCAGTATCAGTTTCGTTTCTGATCTGTCTTTCGTAGTAATAACCAATCACTGGTCTCTGCGTCATACTGACCACAGCCAATGACTGCCCTCTACCTAAGCACCGCCTCTGGCAGCCATCTTCAGATTTTTACCGCACGTTCATGTGTTGGGATCCTCGTGCTATTGCTCTCGAGCGTTAGTGCTATTTTTTCGCGCTTTTTACAAAAACTTCGATTCTTTCGGTCAAAAGAGCCTCAAGCTCCACCGATCCTACATCCGATCAACGGGGACCCGTGTCGGATTCATCTGTGCCCCTCAAGGGTGAAGATTTCGTCGAGCTACACTTCGGAGGACTCCAGAAGCTTCTCAGGCCCTGTCTCGGAGATGGCCCAGGAGAAGGGAAGCTCGACGCCCGGAAAGCTGTTCAGGGTCTGCCCTGGATGCCAGCTGCAGAACGTCTTCAAGGAGGACGAACACTCTTTCTGCCTTTACTGCCTTCATGAGGACAAGACGCACGTGGAGAAGGACTGTGCGTTTTGCGGCAACATGTCGGAACGGACCATGAAGGACCGCCATCAACGTCTCGCCAACTGGCTGGAGGGTAAGAGCCCGTCTGGCGAGAAGAAGAAGAAATCCGAGCGGTCTTCTAAGACCTTTGAGGGCGCCCCGGCGACGGGGGCCCAACATAAGGCCAAGCACCGCGAGTCCGCTGGCACCGGGAGCGCCGAACGGTCGGGCTCTGCGGGCGCCAGGCAGGGCGCACCCTCCCCGGCACCATCAACCACGAGCCAACGCTCTGGGTCGGGTAAGAGGAAGGCCGAGCACCCGGCGAAGCTCCTGGAGAGGCCCCGGTCGAGCTCTAAGGCAGAGGAGGAGCGTGGCAGTGCCCCCTCCCTCAAGGATAAGGCGGTGAGCGCACCTAAGGTGGTGAAGGCCTTGATCCATCCGACCAAGCCCTCTATCGAAACGGTCGCGGCGGCCCTGGCTCAGCCTGTGGTGGCTGCACCAGTGGTGGCGGCCTCAGGGCCCAGAATCTCCCTGCCTCCTCGGAGGGAGTCTTCCTTTGTGCCCATCGATAGGACCCCCGTGAAACCCTCCGTGGGGAAGAAGAAGGGGGGGCAGGGCGTCGTCGTAGAGTCGGCCTCAACCTCAGAAGAAGAACTGATCGAGGTCTTAAGCCACGGCCTAGGCGTGGAAGAAGGCCAGCCCGTCGGAATGGACCCCGACGCAGGTGACGACGACGACATCGTCGAGGATACTGACGGGGCCCCTGCTCGCCCGTCGGATTCCCCTCTGCCAGCGCCGCAAGACAACTCGGCGGCCATTTTGTTGGCCATACAGTCCTTATGCTCCGAGATAAGGACGAGGCTACCGTTACCGACGGAGGAACCTCCCCCGTCGGGGGATCCAGAACCGGGACCTTCTGGTGTTCCCCCTACCAAGAAAAGAAGGATCCATCAACCGTCGCGCCCCTTCCAGCCCTCCTCCCCGTCCACCCGAGGGGATGATACGGGGACTGACACGGCAGCGACGGGTACGGACGACGAGGCATACGACGAGGATTTTCCGTCGTCGCCTCCCACCAGGGCCTCTCCGCCCGACGAGATCGGATCTTTCCACTCCATGATCTCCAGGGCTTCCGAGCTTTTCCAACTCTGCCCTGAGGAGAAGAAAAAGGAAGGCTTCCTTTATCAGCGGCGCGAGGCCAAGAGGAAGACGGTCCTCGCAGTGCCTCTGTTGGACGACATTTGGGATGAGGGCCTTTCCCTCCTCAAGAACCCTTCCACGACGCCAGCTAGAAGAGACCGGTACGAGAAAAAGTACCGGGTCCCGGACACGGCCCCCCTATGCCTCCGGGCGCAGCCTACCCCGGACTCCGTCGTCTCCGCGGCAGCCAGGAAGAAAGCGGGGGGGGTGCGGCCTCCACATCGACTTCCCCGCCGGACGGCGAGGGAAAGAAATTGGATACTATGGGGCGTAGAGTCATCTCGTCGGCAGCGACGACGATTAAAGCGGCCAACGCCTTGGCTATCGTGGCCCGCTACGACAGGGAGCTCTGGTACAAGATGGCTCCTCTGCTGGATTTTCTGCCGGACAACAAGAGGGCGGAGGCCCTTGAGATCCTGCAGGAAGGTGAGGTGGCCTCGGACCACGCCATCACCGTGGCGACGGACATCGCCGACACTGGATTCCGCCAGCTGGGCAACGGTGTTTGCCTTCGACGTCGTGGATGGCTCAAAGCTACGGACTTCCGGCAGGACGTCCAGACCAGAGTCCTGGACATGCCCTTCGACGGGAACAACCTGTTTGGGAAGACAGTGGACGATTCCCTTCAGGCCATCAAGGCGGATACTGAGACGGCCCGGGCCCTTGGAGTCCTGCAACGACGGACGCCCTTTCGGAGCGGCGGAGGCAAGGGCGCCTCCAAAGGTTCCGGCGGCGGTTTCGCTTCCTACCGTCAAGCGGCCCGCTCGTCGTCGCAAGAGGCCTACAGAGGACGAGGCAAGTCTAGCGGACCCCGCCGTCGTCGCCAAGGAGGTCAAGGCGGCAAGGCCGCGTCCAAGCAGGATTGAACCGGCCTTGGGGTCGGGCTCCCACCGAAGCACCCCGGTGGGAGGCCGGCTGGCGGGCTTCGTCAGCGTGTGGGAGTCCATCTCCACCGACCGTTGGGTGCTGGACGCCCTGGCCCGGGGCCACGCGCTCGAGTTTCAAAGAAGGTGCCCGCGCGTCCCCCCCGTGGCCAGAAAAGAACTTCACGTCCCTCAACTTCTCCTGGAGGTAAAGGCGATGCTCAGAAAGGGCGCCATCGAACTCGTCCCAAAGAGGCTTCGGGGCTCCGGAGTCTACTCGAGATACTTCCTCGTGAAGAAGAAGACGGGAGGATGGCGCCCCATTCTGGACCTGCGACGTCTGAACAAGTTCATCAAGGCGCAGAAGTTCCGGATGGTCACCCTCCAGCACGTCCTGGGTCAGCTGGAGGAAGGAGACTTCCTATCGTCATTGGATTTGGAGGATGCCTACTTCCACATTCCCATCCTAAAGGGGCACCGAAAATTCCTCAGATTCGTGGTCCAAGGGCGTCATTACCAGTTCAAAGCCCTTCCCTTCGGACTACGGTCGGCACCCAGGGTATTCACCAAGTGCCTCGCACCGGTGGCGGCGCAGCTGCGCCGCGAGGGGATTCACGTCTACCCCTACCTGGACGACTGGCTCATCCGCGCCAAGACGAGGGAGCTCGCCGTGGTCCACACGGCAAGGACCGTCCAACTCCTCACGGACCTGGGATTCTCCGTGAACTACGCCAAATCCCACCTGGTGCCCGCGCAAGTCGCACTGTTTCTGGGAGCGAGGCTCGACACAGTGTCTCTTCTGGCCTCCCCGTCGGAGGAGAGGACCAGGACCATCTTGGGCAAGGTGCAACGGATGTTGGTGGCCGACGCGGCCAAAGTGAGGTCCATCAAGTCCCTCCTCGGGATGATGTCTTCCTGCATCTACCTCATTCCCATGTGCAGGCTCCGGATGCGCCCGTTGCAAGAATTCCTGGATGCGCGCTGGATCCAGACGACGGGCAGCTTCGAGGAAAGGATCAAGCTCGACGAGAGTTTCCGACGAGCGATACGGTGGTGGGGCACCCGCGCGCATCTGACGGCGGGCATGGACTTCCAGACCCCAGCCCACCAGGAGACTGTGACCACGGATGCCTCCCTGGAAGGGTGGGGAGCGCACACCGAAAATTTGCACGCAAGGGGACTATGGCTCCCGACGGAGAAGTCCCTGCATATCAACGTCCTGGAGCTCCGTGCAGTGTTTTGGGCCCTCAGGTCCTTCCTTCCGTCCCTCAAGGGCAAGGTGGTGAGGATCTTCACCGACAACACCACCACCATGTTTTACATCAGGAAACAGGGCGGAACCAGGTCCCCAGCGCTGTCCAAGGAGGCTCAGGACCTGTGGCATTGGGCCGTCGCCCAAGGGATTTTTCTGGTGCCGTTTCATCTGGCAGGGATAAAAAACACCATCGCCGACTCACTCAGCAGGGAGCTACGCTCGTGCCACGAGTGGGAACTACGGCAGGATCTGGTGGATCGCCTCTTCCGACGGTGGGGCACACCCCAGATCGACCTGTTCGCGACGGCGACGAACACCAAGTGCCGGAGGTTCGCCAGCAGGTTTCCCCAGACGAGGAGCATGGGCGATGCTTTCTCGTTCCCCTGGGAGGGCCTGTTCCTCTACGCGTTCCCTCCATTGCCTCTGCTAATCCGGCTCGTCAACCAGCTCAAGAGGTCACGGTGCAGGATGATCCTCGTTGCACCTGCGTGGCCGAGGCAGATATGGTTCCCGGACCTTCTGGACTTGTCAGCGTCCCCGCCGATCAAGCTGCCGGCGGACGCGGATCTACTCTCCAGGGTAGGAGGCGCCATCCTCCACCACGACCCGAAGTCGCTGAACTTGCAGGCCTGGCTCCTGCAGCGCTAGAGTTTGGAGGATATGACATACCGGCCGATTGCAGAGAGGTTCTTGCAAAGGCCAGGGCGTCCTCGACTCTTAAATGCTACGGACACAAATGGAAGAGGTTCTCTGTCTGGTGCCACGCACAGAAGATTAACCCTCTACGGATTACGGCTCCCCAAGTACTGCCGTACCTGCTGACGCTGGCCAAGGCTGGTCTGGCACACGCGTCCATCAAGATTCATCTTGCTGCGATCTCCCGATACACCAGAACCACGGGGCGGACGTCCTTGTGGTCTCATCGTCTGGTGAAAGAGTTCATGAAGGGACTGTTCAGATCGTTCCCGCCGGTGAAGGCTCCGGCCCCGGCGTGG
Organism: Ambystoma mexicanum; assembly: GCF_040938575.1. Lineage (NCBI taxonomy): Eukaryota > Metazoa > Chordata > Amphibia > Caudata > Ambystomatidae > Ambystoma > Ambystoma mexicanum. The sequence goes on from NC_090922.1 coordinate 868,289,545, forward strand.
GAGCTCAACGTGGTGCTGACCAAGCTCATGGGACCTCCGTTCGAGCCTCTGCACTCGGCCCCGTTGAAGTTTCTATCGTGGAAAACAGCTTTTCTTGTGGCCATCACCTCCGCACGACGAGTGGGAGAGATCCAGGCCCTTTCCTGCAAGGCCCCGTACTTGACTTTCCACGACACGAGGGTAGTGCTCAGGATGCACCCCTCCTTCATGCCCAAGGTACCGTCGGACTTCCATCTCAACGAACCCTTGGTGTTACCTGTGTTCTTCCCGTCGCCTTCGTCGCCGGCTGATAGGACTTTGCACTCGCTGGATGTAGCTAGAGCGCTGAAGTTCTACGTGGACCGCACGAAGGGTTTTCGGAAGACGTCACAACTCTTTGTGAACTTTGGACCTGTCAATCAGGGGAAGGCTCTCTCGAAGGCTTCCATCTCCAGATGGCTCTCCGGCTGTATCATGTACTGTCACCGGTTGGCAAACCGACCGCTGCCTGGCCGTCCGAGAGCCCATTCCACCAGAGCGATCGCAGCTACCACGGCGTTCCTATCTGGTGTGCCCCTGCTGGACATATGCAGGGCTGCTACGTGGAGGTCGACGCACACCTTCACGAAATTCTACTGCGTCGACCGGGATTCCAGGGAGGAGTCCAGGGTCGGCCAAGCAGTGCTGCGCAACCTGTTCGCCTGAGGTGAGCCTGGTGAGGAGGTAAGATGCTTAATGTTGAGTTGATGTGATGCTTAATGTTGAGCCTTTGCCACCTCCCGTGGTTGTGCATGTGTGTACTGCAATGTATTCTTTATTCATGAGCATGTGAATCCATGCCAGACCCCATGCTGGAGAAGGAACAAGTTACTTACCTGTAACTGTTGTTCTCCAGCATGGGTCTGGCATGGATTCACATGCGAACCCTCCCGCCTACCCCTCTGCGGCTCTTCACTTGGTCATACTGCCACTTCACGTGCTTCCAAATCTGAAGATGGCTGCCAGAGGCGGTGCTTAGGTAGAGGGCAGTCATTGGCTGTGGTCAGTATGACGCAGAGACCAGTGATTGGTTATTACTACGAAAGACAGATCAGAAACGAAACTGATACTGGTTTTTTCTTTACCGAGGATTCCCAGCCTGACGACGGGGAATATTCATGAGCATGTGAATCCATGCCAGACCCATGCTGGAGAACAACAGTTACAGGTAAGTAACTTGTTCCTTCTCTGCACTCATCCCAAAAATCTGCCCAATGGGGTTTCCCCATTTCATCTAAATCAGAAGATCCGCTTGCCAGTATTCTTCCCTAATCCGCATTCTGATGCGGTTAGGGCGCACCATTCCTTGGATCTGGTGTTGGGGAGAATTCTCATTCAATGGCTAATTTCCCTTGCCTAGTGAGTCCCGCAGCAGCTTTGCTGGATTTCTGGAGTTATTTTTTCCACTTGGTAAGAGTGTGAGCTTTTCCCCCACTCTTACCCATGTTTTGCTAATGTGTATTTCATCTGTTTTTCTGATTGTGGACTGTGGAGTACACAACTTCAGTAGCCCCCTTCTTTTGTGTGTTACACAGCACCTTCAGTGCAGTGACACAGGGTTGTCTTTTAGACTTCCAACCAACTCCATTTCTGGGGCTGACTACTGTCCCCCAGAAAAGCGTAAAGTTGCCATTAACTTTACATAGTCATTTAACCACAGATCCAGTATACCCCATCTTACATGGAGTATTGGAAAGGGTTACTTCTTAGCCCTTTTTTATCTGTACTCCCTAGAGCCTTGTTTTGCTCTTTTAACATTTAGACTTGGCTGGTGACAGTGGTATCTACCCTAACTTTTCCACCGTGTTTATACTATATAATCGTAGTACTGTTTTAGGCTATTATATTAGCCTCGAACATAAACCTGCTTGACCAAATACTTTCTTTTGGCTCTGGTCGGGTTTATTCGCCTTTTTTTTTTTAAAGTCCTTCTTGTGTTTTACTTTGCGTGGCAAACCAGGTTTGCCTTCTTGGTTCACTGTCTTTTGGCGGGCTTCTGCAAAGAAGCCCTCCTAGGCGTCTAGGTGGGCTGAATGTGAGGGAGGGGTGTAGTCACCCCCTGCATAGGGTATCCTAGGAAACCCAAGTCGCAATTTGCCATGATTGGCTGAGGTGGTTGTCGGAGCCGGACAACCCCCTGCTGCGTGATTGACAGCCATGCTGTGTGAATGGGGGATTTTCGCATAAAAGGCAGGACTCTTGGGCTGGAAGTCAGAGTCGCCACTGGAACTACAAGGAACCGAAGAGAAGTGGAGAAGAAGATGGCTGCTGCAACTACCCCGTCCCGGTGAAGCCCTGCTGCAGTCCTGAGCTATCTACCCTTCGATGACCATAGAAGATCCAGTCCGGAGTCGTCTTGCCTTGAGCTTGCTGGGGTCAACCAGCTCATCTTCCACAGCCAGCGGATCCCCTTCGTGGTCGAAATTGCTGCACACTACTGTAGTGGTCTGGATAGCCATCTGAAGAGCCTCTCCTGTTTTTAAAGGAGTGCACCTTTTATTCACCGTCGCTGCTGCTGGCTTCATCCCTGTGTAGTGCAGACCCCTCCAGACGTCGTCCTTCTCATCACCACGACCGAAGCATCAGGAACCGTGGGTCTGCAGGAAACTACCAGGAACAACTGCTGTGGCACCAGCTTCTTCCTTGAGCTGGTGCCACAGCATGTTTGACAGCTAGGCTGAGTAAATGGGGGTGTGCTGCATAAAAGCAGGGCTTTTGGGACTGGAACCTCAGAAGTCGCCACAGGACATGAAAATCCGACGAAGGAGAAGGTGAGCCGACCTGCTACGACACCACCGGTGGAGCCCGGCTGAACGGACTCACCACTTCCCAACGACCTGCTGGAGAGTCTTCTTCCCCTGACTGGTGGGCACAACCAGTTTACCTTCTTTTCTCGCATCCCAGGACGTCTTGTGGTCGAATTGCCTGTGCCAAGCACCCCGGCAACCGGATAGCCACTCGCCACTGGACCGCAAATAAAAGGACCACTCCTTTTAATTGAGAACTCTGCGGCTGGTTTCTTCCCTGGCAGTGCAACGGACTCCTGCTTTCCTCCCCGACAAGATCCTCTCTTCCCCCGGACAAAGCACCGACTTGCACCCGCTGCCAGGAACAACATCCCCCCCGCTGGAGCGCTCACCATTTTAAGGTACCGTGTCTGCCAGGCCTCCTTGTCTAAAGATTGCTACAAGGTAAAAATAAACCCTTAACCTTCTGGACTGGGCTGGCCGCCTTGACCATATAACTGGTCCCTTTCTGTTGATCCAACTCCTTCTGAACTATTGAGACTTTTGGGCACTTTTAACCGTGTGACCTGGGACACATTTCGACCGGAGCCTCTTAAAGTGGGTCCGGCCTTGTTAACTTTGACTTTACAGTTTTAACCTGCCTTTTTCTCCTACTGTGTTCTTCCGAAAGTGTTGGGATCTGTTTCTATCTTTGCTCTGCCTTTCTCTCCCTTTTTAACCGATTGATTAGAGTGCCATCTTCGTTAAGCGCTCACCGCTGTCTGAAAATAAGTGTTGATTTACTTAAGACTTGTCTAATAATCGTTGAAGGGAGTGCATATCTTTTAGTGACTGTGTTTTTGAACTGCTTGATATTAGTGCCAGTGTGTTTAACTAGATGTGTTTCTTTTAAATAAATAATTATATCTCTTTTACACCAAGCTCTGGTCAGTGTTTGCTTGTTCTACTGTGTTCTTTTGACCTATTGTGAATACTCTGTATACTGCCTAACTCTTCTTGAGAGAAGTCTGACTGCTCAGCCACAGCTACCAGGTAAATCTGGGTGGTACAGACTGCTACCAATTGGCTTTACTGCCAACCACCTGTAGTCTTAAATCTTTTGCAGTGGTCCCAGAGGGAACTGCACAGGTTTCTGCCTAACAATGTATTCCTGGTAACGTCTTTCGTTTCACAACACCGGTCCATTAAAACATAGGGTACTTACCTTGAGTTATACTGTACCAAGTGAATTGTTTGTGTGTAGTGTATTTTACGTGTGGTTTTGAATTTATAGAAGTGTTGTGTTTTATAACAGATGGTTTAAAATAATAAATGTACTTTTTACCTGAAACTTTGGGTCAGTGTTTGCTTGAGTCACAGTAATTGTGGTCCCTTTGTTTAATCTCTGCTACTGCTCATATACTCTTGAGATAAGCCTGGCTGCTCCGCTACTGCTACCACTTTAACATAGTAGTACAGGCTTGTACCAAATGTGAACTTGTATTACCACTTGTAGTCTTAATTGTGTGTAGTGGTCCCTAAGGGCACTGCACAGGATTTTGCCTAACCTCTGCAGAGAGAGCTCACATTTTGTCTTTTTTGCACAAATCGTTTCATGAAATCAGAAGCGCGGTTTGTGATGTTTGGGAGCTCTGCTCCCGGCACCCAGCCATCGACGGCCTCCCTCGCCTCTTGGATGGTCCTCTCTATTTCAGAGGCATATGTGGCCACTGGAAAGAAGGTGCCTCCAGGTATCCACACGGTAAGGGCCTAGGCAACCGCAGTGGCTTTCCAAAGGCACACCACATGGGAAGCAATTAGGGAGGCGACCACGTGGGCCACGCTGTCGCCGTTCCGCAAGCATTACTCTCTGGACACCAGTTCCAGGAAAGACGAGGGATTCTGAGAAACCTCTTCACCTCCAGCTAGTTTATCTGCATTTGGGTACTCTGCCCAGTTCTCATGTTTCGATAGCATCACCCACAAGGATGGAGGAAAGCGGACCGGACATAGAAAAGTAACTCTCCGTAGTGACTAAAGTACTCATAGACCTTGATCCCCTTTCCTCCAGTATGTCCCACCCTCCTTCCTCCCTTAGTAGGCCAATAAGCCTGTATAATTGTATAGCCAGGTTTTCCAGCATCTGATGTGTCACCAGGGGTCAAATGCCCAGGGGCGCGTCCCGTGCGCTACACTAAATTTAAAGGGAAACTTTTTTTTTTTTACACTGCAAAAGGTTCTGATACCACTGTCCCCATGTCTGGGGTATCCACAAGGATGTAGGAAAGGAGACTAAGGGCTAGGAGTATTCTAGTCCCTACGGTGAGTAACTTTTTATTTTTGTTCCCAACAGCAAAAAGTACCAGAAATCCTTTTTCATTTTTAGCTTTGCCCTTTGTAAAGTTTTCTCCTTTGCTCTGTTCAACAGATTTGATGTGGTTCGCCTGATATCTGATAAACGCTTGTATTGTCAGACTTTGGCTAACGGATACCGCACAGGAACTGATCTGAGCTGGCACCGACTTGCTCGCCCAAACACTCCCCACAAGGTTCTTCCGAAAAGGTTGTGGTCTGGGACCATCAGACAGGAGTGGTCTTCCCTTGGTCGTGCAGCGTTAGAGGCGAGGTGTGCTGGAACAGCAGCAGGGCTTGAGAAAAAGCTAAAAAATCCTCACTAACTGGGGTTTCCAGAGTCTTCCTCAACCCTGGTGTCCAGGTCCTGCAGACCCAGCCTTACCAAGGGTGTAGGGCTCTGCAGTGGCCATGCTGTCGGAGGAGGGATGCACTGGAGACAGTAGGCGGGGCTTGTTATAATGAGACAAACTTGGCTTCAAAGTAGCAGCAGGGTCAGGTCACAAAGCCGAACCACAGGCAGCTGTGAAGACTCACTAAAGCATGCGAGGGGGTCAGAAATGAGAATCAGACACAATGTATTCAACTGCTCAAGTAAAGACATTTATTAAAACAGTAATGGGTTAGGAAACTGGCTAACTTGCCCTTTCCGAAGGGGAGTTTCCCTACCTAAATATCAAAACTAAGGAACATTCTAAAAGACGTACTTGTGTCCAAAACCTCTTATCCTTACACTAAAACAAAATTAAGGATGGAAGGAAATGTCTTTCTTGATGTTAGCAAAAAGTGTTAAAAACAAAATGCAATAATGATTTCAGCAAACATGTTCTCCATGGTGAAGACCCTTGGATCCAGGTTGTGGTTTCCGTCCCCCAATTTCATGAATAGGCTGGCAAGGGTCCCACTTCAACTGTTTCTTTGTTCCTTAATTGCACTCGCAACGTTCTTGCTTAAGCACAAGCTTTGCAAAGTTCTTGCTGTAAGATTTGTTCCTTTAACTGCAAATTGACTGGTGTACTCCCTGTTAGGGAGAATTCTCATAAATGGCTGATTTCCCTTACCTAATGAGTCCCTCAGCAGCTTTGCTGGATTTCTAGGGTTTATTTTTTTCACCTGGTAAGAGTGTGAGCCTTTTTCCCACTCTTAGATGTGTGTTGCTGTGTGTTTTTTCACTTTTTGAGTGATCTTGGGCACTGGAGCCTCACCTTCTCCATGGCCTCATATTTTTTCATGTGTTACATAGCACCTTCAGTGCAGTGACACAGGGTTGTCTTTAAGACTGCCCCATGATTCCATTTTCTGGGGCTGACTACTGTCCCCCAGAAAAGGTAGTCGCCATTAACTTTATTTTTCTCACTTTAAACCACAGACCCAGTACACCCCATCTTGCATGGAGTATTGGAAACAGTTCATTCTTATCCCTTTTTGTCTGTCTCTTGGAGCATTGTTTTGCTCCCTTTACATCAAGACTTGGCTGGTGGCAGTGGTAACTACCCTAACTTTTCTACCACGGTTATCATATATAACCATGGTATTGTTTTAGGGTATTATATTAGCCTCGAACATAAACCAGCTTGACCAAATACATTTTATTTTGGCTACGGCTGTGTTTATTCGCCATTTCTTTTAAAGTCTTTCTCGTGTTTTACTCTTCGCGCCAAACCGGGGTGATCCCTTTGTTCGCCGTCTTTTCGTGGGCTTCTGCACAGAAGCCCTCCTTAAGGCGCCTGAAAGCCTGGGTAGGCAGGATGTGAGGGAGGGATCTTCGGACCCCTGCCATGGGTTCCCTTGGTAACCCAAGTCGCACTCCTGTTTGATTGGCTGAGGGGACTGTCCTTGCCAGGCCAGCCACCCTGCTGTGTGATTGACAGCCAGGCCGTATGAATGGGGGAAAACTGCATAAAAAGCTGGTCTCTGGGACTGGAAAGGCAGAGTCGCCACTGGAACGAAAGAACCAACGAGGAACTGGAAGAAGAGGACCCCTACAATGACTGAACCGCTCGGTGAAGCCCTGCTGCAGGTCCAAATCTTCCAAATCCGACGACAGAGAAGATCACCAAGGAAACTCCTTCCTTGGAGCTGGTGGGACCAACCAGTTTGCCCAAATTACAAGCCAGGACCCCTCCTCTGGTCGAATTCGCTGTACAGAGCTACAGTGGGCCGGATAGCCAGGAAGGTCGGACCCCGTCTGGGTTTTAAGGAGCGCACCTTTTATTCATTCCTTTGCTCTGCTGCTGGTTTCTTCCCAGGGTAGTGCAGAACCCTCCAGTCTTCCTACTTCTTGTCAGTCCGACAGTCGCTTCAGAAACCGTGAGCCTGCAGGAACTACCAGGAACGTCCGCCTCAGCTACAGCTTCCTCTCTGTTTTAAGGTACTGTGCAAATCCGATTGTTCCTTTCGTTCAACTGTGGTGAAAGTGTTTGAAATCTTTCTCAAATCCGAGGGCTTGTCCTTCTCTTCTCTTTGAACTAACTTTTCTGTCAACCAACTTCGTCCGGAATCCGTGACACAAACTTTACTGCGAACTACCCTGAACTGTGTGATTTGAGCAACAGACTTTTGACCCATTGACTTTGACCCTAAGCCTTTTCTAGATGATTCTATCACTGTAGTTCCTCATGTTCACTTGCTCTGATTACTTACCTGTTTGTGTTGCCTAATTTCTAATAACTTTGTCTTTCCCTCCCTTTTAAATTGCTGGAGTGCCATTTTGCTCCCACTTCATTTTGTGAGCTTAACTTGTCTGGAATTTAAGGGAAGGGAAGTGGTGTGGTGTATTAAGAGTGTGATTTCTAGACTGCTTATAATAGTGTAATGTTATACAACCGAAGAGTGAAATAAATGTATATTCTTTTACTTGAAAACCTTGAGTCAGTGTTTGCCTGAATCATAGTAATTTCTGTCCTTTGTGTAACTATCTGATACTGCTCACTTACTCTTGAGATAGGTCTGGCTGCTCAGCTATTGCTACCACTTTGACTGTGTAGTACAGGCTTGTTCCAAAGGTGAATTTGTACTGTCACTTGTAGTCTTAATTGTATGTGGTGTTCCCAAAGGGTACTGCATATAATTCTGCCTAACACTGCCCTGCCAGGAATCTTCATTCAATCTCATCCACCTGGTATACACTGCTAGGTTTTTTTTTATAGTTCTTTTAATCAATCTCAATTACCTGGCATAATCGCTTGCCAGGAATATTTACACAAGTTTAACTGCATGGTGTACTTGTCTGCCACGACTTCTCTGAATTGATTAACAGTTCCTTGGTTTCCAAATATTGCCTATACCGTGAGGTACTTGGTATCTTGGCCTTTGGTAGCACTTGCTCAAACTTCTCCCCAACACTGGCACCTCATGCACCTGTATTGGATTGGGGTTTCTCTTGACAATTTGTCTTGTCTACATATAAACATTCTTCTTATTGGATATTGTGATACTTTATCTTGACTGCTTTCAAATATTCTTCTTATGCTCTTCATCAGTAAAAATCTTATAATTGTCAAATGCGGCTTAACACGCTTGTCTGAATGCCCCGCAGTTCCTTGCTGCTTTGGGTCGACTCACTGGTCATTTGCTGCGTCTCTGACTCTGCCTGCATCTTTGGTGGAACAGCTGCTTCGTTCGTTTTCCACCCTGGAGTCAGCCGAGGTCTCAGCGTTCACACACTGGTTTCCCCTGCCGTTCGGGACGGATGAACGCTGCTTCCATGAGTGGCCTAACACACAGGAGCCTCCAAGCAGCTCCTCAAATCTCCATGGCTTTTCCTGCTCATCTGTGGCATCCCTCCTTCTGTCCCAGTAACCTTTTCTGTGTGCCTCTGCCTGTAGTGTACCGTCTTCTCCTGCACTGCTGAACTCCTGAGAGCAGTCACCATGTTTAAATTTCTCACGCAATGTAGGCCTAGAAAAACAGCTCGCCTGTGCGTTGCACTTTCGGTACATGATGATCTTACGTCCCGTCCCCTTTCCTCCATACTGTATGGGCGGCCCTCGCTAGGGACAGAAGGCGGAACCTTTTTCACCAGAAAAAACCTTCCAGTTGAAATTTAGAGGCACGCAGGGAGCATGCCCTTCTCTAACTCCGCCCACCGGCACCACTCCACAGTCCCCTTTTCTGCGTCGACGGGAACGCACCGATTTCACCAGCGCTCCTGCGTTTGGCTTTGGCCATGTAATACCACGCGCTCTTCCCCAGATATCTTCTGTCTTTTATCAATCAGTTACTCAGTCCTCTGGCACCACGCTCCTCCCCAGCGCATGTCTACTCAGCAGGCATCCAGCCTGCGAGGGGCTCTTTTGTTCCTACATCAGATACCCATGCTCTTTGCCTCTGCTGCCTTGGCCCCGAGCACAGAAGGGATGGTTGTACCGCTTGTGATGCACTTTTTTCACATGCTCTGAAGAAGAGACTAGCTAGGTGGAGGGAGCTCTTTGAGAAGTTGCCTCCAGAGGACTTGTAGAACTTGGTCAGACATAAGTCAAGGCTCGAGGGAGGGCCGCTCTTTTCCAGTGCACCCCGCAAGGGCGACTTCTTTCCAAGGAAACACCCTGACGGGAGGAACTTTTCAGGTTCTCACACTGGCAGGGGTACCGAGACTAATCAAGCTACCGGCCTTCAGGTCGAGGTGTCTTTAAATCCTTCTGGAAACAGTGCTGAGGGGCTGCATGGTTCTTTTACCGGGTGTACACCCGAGGGGCTATGCCCTTTTTACCAGCAACATGTCCAAGAGGGCGCCTGCACGCAGCACTACCGGCGATGCTGCCTAAGGCGACAGGCCTACCAGGCCGTGGCCCGAGGTGCAGGGTAGGTCTCGTGCTCCATCGCCAAGAGTCCTGGAGGAGGCTGGGCCCAGTGAGCCAAGCACCACGATTTCGGCACGTGGCATGCAGCTCGACAAGATGGCCGCCGCGCCAGACAAGATGGCCAGCTCATCCGATACTGCCCTGCGGAACAAAGCAGGAGGGAGAATGAGTTACAAGGTGGGACTGGTATCAACCAGGTACATGTACTACAGCTTATCCTTCTGCAGCTCAGGGCAGGTTTACCCCGCAGCTTGCTAGACAGAGTATGCACCGGCCCCAGCAGCCGCCCGCTACACCGTCAAAATCACCTGCCACCCCACCGGCCTGTGAGGACACGTTCTTTGAAAAGTTCCCCACGCTCATGAGATCACCACAGATGGGGTCCATCCTTAGGGATGTGATCAGGGACATGCTCCGTCTGGCCCCTCCGCCTGCACCAATAGTAATTCCTCGTATGGCTCCAGCACTGCAGGCCATGGTGCAGACCCTGCTGCCCATGCTGACTCCTTCGATTCCAGCTCTCCTGCTGCCCACAGTTCAGGCGGTTCCATACCATCCTCTGCTGCAGCCTATGGCTCCGGTTTCCACGCCTCAGCCCTCGGCGCCCAGCCCTCCTCAACCCGCTCCGGGCCAGCTAGATGCCCTAGTGGACACAGACAAGGAAGACCCGACACACCATCATCAGCCAAGGCTTTCCACGAGCGGCTTGCAGGTTTGACAGAGTACTTAGGCCTTCCTCAACCTGGGTATCGGGCATCCAAGGCATATATAGAAAGGTGGATGTTTTCGGACATCAAGGAGGCCTACAAGGTGCAGCACAAGCCGCTGCCAGCTAACATGCACGCCCAAGCTGTCAGAGCCAAGTCCACAGCCATTGCATTCCAACGGCAGGTTCTGTGGCACGTCATCAGCCTGGCGGCCACCTGAGCCACCCCTTCGGCTTTCTGTAAGCACTACTGTTTGGACGCCGGCTCCAAGTCAGCTGCGGATTTCAGACAGGCGGTTCTAAGGAATCTGTTTTCTTAAGGATGGTGGTCTATCCACCCTAGGGCTTCATTCAGTTGTAATCGCCAGTATGAAGGAAAGGGGATGGGACATAAGAGTAATTCATAGTTACTCACCGTAATGACCAACATACTCTTAGTCCATAGTCCCCTTTCCTCCATACGTCCCACCATCCTCCCCCCTACTAAAACTGTTGTCATTAGGCTATGTTAAATATTGTCAACGTGTCAGTGGGGAATGAGGAGTGGTGCCGTTGGGCAGAGTCAGGGGAGCGGATGCTCCCAGGGCTGCAGCCTGCGCACCTCTAAATTTAAAGGAAAGTTTTTTTCTGGTGAAAATGATTGTCTGCCGTCCCTAGCGAGGGACGCCCATGCAGTATGGAGGAAAGGGGACTATGGACTAAGAGTACGTTAGTCACTACGGTAACTATTAATTTTGACACAAACGCTCTCATCCACCTCCTCGTCTCAGAGTGATTATGGGGGTTGAGAGTCCATGAATGTTTGGGCTTCTACTTCTCAAATGTTTTTCTTGGGATGTGTACAACAAGGCATAAAAGAAGCAGAAGGTGGTATCTGCGAGTTATGGGTGTTTGGGTCATAGGTGGGATCCTGACTTGAATTTTGGAAACACAAGATTGATTGGTTCCCTCTAAAATGGGGAACCATTAAATGACAATATGCTATTAATGTGCTGGATGTCAGAGGGTCTTCATTTGGGAAACGGGGGGAATACAGTGTTTCATCCAGTGAAGTTATAACATCTCTGTGGCAGTCGTTTCATCCTATGTGATCTTCCCGCATAAAGCCGCCGCTGGGGTCAGTATCAGGTAGCGGTTGCCTTCCCCTGGCCACATGGGAAGAGATAATGGCTCTACTGGATTCATCACAATCCTCACAGGCTGATGAGACACTGATGACAAACAATGTTGTGAGGGTTATGGGTGATGAGCACGATTTTGAAGATCGCAGCAAGCTCAGCTGAACTGCTAAAGTGATCATGACTGGGTTTATTCAAACATACCTATACAGTTAAATGTTGCAGTGTTTCCAGGCAGCGCAACAATCTGAAGGGCCCTGAATCTTCAATAACATGTGCTGATTACTGACTTCTATAGTAAATAATTTGCATGTTTATTTAAATTTAATTATATTCTTTACGTGCACATTTCATTCTTTTGTTTTCCTCAACATAAGGTTGTTACATAATATGCATATCTGTGATCCATCTGACAGCGTTTTTTATCTTGCTTTGTGTTTTAAAATAAATGTTCTTGTCTTTATGTTAAGCAATTACTACCTCAGACAAGTATAAAGAGTTGTTGGAGAATGAGAAGAAAAACTTTCTTCTGCTGAATGCTGCAGTTGCAAATCTTGGAGGAATACCGGCTATGATAAATCATTCAGATATGTCGAACACAATTCCGGATGAGAAGGTAAATTGAATGTATTGCCAACTGGTTAAGCATGAATATTTGTAACCAACATATTTTGAAGTTCATATACATACATGGTGATGATGCCTACATGGGCTATCTAAAATAGATAAAAGATGGAACAGTCTGTCTCCCAAGTGCCTCTTCATAACATTTGGCTTTGTAGCTCCCTTTCTCTTGGCCCAGAGAACATCTTCAATTTTTTAACTACCTTTGGTGTTTGAAGTAGTCAGTTTTGAGCTCCTCCTCTTACATAATCTTCATTAACTTGATGAACTGAGTTTTCGACTTATGAAATTGGTTAGGAGCAGGTTTTAATCTCTTGCGGCTCAAAAGATCTGCTGCCATCGTGTTTTAATACATTGGAAATTTAAATTGCCTGATATTATACCAGCGTATCGGTATGTGATCTTAATTCTTAACAAGTTAAACAATGACTTGAAAGTCCATTGGATTAGAACAGGTCGGGTTCCAATACACAACCACTATCTCCTTGAGGGGGCTAGATCATCTCAATGTTACGAAGACAGCCAAACGACCCCAAGTTGTGGTTGGCATTCTTTCGCGACTGTGACCCAAAGCGGCTCGAATTGCAATCACAAGGCTGCATGCTGGTCGTCCACTCTTTCCCTGTATCGCCAGCTGTTCTACTATTAGAAATCCATCCAGTTTGAAATGCTCAATTAAACAATGTTTCCTGGAACAATATTGTTTTGCTTTTTGATCACATGCAAGGGATCCACAACCACTCAAGGGATCCACAACCACTCACCTTGATTCACGGACCAAAAGTTCTTGCACTCAGGGAGGCAATGACACACACTTCTATTTAGAATATAATTGGCTCTTTAAAGGCCCTTTATTTAAACCAGATAGAAACATACAAACGGCTCTGAACATGAATAGCTTTGGTTATACATACACAAATGAATAAAATAAAAGTAGATGGGTTGCATCACTGTTAATGCAGTTGAAGAAGACGTGATCTCAGCCAATGCAACACCACCCAGTCCCAAGGCAGGTGGGCAGAGCGATTGCATGTACTAACGGAGTCTGGAGCAGAGCGTCCTCCCTCTCAGCGAGACTTCATCACTCAGGGTTCCAATTCTCTGATCTTTCATTAGGAATACCTCTCCTCTTCATGGGGAGCAAATCCCTGCCCCTTCACGGTTACCAACTGCCCCTGGCCGAAGGACAGACAGCAAGCATGGGGAGAAAAGAGTGGAAAACCCAACTTCTCTCCCTCGCGCTCGTTCTCAGCACCCCTTTTCACTGCACCAGCACAACTCTGACTCCCTTCTATGCGCGTCCTTCATCGAACAATACGCAAGCTATCCTCCATAATGAGCTCATCTACTTCCAAATAAACTCATCGCAACCGTGGCAGAACGCATGTCACTGACTGAGCTTGCAGAAATGTAGCCTTTCAGTTTTGGAAATTAATGTCCAAAATGGCTGCCTGCCAGTGGCATGTTTTTTAGCTCATTTTCGCACACGCAGTGTCATGGCTGCCAAATATAGCTTCTTTTATTGCCTTAGATTTAAAGGAACTGGAGCCTTGCATGTTCCATATCAGTGCTCTGAAGCCGTGCTTCATTAAAGGTTATCCTCAGTCACCCTTAACTTGTCAAAAACTTGACCAGAAATGTCAGGTAGAAAAGCCAATTTCTTGGTCTTAGTCTCATTGGTGAGATTTCCCCCATCTACGGGCATGGATGCAGCCCTTGTTGTTCCAGACGAGGGAGGGTTGACCTGATTTAAAACTCAACCTACTACACTCACCTCTTTCCTATCATTCGAGTTCTGCTCTTTGTTTATTATACTCTTGCGTCCCATCCCCTTTACTCCATACTGGGAACAGGAGACTGAACCTTTTTCACCAGAAAATATCTTCTTCCCCTTTAAATTGGAAGTGTGGGAGTGTGGCCCTGGAAGCATGCGCTCCCCTGACTCCGCTCACTGCTGCCACTCTCCAGTCCTCTTCCACGTTGATGGGAACGGACCGCTTTCACCAGCGATCCTGGGTTTGGCTTCGGCCTTGAAATTCCATGCACTTCCCCGGATACTGTCTTTTTTTTTGTCTTTTCTTCTAATCCTTAACCAGGTACTCAGTCCTCTTGCGCCATGCTCCTCCCCGGCGCATGTCTACGTCGTTGGGCTTCAGCAGTTGTCTAGCCTGCAAAGGGCTCTTCCCTACGCTTGACCGCCACGTGATGTGCCTCTGCTTGCTTGGCCTCGACCACGGCTGGGAGCGCTGTACAGCGTGCGACACTCACCTCGAGCTCTGAAGAACAGGCTAGCAAGGTGGAGGGAGCTCTTTGTGAAGTCACCTCCAGAGGACTTGAAGTATTTCGTCAAGCACAGATCAAGGTCCAATATAGGGCCTCTCTTCCATCGCAGCCCGCAAGGGCAATTCCTTCCCTAGGAAATGCTTGAGTGGGACTGACCGCTCTGGTCCTCACACCAGTGCAGGTACCGAGGCTCATCCAGTTACCGGCCGTCAGGCTGAGGGGTCGCTAGATCCTTCCTGAGACAGCACTGAGGGACTGCAAGGTTCTTTTACTGGGTGTCCACCCGAGGGGCTACCCTCTGGTACTGGACAAATGTCTGAGGGGGTGCCTGTATGCAGCACTACGAGCAGTTCAGCCGAGGGCGCTACGCCTGCCAGGTTTGGTCCTGAGGTGCAGGGTATGCCTCAAGCTCCACCCCTAAGAGTCCTGGAGGAGGCCGGTCCCAGCGAGCCAGGCACCACAACGCAGGTACGAGGCATGCAGCTCGACAAGATGGCCACCGTGCGAGACAAGACAGCCACTCGTCAGACACCAACCTCTTTCGGGGAGCAAGTAGGAGTTAGTGTCCAGGTGGGACTGGTGTCAGCCAGGTACGTGGCCTACAGCTTATCCTTCATCACAAGGCAGAGTACGCACAGGCCCCAGCTGCCAGCCTCTACTCAGTCAATAAGGACAGGTTTTTTGAGAAGTTTCTCACACTGATGAGGTCCCCTCAGATGAGCTGCATCCTTTGGGATGTTATCAGGGACATGCTACCTCCAGTCACGCCGACAGTACCCATAGTCATTCCTCCTATGGATCTAGTGTCTCAGGCCCCTGCGCAGCCCCAGCTGTCCGCGCCCGTTCCTACGATTCCAGCTCTCCTGCCTCCCACAGCTCAGGCCGGTTCCACAACAGCCTCCGGTCCCCACACCTCAGCCTACGCCTCCCAGCACTCCTCCACCGGCTCCAGATCAGTCGTCCACCCTAGTGGACACCGATGAGGAGGAGGACCCGACACGCCATCATCAGCCAAGGCCTTCCATGATAGACTTATACGTTTGCTGGAATACTTGGGGCTTCCAAAACCTGAGGTTGAACAATCGAAAGCGGGGGTCCTGGCTGAAGTCCTCACTCTACGACCCGCAGCTAGAACGGGGATTCCGATGTTAAAGGACATCATTGCCCTGGCCAAGAAGGGATGGCTGAAACCCTACTCAGCACAACCCACCAACAGGCGCCTCGACACCAAGTACAGGCAGTTGGAGGGGGGATACACTCTTCTTGTCGGCACACCCTCTTGTTTGTTTGTTTATTTGGTTTAGCGCAAAGAAAACCAAACCCGCGAGGGTAACTGGGCGCAGGCAGTACAAGGATACTTGAGAACTTAGTTACAATACAAGAAAAAGGTTGTACAGATGAGAGGAAAGCATATACAGGCAGTACAAAATACAGAAATGTAGATAGAGCAGGTAGTCTAGCGACCTGTAATCTGGTTATGCACATCCGCAGTCTCTGGGAAAAGTGGCGGTAAGGTGGACGGGCTAAGTGTCGAGGGAGCGAATCCAGGTGAGGGCTTTACGCCTGAAGCTGGTGTAGGGTTGGTCTATTCTGAGGTCAAAGGGGAGTTTGTTCCAGGTTTGAGCAGCTATGACCGGGAAGCTGGAGCCGCCCGCTGTGCTCTTTTTATATCTGGGCACCACTAATGTGTAGGCATTCGTCATTCTGGTGGGTCGGTTTGAGATTCTCTTGATTCTGTTTACCAGGTAGGGGGGCGCTATGTTGTTGAGGCATTTGGAGGTAAGGGATAAGGTCTTGAGCGCAATCCTGTCTTTGATTTTTAGCCAGTGAATATTTTTCCTAGCGGTGGAGATATGAACTCTGTTAGGAATGTTTAAGGCTGCTCTGATAGCGTTGTTTTGGAGCGTTTGGAGCTTGTCATGGATGTATTTGTTAGAGCCAGTGTATAGGGCATTGCAGTAATCCAGCTTGGATATGATGAGTGCGTTCGCTAGGGTAATGCAACTAGCTTCCGTTAGGAATGGTCTGCATGCTCGGATCAGTTTACAGGTGTATGCAGTGGAGGATGCTAGTGAGTTAGTTTGTTTCTTGAAGTTGAGCGCTGAGTCAAGATAGACCCCGAGAGTCTTAACTGCAGGCATCACTTTAATGATATTATTGTCTATGTTAAATGAGGCATAATTAGGGTCCAATTTTTTGATGGCCAGCTCTGAGCCGAGGATCAATAGCTCAGTTTTGTCGTCGTTCAGGCAGAGGCCGTGAGATGCCATCCATGCCTGAATGAGGAGATATATCTTGTTCACTAAGGCTGTGTCCGCCAAGAAGTTGCCTGAGAGAGGAATAAGGATCTGCGTGTCATCAGCGTAATTAGTGTAGATGACACCCAGTCTATCCAACTTGTCGAACAGAGGCTTAGTGAAGATGTTATACAACGTTGGAGATACACATGATCCTTGGGGGACACTGCATGAAACATGTGTGGGATCAGCAGCTGCTAGGGGGGAAAATACTCTCATTGTCCGGTTTGCTAGGAAGGAATGTACCCAGGCTATGGCATCACTTGAAAAATGAGCGGCAGAACTGAGGTGATTGCATAAGACTGCATGATCTACCAAGTCGAAGGCCGCAGAGAGGTCAAGGAGGAGTAGCATAGCTGATTTGACATTGTCCTTCAGCTCGTCAATTTGGGTCTTGAGGTCAATCAGGGCTGTCTCAGTTCCATGAAGGGGACGGAAGCCTGATTGCCGAGAGCCTAGTAAATTGTTAGCTTCTAAGTAATCCTGTATTTGCAGATACGCTGCTCTGTCAATGATTTTAAGCAAAAATGGGACGGTGGTGATGGGTCTGTAGTTTGTCGGTATAGCAGGGTCAAGTGTTTGTTTTTTTAGGAGGGGGAGCACCCAGGAGTGTTTTAGGTTATTGGGCACTAGGTTTGACTTCAAGGATGCATTGATGAGTTTAGAGATGAAGGGGGCTAGGTCTCTGGCTGCATCTTTTATGATTTGGGGAGGGCAGTTGTCTCCTTTGCAATTGGATGGTTTTAAAGATAGTATGATTTTTTCTGTCTCTAGTGTGGTTACTTGTCTGAAGCTGAATGGGTGAGGGGTGTTAGGCTGGTTTAAGGGCGGCTCTGAGTGAGGTATGGGTTCGGTTTGCAGGAGCAGGGCGGCTTTTTTATTAGCGATTTTGGTTTGGAGCAGACTAATTTTGCCCGCGAGGGCATTTTGTAGGTTAGTGCACCAGAGTTTATTTTTAGGGATGTTATCAGTCGGGGGTATGGGTGATTCCATTTCCCGAAGAATAGAGAATAGTTCCTTGGTATCTGATTTAGCCTTAGATATTCTGTTGTTAAAGGTGTTCCTTTTGGTGGTTATAATTTCCTTTTTGTACTGTTTGGCAAATGTGGCTAATTTGATTTTGTTCTCCGCCGTGGGTGAGTGTTGCCAAATTGATTGTAGCTTTCTTTTTTGGATTCTGAGGTCTTTCAGCTGTGGTGTGAACCAGTTGTTCAGGTGACAGTTGTTTACTTTTGCGAGTTTTGGTGGGAGCAATCAAGTCTAGTGCCTTAGTCATCGTGTTGTTGTATACTTCCACAAGCAGAGTAGGGTCTGTAGTAATGTCTAGATTGTCGAGTGTGGGGAGAAGGTGAGGTAGGAGTCTTTCTGCTGTGATATCTTTTTTACTTCTGGTGGGGAGAGGCGGGCCATGAGTATAGGTTTGGGTCGGATGAGGTCAAGAGAGGCGTTCAATACAATTAAGTAGTGGTCGGTCCAAGATTGTGGCAGAATGTTGATGATGCTAATGTTACAGTTCCGATCAGCAACCCAGTCTAAGGTCCTACCTTTGACGTGAGTGGGGGAGCAGACTTTTTGAGTTAGGGCATAGTCATTCAAGATTGTAGCGACGGATAGGGCGTGTTTGTCGTTAGTCATTGAAGCCCAAGTTAAAGTCTCCCAGTAGGAGGATTTGAGCATGGTCTTTAGTGTTATTGGTTAGGATACTGGTTAGGTCATCTTCAAAGGATCCTAGTGGTCCTGGAGGTCTATAGATGACGTGCATGGTGAGGGTACGGTTGCACGAGAGGTGAAGTTTAGCGGTAAGGAGTTCACATGATTGAAATAGTACGTTAGTGGCTAATTTGATGGGTAGAGAGGATTTGTGGATAATGGCTAGGCCACCTCCTTTGGTGTGAGGTCTGTCAACTCTTAGGAGTTGGTAGCCGTCCGGTATTGCTAGCATACCACACTTATCGGTGGTTGCTGCGGCTTCCATATACTTTAAGGCTGTCTTCATCAGCCACCTCGTCCTTGGGTCTCCTAGGCAAGGAGGACACGATCTTGGAGGCGTATGGGAAGGTCTACTCTCTGCACCTTAGTCATTCTAATGCGGATGCCATGCTTGTAGCCCTTAACCAGTGGCTTTGGTGGGAAATAGCTGACTTCCTTCAGGATTTTCGGTGAACAGTCAGGCACGTTTTAAGTGGGGGCTGGCAGAAAAGAGGATGGTGGCTCAAGATGATATGGCTTCCACAGTGGCGCATATTGATACCTTAGGCCGTGCCATCTGCATCGCCACGGATATGACAACCTGACTCCGGGCCAAAAAGTTCAACCCGGACGTCCAGGAATGAATATTGGTCCTCCCATTCGAGGGTAGCGACCTCTTCCATTCCACCACAGATGAGGAATTGGATAAGAAGAAAAGTTCCCAGACTGTGAAGTCTTTATCCATCCTCACAAAGTCCAAGTCCTACGTTCAAACGCACCAGCATTCTGACAATGGTCGGGCCTTCGGCAGGTTACGGTGGTTCCAAGAACGATGGTCCAGACAGCCTGACCTATTTCCGAGCCAACACCGCTGCAAGCAGCAGGAGACTGGGAATGAGGACTTCTTTCAGTCCCCCTCTTCACCCTCAGAGTGAAAAGAGGGCAGTACACTCCCTCCAGGTTCACGTGAGGTGGAGGCTGGGGGATGGAGGGTGGGAAGGATGCTTGCCTTCCATGCACACAATTGGCACACGAGGTTCGCAGATCTCTGGAATCCTATCCGCAGTGTCCATGCCTACTGGTACCTCCCTCCCTCTCTCCACCACTCCCACAGATTGGGTCAGCAACTCTGTTGGCGGAAATTCAATTGCTCGTAGATAGCCAGGCAGTGGGAGAAGTCCCAGCCTCCCAACGGGGTATGGGCTTCTATTCCAGGAGTTTCACCATACACAAGAAAAACCAGGCGGGGCTGAGAGTTGTGTTGGACATTTCACCCTGAACCTTTTCAAAGTTTCAGGGTGGAAAGGTCCCTCCCACTTCAAAAGTTCAGAATGGTTACCCCAGCGCTTGTTGTGGAGACACTGTGCAGGGGAGACTGGATGTGCTCCCTGGATGTCATGATCCCCGGCAAGCTCAGGACTCGGACTGGAAATGTTGGAAGCATTTGGGTTAAAAGGCTGGCTGCCTGGCGCAGACATAAGTTGCTGCCAGTCCCTTAGATGCAGTTGCCCCATCCAAAATGGCCCCTGAGCTTCCATGGTGGTCTAGTGGTGCTGGGTGGGCCCAGGGCTATATAAACCCCGCCCTGGGCCACACCCAGCACTTAGCGTTTTCGCCGGCTGCCAGCGTGACGCTTGCCAGCCGTGGATCTGTTTGTCCTGCATCGTGAGCTTGGACGCCGTGAACTCAGCCTCGCACGGCGTGATCTGCACGACGTGTTCAAGCTATTCTCTGATTTGCTCTGCACTACGATCCATTAGTTCGAGTCCGGAACAACGCGAGTTTGGATTCATCCCAGTTACCTGTCTGAGGACGCATGAGCACGCGGCTTCATCTGATTCCAGCAACGCCACTGTTCTTCAGTCGCGCCCGCATCCAGCGTTCCACCGCCTGCAACAAAAGGAAAGAATGTAAGCGGAGTACTACAGCAACACCCGACCATCGCATCATGCTACTTACCAGGGAAGCCTCCTTTAGCAGCGGTTCCCGCGACACGCACACAGGGCTACAAATCCCTTCGTAATACACCTACACCAGGGGAAAAGGACAAGAGCAGAGTTGTAATAGACTGCTAACCAGTAGGCACACAGACATTCTACCCACAGCCTCGTGGGGTGTGCCTTCAGCTCCAAGTAAGGACTATTCTAAGGTAGATAGGCGTGCCACAGCAGGCCTGGGCACCCTCCAGCACAGTGAAGAAACTGGGCTAAACCACCACAACTTCATTGAGGCAACTGAACATGCTCACCGATATATATATATATATATATATATATATATCTCCTTTGAAGGAACTGGGTATGCACCTGTCAACAGACTGGGAGTGACATTTGGCTTTACACACCTAGGAGGTGCAACACACGAGCGTCCAGGATTCCATTATCTGGGCCACTCCTGCCTCCCTGGCCACTGGGTGATTCAACCTGCAGTGGGCAGAGCGGATGGAGTGTTTTGGACAGCATCCGGAGGTATTCACAGACCAGACCAGAACCCGCCGACAGACCGGAGCAGGCACTCCTGCAGGTCCCCAGAGGTAAGCGTTAAACTGGATCTGAAGGATGCTGATTTACGTGTCCCAATTTGGCAGCCCCATCGGTCCCTCCTTCGGTTCAGGATCATGGGCTTTCATTTCCAATACAAGGTACTACCCTTTGGCCTCAATTCAGCCCCAAGGGTCTGTACCAGGCTTATGAATGCAGTAGCAGCCCTTCTCAGGGCCCACGGTCACCAGGTCTACCCATAAATAGACAACTGGCTTGTCGGGGCAATTTCTCTGGATGCGGTCCAGCATACCTCTTCTGCCCTCATGAACACATTACACAACTTGGGATTCTCCATCAATCTCAGTCTCAAATGGAGCCGATGCAGGGTCTTACATTCTTCTGCCTCATCTAGGATACAAGCTCCAAGAGTTTTTTCCCCCTCTGAAAACAAGATCGCAGCCATCAAGAGGGCCATTGATCACTTTCTCAGCAGAGATGGTATCAGCACCTCCTGGGTATCATGGCGGCTTGCCTCTTGGCAATACCTTAAGACTCAAGATGAGGAAATTACAGCTGCATTTCGCAGCCTAATGGAATCAGGAGTGGGGTTCACAGGCGGAACTCGTCAGCATGCCTCCCTTCCTACACCAGGACCTAGTGGCAAAGTTATCCTCATTCAGACAGACAACTCCACCAGCATGTATTACCTCAACAAGCAGGGTGGCACCAAGTCCCCTCCCCTATGCACTCTAGTGAGCAGCATCTGGGAATGGGCTCTGGCTAACCGCATTCACCTGAGGGCGATCCACCTTCCGGGGGGAGTTGAACCTGGAGGCAAACAGGCTCAGCAGGCTGGGGGCGGACAAATACGAATGGCAGTTGAACGACCAAGTTCTTCAGCAGATTTCTATAAGGTGGGGTCATCCCCAGGTGGACCTCTTTGCCACCTGGTTCAACCGGAAGTGCCCTCAGTTCACATCCTGGCAGGGATAGGGTCTAGGCTCACTGGGCGTTGTTACAGATTCAGTGGATATGCATGAACGCCTATGCCTTCCCTCCCACTCCACTGGTATGCACAGTGATATGCAAGATAAGAGTCCTGGCCCCTCTGCATCATTCTGATAGTTCTGTGGTGGCCGGCGAGGCCCTGGTTCCCGGAGCTACTCAGCCTGTCGGACCAACCTCCGATTCTCCTTCCTCTGGGCCCAGGGCATCTACTGTCACAGCAGGGGGGGCAGAGCCATACACCCCGCCCCGCAGAAGTTAGCCCTTGCAGCATGGTTCCTGACTAGGTCACACAGAAGCATCTGCGCCTCTCGCAGGCTAATCTTGACATTCTGGGTGCTAGGAGCGATGCTACTTGGAGCCAGTAAAAATGCAAGTGGACGAGGTTTTGCCACTGGGCTGAGTCCAAGGAAGTAGATCTTCTCACTTGCTCACTGGACAATGTGCTGTCTTTCTCTGCACACCTAGCACACTCTGCAGTGCAGATGGACACATCACCTATCTGGCGGCCATCGAAGCCTCTCGGAATTCAGAGAAGGTTGTTTTCTCGTCAGCCAATTTAGTGGTTAAGACACTTCACAGGTCTCACTAGGCTCTACCCTCCCATCAATAAGCCACACCCTGTGTGGGACCTCAATATAGTGTTGGGCACCCTCACATATAAACCTTTTGAGCCTATGGCGTTCCTTTTGGTGGATCTTACGTCTGCACAGCGTCGGCGAGATCCAAGCTCTAGTGGCTTCTGAGCCATACACTACCTTTCACAGGGACAAGGTGGTCCTCAGAACGCATCCCGCATTCCTTCCTAAGGGTAGTCTCAGCGTTCCACCTAAATGAGGAGATGGTACTCCCCTACTTTTTTTTAAGACCCCAAGGACGATGCTCAGAGGGTTCTGCACCGTTTAGATGTTAGGAGAGTGCTAAAGTTCTATCTGGATAGGACCAAGAGCTTTCGTAAATCGGATGCTCCATTTATCACCTTTGGCGGGTCAAGGCCCGGATATCGGCCTTCCAAGGCCTCCTTAGCAAGATGGATGGTGGCAGCCATTAAGGAGGCATAGGAGGGGCAGCACAAGCCGCTTGCGGCAGACATGCATGCCCATGCTATCAGACCCAAGGCCAAGGCGGTCGGGTTCCAAAGAACCGTTCGGTAGCAGGTCATTAGCAGGGTTGCCACATGGACACGCCCTCTGCCTTTTGTAAGCATTAGTGTCTGGATGCCGGCTCCAGGTTGGATGCAGCATTCGGGCAGGCAGTATTAAGGAACTTTTCTTAAGGAGGGTCACTTCTCCACCCTGGGGCTACATTAGTTGTAATTGCCCATACAGTATGGAGGAAAGGGGATGGGACGTAAGAGTAATTACAAGTTCTCCAGCATGGGGTCTGGCATGGATTCACATGCTCATGAATATTCCCCGTCAGGCTGAGAATCCTCGTTGAAGAAAAAAATCAGTATCAGTTTCGTTTGATCTGTCTTAGTATTAACCAATCACTGATCTCTGGGTCATACTGCCCCCAGCCAATGACTGCCCTCTACCTAAGCCCCTCCCCTGGCAGCCTTCCTCAATTTTTACAACACGTTCAAGTGTTGGGAGTCCTCGTGTTCATCTCTCGAGCTTTTACTGCGTTTTCACGATTTCAGGAGATTTTTCTCATTTTTTTGGTTAATCGAGCCTCAAGCTCAACCGTTTCTACTTCCGATAACGGGGACCCATTTCGGAATTCTTCTACGCCCCTCAAGGGTGAAGTTTTCGTCGAGTTGCGCTTCTTGGATTCCAGAAGATCTGTGGCCTACCTCAACGGACATGGCCCAGGACAAGGGAAGCTCCACGGCCGGATACAAGCTGTTCAGGAGCTGCCCAGGATGCGGATTGCAAAATGTTTTCAAGGAGGACGAGCATTCGAGATGTCTCTACTGCCTTAATGAGGACAAGACTCATGTGGAGAAGAACTGTGCGTTCTGCAAGAACCTGTCGGAACGGACCAAGCAAGATCGGCGTTCCCGCCTCGCCGCCTGGCTGGAGAAGGGCACAGCAGGTGAAAAGGCGAAGAAAAAGTCTGAGCGGTCTTCTAAGTCCTGTGAGGGCGCCCTGGCGACGGGGGCCCAACAGGCCAAGCACTGCGAGTCCGCGGGCGCCGAAAGACTCCTCGGCTGCCAGGCAGGGCGCGACTTCCCCGGCACGATCAACCATGAGCCAGCGCTCTGGTTCGGGGAAGAGGAGGTCCGAGAACCCGGGTATGCTTCTGGAGAGGCCGCGGTCGATCTCGAAGGGAGCCGAGGGGGAGCGAGGCAATGACCCTCCCCCCCCCCCAAAGCGAAGGCCCAGGACGCACCTAAGGTGGTGAGGGCCTTGATCCACCCGGCAAAGGCCTCTATCGAGGTTGTCGCAGCGGCCCTGGCGAAGCCGGCAGAGGCTACGCCAGTGGAGGCGGCCTCGGGGCCCATAGTTTCCCTGCCGCCGCGGAGGGAATCCTCTTTCCAAACTATCGATAAGACCCCCGTGAAGACCCCAGTGGAAAAAGAGGGCGGGGGGCGGTCGCCATTACGGACTTGGATTCAGTGGAAACCGTGAAAGGCCTCAACGAGAGGTTCATAGGCCTCAACGAGAGGTTCGAGAAGGTTCGATCCCAGGGGGCGGTTCCCGCTGATGTGATCGAAGATGGCGACGACGAGGGCCCAATGGAGCAGCCATCCCGTCCGTCGCAGCCATTACCTGATCCCCGGGATAGCTCGGCGGCCATTTTGTTGGCGATCCAATCCTTATGTACTGAGATAAGGACGAGGTTACCACGGACCCCGACGGAGGATCCAGAACCAGGCCCGTCGGGGAGCCCTCCGAACAAGCGGAGGAGAGTCCACCCCGCTCCGCCCTTCGTGCCCGCGAGGCCTGTGGACCCCTCATCTCCCTCGCCAGACCCATGAGAGGATACGGCGACGGATACAGCGACGGGGACAGACGACGCCGATGACACAGCGGTCATCCCGTCATCACCCCCCTCGGGCTTCTCCGCCCGACGATATTGGCTCTTTTCACGCCATGATAACCAGGGCATCCGAGCTCTTCCAGCTCTGCCCTGAGGAACAGAAAAAGGAAGGGTTTCTTTACCAACGACGAGAGGCCAAGAGAAAGACGGTCCTCGCGGTGCCGTTGCTCAACGACATCTGGGACGAGGGGCTGGCTATCCTCAAGAACCCATCCACGACACCTGCCAAGAGGGACAGGTACGAACAGAAGTACCGGGTCCCGATGCCGCCCCCTTGTGCCTCAGGGCCCAGCCCACGCCGGACTCTGTCGTCTCGGCAGCGGCCAAGAGGAAAGCAGCGGGTGCGGCGGCTTCAACTTCCACTTCCCCGCTGGACAGCGAGGGCAAGAAGTTGGACTCCATGGGACGACGAGTCATCTCGGTGGCGACGCCGATTAAGGCGGCCAATGCCTTAGCGATTGTGGTCCGTTACGTCAGGGAGCTTTGGTTCAAGATAGCTCTTCTGCTAGACTTCCTACCGGACCACAAGAGGGCGGAGGCCCTACAGATTCTGCAGGAAGGAGAGGTGGCGTCGGGTAACGCCATAACTGTGGCAACGGACATTGCCGATACCGGATTTTGCCAACTGGGCAACAGGGTTTGCCTCTGACGAGGATGGCTCAAGGCGACAGACTTTCGCCAGGACGTCCAGACCAGAGTTTTGGACATGCCGTTCGACGGCAACAACCTGTTTGGAAAGACCGTGGATGATTTCCCTCCAGGCCATCAAGACAGTCACGGAAACAGCCCGAGCCCTAGGAGTCCTTCAGCAACGGCGGCCCTTTCGGAGCTCTGGAGGCAGACAGGGAGCCTCCAAGGGATCCAGCGGCGGCTCTTCTACTTACCGCCAGGCGGCCCGCTCCTTGTCCCAGGAGGCCTACAGGCCGCGGCAAGCAAGGAGGGTCTCGCCGCCGTCGGCAATTAGGCCAAGGCGGCAAGGCCTCTTCCAAGCAGGACTGAACCGGCCGTTGCGTCGGGCCCCCACCGAAGCACCCCAGTGGGAGGCCGGCTGACGAAGTTCGTCAGCGTGTGGGAGTCCATCTCCACCGACTGTTGGTGCTGGACACCCTGGCCCGCGGACACTCGCTGGAATGTCAAAAGAAGTGTCCTCGCATTCCTCCCGTGGCCAGGAAGGAGAATCATGTCCCTCAACTGCTGTTGGAGGTAAGGGCGATGCTCAGGAAGGGGGCCATCAAGCTCGTCCCCGAGAGGCTCCGGAGTATACTCAAGATACTTCCTCGTCCGAAAGAAGACAGGCGGTTGGCGCCCCATCCTGGACCTGCGTCGGTTGAACAAGTACATCAAGGCACAGAAATTCAGGATGGTCACCCTCCAGCACGTGCTGGGACAGCTGGAAGAGGGCGACTTCCTATCGTCACTGGACCTGGAGGATGTTTATTTCCACATCCGCATTCTAAAAGGTCACAAAGTTCCTCAGATTCGTAGTCCAGGGGCGTCACTACCAATTCAGAGCCCTGCTGTTCGGATTAATGTCGGCACCCAGGGTGTTCACCAAGTGCCTCGCACCGGTGGCGGCGCGGCTGGGCCTGCAAGGAATCCACGTCTACCCCTACCTGGACGACTGGCTAATCCGTGCAAGGTCAAGAGAACTCGCCGTCGAACACACAGCGAGGACCGTCCGCCTGCTCACGGAGCTGGGATTCGCCATCAACTACCCCAAATCCCATCTGGTGCCGTCGCAGGTGGCACTGTTTCTGGGAGCGAAGCTAGATACAGTGAAGCGATTGGCATCCCCGTCGGAAGAAAGGACGAAGGCTATTTTGGGCAAGGTGCAGCGCCTGTTAGCCACGGATGTGGCCAGAGTGAGGTCCACCAAGTCCCTCCTCGGGATGATGTCCTTGTGCATCTACCTTGTGCCCCTTTGCAGACTTCGGATGCGTCCGCTACAAGAGTTCCTCGATGCCCGCAGGGATGGGGGGGCCCACACCGGAGATCTCCACGCAAGAGGCCTCTGGCTCCCGGAGGAGAGGTCTCTTCACATCAACATCTTGGAGCTGCGAGCCGTGTACTGGGCGCTCAAATCGTTCCTTCCGTCCCTCATGGACAAAGTGGTGAGGATCTTCACCAACCACACCACCACATTGTTCTACATCCGGAAGCAGGGAGGCACCAGATCCCCAGCCCTAGCCAAGGAGGCCCGGGATCTGTGGCACTGGGCCGTCGCCCAGGGGATGTTTCTGGTTCCCTTCCACCTGGCAGGAATAAAAAAACACCATCGCCGACTGACTCAGCAGGGAGCTGCGCTCGTGCCACGAGTGGGAACTATGCCAGGACCAGGTGGATCGGCTCTTTCAACGATGGGGAAAACCCCAGATCGACCTGTTCGCAACAGCGACGAACTCCAAGTGCCAGAGGTTCGCCAGCAGGTTCGCCCAGCCGAGGAGCATGGGCGATGCTTTCTCGTTCCCTTGGGACGGCCTGTTCCTGTACGCGTTCCCTCCGTTGCTGCTCCGTCTCAACCAGCTCAAGAGGTCCAGGTGCAGGATGATCCTCGTCGCACTGGCGTGGCCGAGACAGATCTGGTTCCCGGACCTTCTGGACTTGTCAGCGTCCCCACCTATCAAGCTGGCGACGTGTCAGCGTCCCCACCTATCTAGCTGGCGACGGACGCGGATCTTCTCTCCAGAGAAGGAGGCGCCATTCTACATCACGACCCGGAGTCGCTGAACTTGTAGGCTTGGCTCCTGCAGCACTAGAGTGTGGAGGATACGATATCCCGGCTGACTGCAGAGGTTCTTGCAAAAGCCAGGGAATCCTCAACTCTCAAATACTACGGACATAAGTGGAAGAGGTTCTCTGTCTGGTGCCGTGCACAGAAGATTAACCCTCTGTGGATTACGGCCCCTCAAGTATTGCCGTACCTACTGTCGCTGGCCAAAGCTGGACTGGCTCACGCTTCCATCAAGATACATCTGGCTGCCATTTCCCAATACACCAGAACTACAGGACGGGCGTCCTTGTGGTCTCATCGTCTAGTGAAGGAATTCATGAAGGGACTATTCCGATCGTTCCCCCTGGTGAGGGCCCCTGCCCCGGCGTGGGAGCTCAACGTGGTGCTGACCAGGCTCATGGGTGCCCCATTCGAGCCTATGCATTTGGCACCGTTGAAGTGCCTGTCTTGGAAGACAGCATTTCTTGTGGCCATCACCTCCGCACGACGAGTGGGAGAGATCCAGGCCCTATCTTGCAAGCCTCCATACTTGACTTTTCACGACACGAGGGTGGTGCTGAGGACGCACCCCTCCTTTATGCCCAAGGTGCCGTCGGACTTCCACCTCAACGAGCCCTTGGTGTTGCCAGTTTTCTTCCCGTCGCCTTCGTCGCCGGCCGAGAGGACTTTGCACTCGCTGGATGTGGCTAGAGCGCTGAAGTTCTACGTGGACCGCACGAAGAGTTTTCGGAAGACATCACAGCTGTTTGTGAACTTTGGACCTGTGAATCAAGGGAAGGCTCTCTCAAAGGCTTCCATTTCCAGATGGCTCTCCGGCTGCATCATGCACTGTCACCGTTTGGCAAACCGACCGCTTCCCGGCCGTCCGAGAGCCCATTCGACCAGAGCGATCGCTGCTACCACAGCGTTCCTGTCTGGTGTGCCCCTGCTGGACATCTGCAGGGCTGCGACGTGGAGGTCGACGCACACCTTCACAAGATTCTACTGCGTCGATCGGGACTCCAGGGAGGAGTCCAGGGTCGGCCAAGCAGTGCTGCGCAACCTGTTCGCTAAAGGTGAGCCTGGTGAGGAGGTAAGAGATGCTTTAATGTTGAGTTGTTGTATTGCTTGATGTTGAGCCTTTTGCCATCTCCCGTGGTTGTGCATGTGTATACTGCTATGTATTCTTGTATTCATGAGCATGTGAATCCATGCCAGACCCCATGCTGGAGTAGGAACAAGTTACTTACCTGTAACAGTTGTTCTCCAGCATGGGTCTGGCATGGATTCACATGCGAACCCTCCCTCCTACCCCATGCGGCTCTTCACTTGGTCATACTGCCACTTTACGTGCTACCAAATCTGAGGATGGCTGCCAGGGAAGGGGCTTAGGTAGAGGGCAGTCATTGGCTGGGGGCAGTATGACCCAGAGATCAGTGATTGGTTACTACTAAGAAAGACAGATTAGAAACGAAACTGATACTGATTTTTTTCTTTACCGAGGATTCCCGGCCTGACGACGGGGAACATTCATGAGCATGTGAATCCATGCCAGACCCATGCTGGAGAACAGCAGTTACAGGTAAGTAACTTGTTCCTTACTCACTGTAGTGACTAATGTACTCCTCGACCATAGTCCCCTTTCCTCCATACGTCCCACCATCCTCCCCCGCCCTAATAAAACTAGTGTCATTAGGCAATGTTAATATTGTCGACGCGTTTATGGGGACTGAGGAGTGGCGCATGCACCCAGGGCCGCACCCCCACACGCTTGTACATTTTAAGGGGAAGATTTTTTTCTGGTGAAAAGCTTTCCGTCTCCCATCCTTAGGAGGGACGTCCATACAGTATGTAGGAAAGTGTACTATGGACTAAGAGTACGTTAGTCACTACAGTGAGTAACTTATCATTTACAGCTGATATTTAAAGACCCAAATTCCTGAACTCAGGACCAGCCACCAATAAGTCGTATGCTCCTAATTCTGTTTTTAGGCCCAATTTGCCTATATATGTACACTGTTTGTGTGGACAATTAACCTATTCAATGTCATTCGAGCAAAAGAGGTAAAGAACAGGAATTGTCTTTAATGCTGACAGGATTGAGCTACAATTTTAAAGTCTTAAAGTCTCTTCTTCTTTTGAATTGCTGCAACCAAACCCTTGGTATGGGGAATTTTTGGGTCCCTGGAGAGTAATGGATCAAATGTACTGATGGAGGGTCCAACCGAGCCTGAATAGTTGTTTACACCGAAGGCTGATTCTCCTTTAGATTTTTGCATTTGAGGACAATTCCAAACCAGGCTTATACATAATTGCAGAGGGCCTTAAGTCTGTTGTTGGAACTTGTGTCAGTTCTGCAGCTTCAGAAGGAGGGGAATTTACCAAAGATTGTTTCCCTCAATAAAAAATCTGTTCCCATTTTGTTACTGCCGGGGCTTTGTCCGTTTGCATTCCAGTGGATACTTTACCCACTAAGTTCTGAGAACCTCTATCACTCTTGATATCTTGTTTCACTGGGCCTTTTCCATCTGGAGATTACCTCCATTTAAAGTGTGTGTGTGTATATATATATATATATATATATATATATATATATATATATATATATATATATATATATATATATATTCTTTTACATCTATGAAATAAAGGTTCACACTTCAACCTTCAGTTTTTCATTTGCCATCTTAAATGGGACCAGGATTTCCAGATGTGGGGTCCAGAGCCTGCTGTTCCTAGAGACCCTGGCTACCCATCACAGATGACACCCAACAAGGCAGAAATATGTCAGGGAAGGAATGTGACCTAGCAGGTTGGGCTGGATTTCCCCTTTGATATGGGACCAAATTAAATTTGCATATGGTTTTACCCCTTCTGTAATGGCAAGGCAGGTTTAAATGTGTTGAAATGTGGGGCTGTCCAGAACAATTGCCAGTGGTTTAAGATTAATTCATAAACGTCCAGCCAACAACCTTCAGTGTTCCACAAGAACAAACAGCAAACGTCTCCTTTAACACCATACCAAAATAATAACATAATGTTGGATTACTACACAATTGGCGCTTTACACATTTTGTTACGTGCTTCCTATGTTTAAAAAATAAACGATATAGTCCACTCGTTTGGGCTTGATACCATTTAGAACTGTATTAATCACTGTTGGTGCCAACATGTGTTTCGATCATTACAAGGTATTTATCAAGGCTACTGTCATTATCTATACATTTGTCTGTTCAGATATTAGTCGTCATTTCCAAACATAACCTTGCAAGGTGCAAAGTGAATGGTGATTTCAGTGAGTAGTGAGTGTAGTGACATATGAGACGTGTTCACAAAGGCAATATTTACATCATGACATTAGAACACCATGATTAGTACACCATTGTCAAATGCAACAAATTATTTACAAATGTATTGTCGTTGTTGCATGTATTACATTCAGATTGATACACCAGTAATATACAGCAGGAGAGACATGTATCCACAAGGAAAAGAGAGGAAGAGAATATGTTAGATGGTCCACTTATTGTGTTTACTTAACAGGACTTCACCCAAGCACAGCGTCTGATCACCAGTTGCTCACAATGTAATCCATTTCTGTTCAAAATTGACACCCTTGGCTGTTTTTTCGATAAATCAAAAAAGTTCACAATTAAATGAATTGTTTAATTTACAAGCTATGATTGAGCAGTCTTCCACGCGGTTAAGTGTGTTAAACTTAAAATAATCCAGACTGGGGAACTAAGTCCTTCCTTCTTTGAGACGGAAACTTATTTTGTCCCTCCACCCACACACCGAAGTCCAAAAACCAAAGAGTGTGTTTGTGAAGGGCTGCCAACCATGAACCTTGCTACGTACTGTCTGAAGCAGCTGTGCACTGGTGGTGCTGCTCTTCGGAAGAGCTGCACTGCCTGCCTTTGAAACCCCCAGGCGTGACTTGGGCAACGCAGTCTATATGCCCTGTGCAGCACACAAAGCCCCCCGTCTGTCGCCCTTTCTAGTGTCTTTGTCAATTCGTCTTCGTTCGTCACGGATCTAGCGGGAACAAGCCATGTACACAAAACTCGCGCATGCCCCGAACGTGCGCCTGCAAAATACACCTTTGGAAGCCCCCTGCTCACACACAAACACAAGCATATCCATCGCTATGTCAGAAGTGTACCAACCAACTTGCAACTCGAACTGCATCCGGAAGAGCAACTTTTATATTTTTTTGTTGTTCCATAGAATGTATGATTGGCTGAAGTTGCTTTCACTCTGTTAAATGAGCGGCCTAGGTGGAGACAGGTTTCAGGAAATCTGTGGGTTGTAGTTCTGTTTTCAGCAACCACCTGAGGGTGGAACATTAACTCATTTTGCTGTACTAGTGTTGGATTGTAACTCGTAGCACACAGGCACAGCACACCCATTTATACTCTTGTGATGTCCTGGCATATTTTCTTATTTTTATTTTGGAGCTTTCTTGATCCAACTTTTAGACATCCACCTACGCAGCACGCAACATTGTGCCAGGCCAGGCAAATGTTACTGAAATTGTGGCATTTCCTCAAAAGCTCTCTGAAATTGATCCTTAATCAGATTAGAATTCTAGCGACCCCATACACTAGACGAATTAAATGTGTTTGGCGTTAAAAACATTTACATACATACTCTTACGTCTCGTCCCCTTCCTCCGATACTATATGGGCGTCCCTTCCTAGGAACGGGAGAAAGAACTGTTTTTCGCCAGAAAAACCTTCTTCACCTTGAAATTTAAAGGCACGGCCTTGGGAGCATGCACTAACCTGACTCCGCCCACCGGCGCCACACCACTGTCACCTTTTCCGTGTCGACAGGGACAGGCCGATTTCACCAACGCTCCTTGGTTTGGCCTTGCCATATAATTACACGTGCTCTTCCCCAGATTCTTTTATCTTTTTGTATTTGTCATTTAGGTACTTGGTCCTCCGGCGTCGCTCTACTCCCCGACGCATGTCGACTTCAGCGGGTGTCCAGCCTGTGAGGGACTCTTTCCAACGTCTGACCCCCAAGCTTGTTGCCTCCCCTGCCTTGTCCCTGACCACAGCTGGGAAGGTTGCACTGCGTGCAACTCTGACTCCATGCGCAATGAAGAACAGGCTAGCTAGGTGGAGAGAACTCTTCGAAGCGTCACCTCCAGAGGACTTGGAGAAGTTTGTCTAGCAGAGATTGAGGCCCAAAGGAGCGCCGCTATTTTCCATTGCACCCTGTAGACCTGAGGTGCAGGATAATGTTCCAACACCAAGAGTCTTGGGCGAGGCCGTTTCTGGAGGGCCTTGCACCCCAACTCTGGCACGCAGCCCGACAAAAGGACTGCTGCGTCAGTCAACATGGCTGTGCGTCCAATGCCAGTCCTAGGAACAGAGCAGGCAGGTGAACGAGTTTCAAGGTGGGACTGGTGTCAACCAGGTATGTGTCCTACAATGTATCCATCAGTAGCACAGGACAGGTTCCCCCTGCAACCCAGTCTGAGTGTGTGCCGACCCCAGCAGCCCCCAGCCACTCAGTATCCCCTGCCTCCTCTTCTGCCGCCAAGGATAGGTTCTTTGAAAAGGTTTTTGGGGCTGATGCGAACCCCACAGATGGGGGCCATTCTTAAGGATGCAGTCCGGGATTTGCTCCCCCCGGTCACTCCACCGGTGCCTATAGTCATTCCTCCTATGGCTCTGGTACCACAAGCCCCAGCGCAGCCCCCGCTGCAGGCGCCTTCGATTCTGCCCACAGTGCAGTCGTTCTGAGCCAACCTCCGCAGCAGCCTCTGGCTCCGGTCTCCACACCGCAGCCCATGGCGCCCAGCACCCCTCACGCAGGCGGATACAGACGAGGAGGGGGGACCCTGACATGCTGTCTTCAGCGAAGGCCTTTCACAACAGGCTTGCAGGTTTGGCAGAATATCTGGGCCTTCCTCATCCTGAGGTAGAGCAGCTCTTGGCAGAGGTCCTCTCCCTAAGACGCCCTACCAAAACGGGTGTCCCGATGCAGAAGGATGTCATCGCTCTGCCCAATAAGGGTTGGCTCAAGCCACACTCGGCCCAGCCTGTTAATCGGTACCTCAATGCCAAGTATAGGCAGATGGAGGGGGGGATACACTCTTGCTATCAATGCACCCCCTGCCGCACTCGTCGGTGATCGCTGCGGCGTCACTCTACTCTAAGCCTCAGTCGTCCTCGGCCACCTTGTCCTCGGCGCTGCTAGGCAAGGAGGAGAAGATCTTGGAGGCGTACGGGAAAAAGCTGTACTCCAACACCTCCCTGCACCTGCGTCAAGCCAACGCGGATGCCATGCTTGCAGCGGCTAACCAGAGGTTGTGGCGGCAAATGTCGGACTTCCTTCGGGGAACGCCCTGCGCAGAGCCAAGCATGCATTAAGGTGGGTCTAGGAGAAGCCAAGCTGGTAGCGCAAGACATCATGGAGTCCACTGTGGCCCACATCGACACCTCTTGCCGGGCCATCTGCATCGCCACGGACAAGAAGACAGCCTGGCTTCGGGCTACAAAGTTCAACCCTGACGTCCAGGATCGCATATTGGACCTTCCTTTCGAGGGTAGTGACTTCTTCCACTCTACCACTGATGAGGAATTGTATAAGAACAGCTCGCAAACCGTGACGTCTTTATTTTTACAAAAGCAACGCCCAAGGCGTAAACCCAGTCACATCAACGCTCCGATAAGGGGCGGGCGTTTGGCGGGTTCCGGGGATTCTAGTAACGGAGGTCGAAACAACCTGACCACTCACTGAGTCAGCATCGGCGCAAGCAACAAAAAAAGGGGCGGGTGGATCAAGGGCTTCTTCCGGTACCCTTCCCCAGCAGCAGCCTCAGAGAGCAAAAAGGCATAACGCTTCCCTCAGGGTACACATGTCTCCAGTGGGGGTGGGGGCAGGCTAGCCTCTCACATGCATTTTTGGCGCCAGAACTATGCAGCCCCTTGTATCCTCTCACTGGTATGCATGGGTTACCGCCTACCTATACATCCCCTCCGCTCCCACAGATTGGGACAGCAACTCAGTTGGCAGAGATTCGGTCGCTCGTCGAGAGCCAGGCAGTGGAAATTTCACCAGCCTCCCAGAGAGGATTAGGCTTCTATTCCAGGATTTTCGCCTTACAAAAAAAGAACCACGCTGGCCCGGGAGTTGTTTGGACCTCTCCACCCTCAACCTCTTCCTCCATCTTCAAAAATTCAAGATGGTTCCGCCAGCACTCATTGCAGGGACACTAGACAAGGGAGATTGGATGTGCTCCCTGGATCTGAAGGACGCCTACCTATTCCTCCTGATTTGGCAGCCCCATCGCTCCTTCTTACGCTACAGGATCATGGGCTGTCATTTCCAGTACAAGGTGCTACCCTTTGGCCGCAACTCAGCCCCAGGGTGTTTACCAGACTCATGAATGCACTGGCAGCCCTCCTCAGGGCCATCATATCTACCCGTACCTGGACGGCTGGCGCATCAGGGCGAGATTCCCAGAGGGGGTTGTCCACACTTCTTCCACGCTTATGAGTGCACTCCACGGCCTGGGGTTTACCATCAACCTCAGGAAGTCTCAGCTGCAGCCCACGCAGAGCCTCACCTTCCTGGGCCTCATCTGGGATACGAGCTCCGAGAAGGTATTTCCCTTTGGAGGACAAGATTATGGTCATCAAGAGGGCCACTACCCACTTACTTGCCAGACAGCCTGGAGATACCAGCACCTACTGGTTATAATGGCAGCGGTCCTCTTGGCCGTGCCCCACACGAGGCTCTGGATAAGGAGAGTGCAGCTGCATTTCGCAGCCTCATGGAATCAGGAGAAGCTCTCCCAAGCGGAGCTGGTCAGCATAACGCCGCCTCATGGAATCAGGAGAAGCTCTCCCAAGCGGAGCTGGTCAGCATACCGCCTTCTCTCCACTCGGACCTCACATGGTGGTCCAAGGACTGCAATCTGAGGATGGGCAGCCGACCACGCAGGTCACCATTACTACGGACTCCTCCCTAGAGGGCTGGGGAGCCACTCTGGACAGCCACAGCGTCCATGGAGTCTGGACCCGGCAGGAGTCGCATATCAACTGGCTGGAGCTCAGAGCCATTTGGCTAGCCCTCAGGGCCTTCCTTTTGCTCATCGAGGGAAGGGCCGACCTGATTCAGACCGATAACTCCACCAGCATGTACTATGTCAACAAGCAGGGGGGGGGTCCCCTGTACCCCCCGCTGTGCAACCTAGAGGTCAGCATGTGGGAATGGGGCCTGGAAAACATCTACCTCAGGGCCGTCCACCTCCCGGGGAAGGCCAACTTGGAAGCAGACAATTACGACTGGCAATTGAATGACCAGGTGCTGCAGGTGGTTTTCAACACATGGTGCCTTCTGGGAAACAGGAAGTGCCATCAGTTCGCGTCTTGGCAGGGTCTAGGCCCCGGCTTTCTGGGAGATGCCATGCAGATTCGATTGGAGGGCATGGCAGCCTATGCTTTTCCGCCCACACCCCTGATCACCAGGGTACTCTCCAAGATAAAGGAGGCTTGTCACCTCAGTATCATAATGAATAGTGCCTTGGTGGCTGGCGAGACCGTGGTTCTCTGAATTGCTCGGCCTCTCTGACTGACCACCCATTCACCTTCCGCTGCGCCCAGCACCTCTCCTGTACCAGCAGAGGGGCAGGGTTCTCCATCCAGCTCCTCAGAAGCTAGCCTTTGCAGCATGGTTCATGAGCACATCGCCCTCAAGCACCTGAACCTATCTCTGGCTAAGCTCAAAAGTCCTACCTACATTCTTTGCTGATCCCAAGAACGAGACTTAGTCTTGCACTGTCTGGATGTCAGACATGCTCTGAAATTCAATCTGGATAGGACCAAGGGCTTCCGCAAGTTGGACACACTTTGTCACCTTTGGGGGCTCCAGACCCGGTTATCAGGCATCCAAGGCCTCCATCGCAAGGTGGATGGTTGCGGCCATCAAAGAGGCTTATGAGGGGCAGCGCAAGCCGCTGCGAGCCAACAGGCACGCCCATGCTGTCAGGACCACGGCCATCGCATTCCAGCAGCAGGTGCCGTGGCAGGTCATAAGCAGGGCAGCTACCTGGGCTTTCTGTAAGCATTACTGTTTAGACGCCGACTCTAAATCAGATGCGGCCTTCGGACAGGCGGTTCTAAGGAACTTGTTTGCTTAAGTAGGGTCTCCTCTCCACCCTAGGGCTACATTCAGTTATAATCGCTGATTCAGTATGGAGGAAAGGGGACGGGACGTAAAAATAATTACAAGTTACTCACCGTAGTGACTAATGTACTCCTAGTCATTAGTCCCCTTTCCTCTATACGTAGTCCCATCCTCCTCCCTAATACTGGTGTAATTGGGCAATAATAAATATTGTCGACACGTCAATGGGCACTGAGGAGTGGCGCCGGTGGGCGTAGTCAGGGTAGCGCATGCTCCCAGGGCCTTGCCTCTAAGTTTAAAGAAGAACGTTTTTCTGGTGAAAATAGGTTGCATCTCCCATCCCTAGGAAAGGACGTGCATACAGCATGGGGAGGATAGGGGACTAACGTACTAATGACTAAGAGTATGTTAGTCACTACAGTGAGTAACTTGAAATTAATTTGCTGTTTTCAGGTTTTCGTTTTCAAAGTGCTGCGAGCAAGTACTAATTTTCATATTCAATGACATCAGAAAGATGTGCTACTCCATGATAAAGGAAGCGACATCGTCAAAAGCTCCATCACATCAATTATCTTCACGAAGTGAGTGAAGTCACAAGATCATAAACTTCAAAGAAATAGTGACATGTAACACATGCATATATCCTTACATGGGGGAAAAAATGTCATTCCTTACTCACAAAGATCATTGTTTATGCATTATATGCAATAATGGTCCCTGCTGGATCACAAATATCTCTTAATCTAAATAAAGGGACAAGCAGAGCAGAGTTGGAATATTCCCAGGCACTTTATGTACAGAAAAAAATGACATCTCCCAATTGTTTGCATTACATTTCACCACCTCTATTACTGCAGCTGGGAAAACAGCCTGCAATGTAAGTTTCACTAAATTGGTAGAAAATCATCCACTGCCGCAGGCACTCAGTTACACTTGTCAATGTTACTAGAAAGTTAGAGGAGAACTGAGAAAAGGAATACCTTGCCTCTCCTCGGCCCACACATAAGGTGGGGTGGGCTGATCTAAAAAAAGCATATATGTAGGATAAAAAGTATCCCCCTATCCTTTGTAACAGTTGTTACCGCAAGGAAAAGAAAAAGGGAAGCTCAATGAGCTCCCAGCACCACTGCACAGAAAATGGTGGTCTGCAAGAATAAATTGCAGATGTCTTAAAGTTGGAGGAAAGCATGACTCAAAGATACAATCAAAAGGGTTGAAAAATATTCCCAAAGAGAGTAAAATGAGTGGGTTTAGAAAAAGGTACCCACTCGCTCAGGAGAACTGGTAAAAACAAATCCAAGAGTCCAGCACAAAGTGCTGGGCACGTACAAGCTGGGAGAAATTGCATAAAGAGTGAAATTCTAACTAACGGTTTCCTTCTGCTAAAGGATTTTACCTAATTTAGCTGGCTTTTATGGAATGCAGTACTGATATACTGGTGTACATTGGATGGTAATCTTCACTCAGATAAAATCCTCACATTGTTATGTCAATAAAATCCCCTGTATGGTCAATACCTCACACTCCTTAGACTTCGTCTGCAACCCCTGTATCTCTGGCACGTCCATCTGGGAGTAGTTGATAATCTAGTGGTCTGCAAATGATCACCAATGCACTCTCCTCATACAGGGATCCATGAGTTTGTCACTCAGATGTGTGTCTGCTTGTCACTCTTTGACTAAGATATTCAGAGTGGTCAATAGTTGCCACCCGTCTGTCAAGGCATGCTTTGATGTCCACAGTGGATTTAGCTTCATTAAGCAAACACTTGGAGGATTGGGGCCAGCTCAAGGAAACTCTGGAGAACTGTGTGCCTTCCATGCTTCTGAATTCCATGCAGGAACCTTTGGGTGCCTATAGGAGAAGGCACTTCAGCCATGCAACTGTTCCACAGTAGGGGATTGTTGTAAAAAAGGAGAACTTCATGAGAATGTTTTTTTGGAGTAAAAACCTAAGCTCATTTCCATAGAGAAGCTATTTTTAGATTGCTGAGCTAGAAGAGTAGCCAAAGCCAGAAATCTCGATGGCATATTCTGTCATCATGACACACTGCCTGCAGATCTTCCCCACTCCTTTGATCAGTAAGTAGGACGTTTGAGTTGCTACATGAAGCTACCACTACACCCTGACGCTCCCTGGGGCTGCAAGCTCCCTCAGCTATGAAATTGGACTACCAAGATTTTCTTGCCTCCCTCTACATGGGTTAGTTCTCTCCCTCTACCTACCCTTTCTTTTTTCTCCCCTTATGGTCCTCCACTCTCGCCTCTGCCTGTTCCAACTGGTCTCCCTGTATGCTCTTTAATGCTCATTTCCACACCACATTTCTTTTACCTATGGTGCCTTAGCATTTACCTCTGAAAGTCATACTTGGGTGTTCTAAATCAAATTTGGGTGTGTTTCTGAAAGTCAATTGTGTTTTTCACTTTTTGACCCTCAATTGTAATCTACTAGCCCAGTGACT
Organism: Ambystoma mexicanum; assembly: GCF_040938575.1. Taxonomy (NCBI): domain Eukaryota; kingdom Metazoa; phylum Chordata; class Amphibia; order Caudata; family Ambystomatidae; genus Ambystoma; species Ambystoma mexicanum. The sequence goes on from NC_090922.1 coordinate 868,328,951, forward strand.
GTTCCATACCGCTGTTCGTGCATATTTCTCCTACTGCCTCCTCTCTACTCACCATGGCGTTATCTGTTTCTCCCATCTACTCCAACTCATTCTCTATCAATTATCCTCACCTTCTCACTTAGTCTGGCAAGAAGAACTATAACAAGGATATCTTGGCTTCCAACCCGGGTCTCACCTTCGCTGATACCTATTCCAGCGCCTCTGCCAGACACATCCTCACTGACATCTTCTTTTTCGTTCCTTCGCCAGATCTCTGGACCCCTCATATGATCTCTGTGCTCTGCCCTGTCTCCTACTCTCCCAATAATGGTGGCACCTGCTGGAAAGTCCTCATGGATTCCTTTGACTCTTCCAGAGTCATCATTAATGTCTACCTTAATGGCACTGTCATGGTGCAAGTCCCACATGCTAATCTCCTCCTCAACTTCCTCATCTCCAACTGTCCCTTCCTCTCCTCCCTTGGCTACCTTGCCCTCTTTTCCTCCCTCTTCTGCCCTAACTCCAGCTCCATCCACTCCTGCAGGGTGTACTTCTGATTTGTACCCCTGCCCCTGAAGGTCTTTAAAGCTGGCAACCTTCGTCATCTTGCCACGCTCAACTCTCGCTCGGCTGTCAAACACTCCTGACATCTGCCACCTCCTAGAAGAAAATGACCTCGACGTCCTCGGTCTTACCGAGAATTGGTTCACGGCCAGCTGTGTCACGATATTTGAGTCTCTGCTCCCTGATGGCTACAAGATCCTCTCAGCCCCCAGATCCACCCGGCCAGGAGGGGGTGTAGCCCTGATCTTCCCTGACTGGATTCCTGCCTCTATCATCTCCACTCAGGCTTACTCCTCTTTCAAATGCCTTGTCTGCATGCTCTCTCCTAGACACTCTTACTTTTGCTACTCTCTACCGGTCCCTTGGTAAATTCACCTCTTTTCTCTCTGAGTGGGCAGACCTCTCCTCCTACCTCCTGGCCTCTACCACTCCACTCCATCTCCTTGGAGACCTCGACCTCCATCTTGATTCTCCCTCATATGATCCCTGTTCCTCATCTGCTCTCTTTTGCGACCTATGCGACTCACTCTATCCTCTGGCCCGACTCTCTCTGCTGGTCACACACTTGATGTCTTGATCTCCTCCGTCCTCCCCCTCTCTAATCCCCTCACCACTCCTCTCTCCTGGAGTGATCACTGCCTCCTCTCCTCTCATCTTTCCATCTCTTCCCCTCAAGCCATGCCTCCCCTAAGCTTGCCACCCACCTTCTCTGACATCTGGCCCATGAAGCGTGTGTCAGTCGAGGCTTTCGCTGCCACCTTCTCCCCCCCCCCCCCCCCACCTCCCAACCTCCCCTCGCTGACTCACACCATGACACAGCCCTGTCCCTCCATTTCTGCTACTCTTGATGCTCTTGCCCCCTTCATGAGGATACGCTTGAAGTCCAAAGCCAAGTGAAATTCTTGGTATGACTCTTACCTAGCTACACTTAAACGTACGTAAGTGTAGGGCGGCTGAGAGGAAATGGAGGGCTTTTTGCTCATCCTCTAACAAACTGGCCTGCCGCCTGCTCCAAAGATGATACCGACTCGCTGTTCGCATCAAGAAGAGAGTCCAAATTCAAGCCCGCATCTCTGCGGCATCTAACCACTCGACCGAACTCATTAAAATCTGCAAGGAGCTGGCCAACCCTGCTGCAGTCTCCTCTTTCCTCCCAGGCTCTTTGCAATGCCCTTGCCTCTCACTTTATTTCTAAAACCCAGGACATCCTGTCCACCCTCTCCTCCACTCCCCCTTTTCCATTTTCCTTTATGCTTGCTGACCCTCCCTTAGCTACCCTCCCTCCCTCTTTCTCCTTCTTTCCTCTTTTCTCCCCTGATGAGGTCGCTAGACAAGTCCTATCTGTGAAAGCCTCATCAAAACGGGTCCATCCCTGTTCCTCTAAAACAATTAAGGACCACATTGATGCCCTTGCCTACTTTTGCAACCTCTCTTTTGCCTCCGGCTCTTTCCACTCTCCTCTGAAGCACTCCCTTGTGCATCCTCTCCTCAAGAAACCCACAGCTGATCCCTCTTGTCCGGCTAACTATTGTCCAATTTCCATTACTCCATTTTTGGGTAAGCTCTTGGAAAAGCTGGCCATCTCTCAGCTTAACCTTCATTCCGACTGTCGGCTCTCTCCTTGACCACCAATCTGGTTTTCAGAGCTGCCAGAAGCACAGAAGCTGCTCTCCTGAATATCCATGAAGACCTGCTGTCCAACCTTGACTTAACATTCCCTCTGTCCTCATCCTACTTGATCTCTCCTCTGCTTTCGACACGGTCAACAACACCACCCTGCTCAATCGTCTCTGTGACAACCTGGGTATCAACGATCAGGCTTCGGCCTGGCTGACCCCTTTCCTTTCTGACCAACCCTGCCAGGTACAGCTTGGCTCCTTCCTATCTTCTATCTGTGGTGTTCCCCAGGGGTCTAATCTCTCGCCCTGGCTTTTCAATCAATATCTGGCAACTCTTGCCTACTGCATCTCCATTTTCTGCTCAAACTTCCAGTGCTATACTGATGACATCCAACTAGTTTTCAGGCTTCCTTCATCCACCTCCTCTCCTTCCCTCATCTCCGATTGCCTAACCGCCATTCAAAATTCGTGTACTGCCAACCATCTTTGTCTAAATGCCAATAAGACTGAGATCCTCCTCATTGGTACACCTTCTCCATCCTTTCCCCTCACTCTCTGGCCAGTCTCCCTTGGACCTCCTACCCCTACCTGTGAGGCTAAGAACCTCGGGGTCATCTTCGACTCCACACTTTCCTTCTCCGCACAAATCTGACGTCTCTAAAAAATCAAACTTCTTACTGAACCTCCTTAGAAGTTACCTGACTTTCCTCTCCTTCCCTTAGAAGCTCACCGTCTCCCAAGCTCTGGTTCTCTCTAGGTTGGTCTACGGTAACAGCCTCTTTCTAAATCTACCTGCCTCCTCCACTCTTCGTCCTTTGCAACAAATCCAGAACAGGATTGCGAGACTTGTCCTTGGCCTCAGGCCCTGGGATCGTATCTCTCCAGCTCTGAAATCCTTTGATTGCCTCTTTGTGGATGCAAGGATTACATTTAAAACACTCTGCATTGTCCACAAGGCTTTCTAAGGTCTGGGTCCAAAATACCTTCAACTATCCCTCTGTAAATGCCTCCCCTCTCGAGCCCTGCGCTCCTCTACTTCTAACTCCCTCAGGGTCAGTTGTTTTTCAAAGAAACAAGCTGGGGGTAGATCTGTCTTCGACTGGGGCCTCCCGTTGGACCAGCCTACCGGCCACCCTGAAGCTTGAGGAGAGCCATCTCTGGTTCCTGAAGCACCTCAAGGCCTTCCTCTTCGCTTTTGCCTTTCCCCTTCTTCTCACCTGGTGATCTGTTTTCTCTCGGCACTGTGCACTTGTCTACCCTCTGTCCTTCGGGCCCAGGTACCTGCTCACCCTGCCACCTTCCTGCACTGCCTCCGGGCCACCCCTACACTGGGGCCTGTACCTGTACCCATACAGTCCCCTCGCACTTTTCATCTGCACCTCTCAGATATACCCTTTTCTGACTAATTTAGCACTTGCCACTTGCTGGCTGCACTTCGACTGCTCATCGCCTTTAATTATTTAATGTATTATTTATTCTGTTCTTTCCTCTGTTCGCCACATTCCACTTCTCCCCTTCCATGAACCCCCCGCACCCCCCCCTCTTTCCCTTTTCCATGCACTTGCTCATGCATATGCCAATGGGCATAGTAAGATTGTTGTTTTTGTTTCTCCCCATTCCCCTCCCTTTGTCTGGTCACTCTCTGAAACACTTGTGTATGAGCGCAATACAAATAAAACATCATATCATACTCTGTTTAAAGATCCAGTCACAAACTGCCTGAAATCAGAAGCCATGCTGCCCTTGCCACCACACAAGTTAGATTTGGTGGAAAAGAAGGTACTAATCAGTTTCTGTCACATAGCTACCTCCTTTCTTTTATTAAAAAACTTTGTGAGGCAAGGTGATGAACCTTGTCCTGTTGTTGCTGGTGTGCATGTCATTAAAGGTAAAGAAAACCACATGTGGTGGCCGCTCCTAGATGCGATTGACACTTTTGTCCACCAGAAGAACACAGTGCTATAGTAATGACATCTGCGTGCATCATTACACTACTCTGGTCGTCCGTTTCAAGCCAGAAGTGCAGATCAAATGCCAGACAGGTTTGACGGAGAAGGCATCTTCAGAAAGAACACTGAAGGAGCAATTCAAAGTGATCATAAGGAGAATTTAAAATTTGTGTACTTCGGCTTTGGGGGAAACTGTTATCGACATACAGGTTAAGGGGAACATCCAGATTCCTCCAACATACTTCTTGCCGGTCTTTTCAAGTACCATCTGCAAGATATGCTACTGTACTGGAGGACTGTTCCTTTTGAACAGCACACAGCCTTTGAAGTAGTTTGGTCCAGTTGAAACGAAACCCTATATCATCACATACATGCACACCTACACACACCCCTACACTACTACACACCCCCTACCCACACCCCTAACTACTACACACACCTACCCACACACCCCCTCCACCACTACACCCCCTCCACGCACCCCCCCAGAACCCCCCTACACGACTATGCACCCCCCTATACGACTACACACCCCTACACTACTACACACACCCCTACACAGGATTTTACTTCAGGGCGGTTGCCAGTAGATGTACATGTTCAAACTAGGTGAATGCTACTACCATTACCAAATCCAGTTACTCAATGGTACCTAAAGAACCCACGGTACATGGTTTCATTGATCCTAAATGAGTTCATGCCCTTGACACTGCACCAGAGTGACAGGCAAGGATTTTCTTCCTGAATTTTATTCTTTCCTGGTCATGAAATGTCCTTGTCTAAGACACTAGCAAAAAACAGAGTAATAGCTGGGGAGATTTTGAATTCTTTCCTCTGGCATTGCTCTGAGGAACCTTCGAGACAGTTTTTTTAGCCTGCCATGCCATTACAGTTTGGAATGACCATGTGCAAATTGGGTTCTTGGGGTAGTTTTCCTAAGGTCTACCAACAGGTGACGCTCTATAAAACTACCCCTTGGTATACAGGCCCCACCTCTAAGTATAGGTCTGTACTACCCAAAGATCTGGTAGAATGGCACAGCAGCCAGGCTTATTTAAGCAGCAGTATGTGAGCTGTAGGTAAGCAAAATGGACTCAGTAACTATAGTCCCAAAGAAGCTCTCTCACACTTGCAGTTACAGTAAAATAGACCTTTATTGTATATACACAAGGCAAAGTTATATTCAGGTAAGTACTATTAACATATCACACTGGAAAACCTGAGCAATATTTGAGGTTAGTAAACCAATAGTAGGGAAATATACAGTTCATGACCGCAGTTCAATGGTTAAGTAAAATCACTTGTCATAGTCACTCAGAAAATGTTCTGTTTTAGGAATAAAAAGGGTTATTCAGCAATAGCAGTTCAATACTTTTAAAGACTTGTATTACTTGTCAGTGGCTTCAAAGCTTCAGTAGTCCATCCCTATCTAGGTATGAGTTCTTCAAAGTCCGATTGGAGGTGAACGGGTAAGGCACAGCAGCAGAAAAGGCAAAGTTCCAAAGGATATCTTGATTACAAGCAAGTATGTTCCTTTTGATGGTCAAAGATGTTTCAGGGACTTCGGAAAGGCTCCCTAAAGGCACACACGTATTGGGCTTCGGTGATCAGTATGGGTGAACACCCAAACACCGGAATCGGCACTCCAGCAACACAGGATAGAAAGGACTTTCATCACAGAGTTCTCCATACTCCCAAGTTGGTCTGCATTTTTGGCGCCTTGTCACAGGCTCCAAGGATTAATGTTTACTGCATGGTCAATCCGCCTCGATTCTTCGATCCTGTACTCTGGTGAGGGGACTTTGAGGAGGGAGATCACGCTTGTCTCTGGAGGTCAAACTGGTGCTCACCAAAGTTCTGGAAGGATTAGTTCAGGGGAAGACTATGCACTGCACCTGGGTCGGAGGTCTCATGGTATTACGGTTTGCAGCCCAGGTAGGTCACAGCACATCGGGGTATGGATCGTTCTGCAGGTCATCTTATGGCGAGTTGGTCCCACCAGCGAAAGGGAAGGAGTTGTCCTTCGGGGCTCCTCTGTCAATTCAAAAACGGGGTCAGGACAGCATTGTTCTCCTTGTGGTTGCTGGAAGGGGCTGCAGGTGTCTCTGGTAGTCTTCTGTTTCAGTGGTTGAGTTGCCTTCTGCCCCAGGAACATCCCCTTTTATTAGGATGTACCACTCATCCTCTGCAAACTCTCCCTGCAGTCAACCCCCCCCCCTCCAAACCCCCCAGTGGGAAATGGTTCTTTTGAGGCACACCAGAAGACAAAGGATAGCAGAGTTTCGCGATCCTCCCATGCTTCCTGTCCTCGCAGACACACTGGAGCCTCAATGGGCTACACAAAGTGCCCCCCCCCCCCCCCGAAGACAAAACTCAAATCATGGCCTCTCCCTTCTAGGATGGTAGAAGGACCCAGAAAGAACCACACAAGAAATGGCTAAAAAAGAAAGGAGCCATCATGTTGAAACAAAGGTGACCCTTCTGTGCATAGCCGCAGCTGTGAATCCAGCCTGCGTGCAAGAATAGCACAAAGGTCGGTAGAACAAGTCCACTGCCAGCCAGAACTATAGAGTTGTTACTGTAACAGACCTGTCAAAGGAGCAGAGAGAAAGGGGATACTAGGTAACCCCTCAGCACTCCACATAGGGTGATGTGTGGGTTCTACGTGATTTCGCCGACCTATTTTTGGTCGTGGTACTTCATCGCCGGATTTTACATCGCCAGAAACTGTTTTTTTTTTTTTTATTCTGGGGGGGGGGGGGGGTTCCCCCCCCACAGACCACCCCCTTACTATTATAATAATACCCCAACAAAACACCCCCCAAAATAAAAATTAAACGGGGTTTCTGGCGATGTAAAATCCGGCGATGAAAAGTACCACGACCAAAAATAGGTCGGCGAAATGCGTGTATACCGATGTGTGCTGATCTCTCAAAAGGAAAGGCTAAGGAGGATAAAGAGTATCCTTCTAACCTTAACCAGTAGTTCTTAAGGAGAAATAAAATAATATAAAAAGGAGAACCTAAAGACTCCCAGGAACACTGCACATAGGGTGCTGTGCGCTGCAAAAGTGAAACAAAGATGCCTTTTTAAAAAGGTATAGAGGAAAGCATGGCTTCATAAAAACACAATGAACAGGGTTCCAACGGTCCGAGCAAAAAGAATGAATGTGGGGAAAAGACTCCCCTTATTCAGGAGAATAAGAAAAAGGTCCAGACGTCCAGCAAAAGACAATGGGGATGTCACAAGGAGAGGGGTTTAAGTATAAAACTGATGAATCTCCTTAACAGTCAACCCCAAACTGCTTGGTCACATCCCCTTCGTACAAGATTGCAAGCGACTCCAGACATGCTTCAGTCTCCTTGGCAATCAAGATTTTGATGATGTTCTTGACTCTAGATAATCCAGGAGCCTGGAAAAAAGGGCAAAAAGGACTACTGGTACAAAGTTTAATTTTAGCAGCAAAATAAAATGTGTGACTAATTTGTCCCATAAAAGCAGTCGCTCAGTTTTTTTTCTCTGCCAGATAAAACCCTGGGTGGAATGCCGACGGAGGGAAAGGTATCCTATTAAGAAATTATTTCATGCATTTAACCTATTCTCGTTTTCATCAAATGAAAACAAAAAAATCTGTTACCCATCTGTGCTGCGATTCCAGTATGAAGCCTAGTGTTAAATGTCCCCAACTTGCCCCTTTTTATAAAAGCTTTCAAAAGTAAGGTGGCTGCAGTGAAATTTGACAATCAACAATTTGGATGCATGGCACAATATATAGGAATGCCTGCGATTATTTTTGTAATATTTCAAAGCTGTAATCGCTTTTTGCCGTCAACATATATGTATCAATAAACTTGGTCTTCACTTCTTGCCCTGCCTCGTTTGTTCTCACAGGTGGTTATTACGTATCTGTGCTTCCTCTGTGCACGACTTCTAGATCTTCGTAAAGAAACCAGAGCGGCACGTGTGATTCAGTCATCCTGGAGGAAATACAAGATGAAAGCAGAACTAGAACTTCTTCAGGTATTTAACTTTGTTTTTTCTTGTGAACACCGTAAAGGTGTTAGACAATTGTTTTGTTTGAATAAATACTGTTTAAACACTGACTTGACAGTAAATTAGAAAAGCAATGAAATGAGCTGCAGATCTTAATTGAAATCATGTGCTGTTAACGCTGTGTATAGCAACTAAAACACAAATGTTGTGCTTAATAGCAGAAAAATCCATTCGGACTGCTTTGATTAATTGTTCCCAAGTCCTTTTCTTTAGTTCGAATCTTGATCTGTGTTAGTCGATAAAAGCTAGCTGTTTCTTGGGGCACTTCCAAAGCATATAACCCAGGTGTCTATTTTACAGTGCTTTGAAAGTCTCTGCAGGCTCTATTCCTTTCTAAGCTTGGTGCTGAATGAGCTAGTATAACGTGTCCTCTTTGGTTTTATTGGCATAAAGGGGAAACTTTCCTCTGCCTGCTTTTATTTTTTTCTCCCCTGTTTACACTATTATCATTGCCATAAAAGCAGACTTTTCTGGAGTGGCCTCGCCATAGGTAACCCTCTTCACAAAATCCTTTGTTCACCTTTTAGGTCATTTGTGTTCGATAAGGTTTTTATTTTTCTGCAAATGTATGGCATTCAACTAGGTATAGACACCAGCGCATACTGGATGCTTTTGGTGACACTGCATAGAAGACTGCAGGCTTTGTCTCAAGATAAACACAACAAGTACATAATACCAGGGTCTTCAACAGTTAGCCATATGGTAATCTGTTCAGTTAAGATCATTTATTAGCTTCAGGGCTTGTATGGGTGCACTTGAAATATGGATGTCTAGAGCTTTAGCCCTGAGGATGGTGGACAAATGGGATTGTTCTGTTAGACCTCAATTATTCTTGTCTGCAAAATCCCAGTACCACACTTGGATTGAGAAGTCTGTCCTTTTTATGCTTTTAAAATCTCCTGTCCTTTGCCACCTCCTGATTTCAGAAGGAAAACCAACTCCCCCTTCTTTAAAAATGTTTGTACTGTTGTATTGCGATTGTCATATCCCTAATTCCGTTTCGAGACCGGAATGGGACTCTGGAGCAGTGGAAAGCTTGCCTCCACCAGGACACTTTCCACAGAGATGTGGCCTTAGTGTAGGAGCTATAGGGCACCCTTCAACCCTTGGCTTGACCCTGATTTGAGTAAGCAATGTGTGACCATAACGGTCATTAATTTCTGCAGGCACCTCAGAGGGATTTACCAGCAGTAAAAAGACTTGCATAGGGAAGATCTTAAAACCAAAAGCGCAGCTAGATACTAAAGTCCTGGGCCTTCCTTCTGTGTGTGCCCTTATGGATTGTGGGAGATCTGCACGTATTGTTAAGAGACAAACTTGGATCAGTCACAGTATGACCAGGAAACAAACACAGTGAGATACCTTGTGCCAGGTTGCAGGAGTAAGCAATAAGGGTGATCTCTGCCCAGTTTTGAAAGGCCTGCACTTGGCAACAGGTAAAGACAATGGCATAGTACAGTGAGCGACTACATGCTCACAACCTATGAACTGGGCTCCCCGCACAGATGAAAAAGCCATAACTGGAGACCTCTAAGGGGCGCAGACGGTGATGGCCGCCTGAATTTCTGCTCCGGCACCTGCTGGAATATATGGGCTGACAGTGAGCTTCTACCGCAACCTGATCCAGCTGGAACTGTGCACAGCTGCCAGAGATACTGTGGTGCAGGGTGTGTGGACCCCAGACTTGTGCAAGTGGAGCCCCCAGGTCGGTAACGAGCAGCAGCAGGTGCCATGGATCAGCAGCCTGAAGTGAGCACAGTGTTGGTGCTGAAAAGTGACAGCAGAGGCCTGCCATGGTGACAGTTCAGCAGGGAGGCAGCTTCAGAGGTCCGACATGTAGCAGGGCCCTGGATCTTGCCAGGCTCGGAAAAGTGACTGCAGCCCAGAGAAAGGTGCAGAGCGTAATTTCAGAGTAGGTTGCAGAGCCCCAGCCCTGCATAGCACTCCAGAATGTTGCCTGCTTACAGCAGCAACCACATAGAGCAAGGTGAGAGGGCTGCAGCCCGGGGAATACATGGAGAGGCCCGATGTCACAGGAGCCGGGTGCTCCAGCCAGGGGTAAGCCAAGCAGGGGAGCGAGGCCACATGAACAAGGGACACCATGGTGACAGCCACTAGTGCGGCGGGGGAAGCCACTACACCGTGAAGCCCTCTTTGAGCAGGCATAGCAGTGGCCGAATACCCCATAGGAGAGCATACCACACTGCCAAGAGTCTTGAAGCTACTCCCAATGAGGTGGCATTGGGATTGCCCGGAGAGCCAGCTGGGGCAACAACAGCAGAGCATTTGACAAAGCAGACGAGGAGCAGGTTCTGGGTGGCAGCTCTTTCCAGCCTGGCAAGGGGAGAGTGCCTAGTGCCCCCCATATGGTGAAGTGTCAAGAGGAGGCCGACCCACAAAGGACGGGTTGACACAGCAGGCCGGTGGGGTCAGGGGAAGAGTGTGAGGTCCCTGACACACAAATAGAGGGGGAGGTCTTGGTGAGCTGTCAGCCTGGCATCAAGGAAAAGAGGAAGACACAACGGGTCGAAGGCCTGCCCCGTTGAAGAATGACAGCAAAGTGGACCGTGCCCAGAGAGAAGGGGCAGGAGGAATTGCATCCCTCCAAAAAATACCAGAGACGGGAGGAAACTGGGACCGGGGCAGCTGCCATTGAGCAGATCATGGAAGGGGCCATGATCAAGAAGGACATTGCGGGTGTAATGGCCGAAATAAGAGCCTTTCGCCCTGGCATTCAGACCTCAATCTCGGAATTGCGAGGCCAAGTGGAGAAGACAGAAGGGAAGATGAGCGACTAGAACAAAACCAGATGAATGCAGACTTGGTGGAGATGCAATTAGATGTCTGGATGATGGATTTGGAGCTCAGGGAGGAGGTGGCCCTAAAACCTGATGATCTAGAGAACCGGGAGCAGAGAAATAATGTTTGCGTCATCAGACTGTTGGAAAGGGAGTGCGAGACATCCATCAAGGTTGAAAAAAAAGGTGCAGGACATAGTGAATCTTCTTTATCAGTCCGAAGGAGGGAAGAAGGTGCTGATTGAATAGGACCACAGAGGTGGAAGGGCGTTTGGAGGCGGCACTCGCTCCATAGTAGTGAAATTTCTCCATTAGAATTGTGTCCTAGTGCCTGTGTAAAGGACATTGCAATAGTCTAGACAATATAAGTGCTCTAGCTAAGGTAATGCAGCTGTCGGGTGATAAGAATGGTCTACAGGCAGTGATGAGCTCATATGTATAGGCTGCCGCGGAAGCAGTGGCTTTGACTTGTCGAGTCAGAGTTAAAGACGAGTCCAGGTAGAAGCCGAGGGTTTTCACTTCATTAGATACTTAAATGGTGTTACTAGCTATGTTGAATGATTTGAAGGAGTTGGGTAGTTTGTGGAGTTGGTGTTGGGAGCCTAAGAGGAGGAGTTCCGTCTTGTCGTCATTTAGGCATAGCCCATGTAGGGCCATCCAAACTTGGATTGTCTGGTAGATTCTGTTTAATGACTCGGAGTATGTGTCATAGGAGCCAGTGATCGGTATGAGGTTCTCGGTGTCATCTGCATAGTTAGTGTAGGTGACACCCAGTTCGTCAAGACAGTCAAATTGAGGTTTTGTGAATGTTATAGAAGGTCGGGGAGACAACCTTGGTACACCGCAGGTGACCGGGGCAGGTGCTGTTGCTGAGAGCAGTAAGAAAACTCTCATGGTTGTCTGTGAGGAACGATTTTATCCAGAGGATTGAGAAGTGTGCTGCTACGGCGAGATGGTTGCAAAGTATACTGTGATTGACTAAGTCGAACGCTGCAGAGATTGCCATTGTCTTTTAGCGCATCCATTTGTATCTTAAGGTCAAGTAGAGCAGTTTCACTCCTGTGTTTTAGGTAGAAGCCAGATTGCGGATGCCAAGGAGATTATTGGTTTCCAAGTAGTGCGGAATCTGGAGGGAAGCTGCCCTGTCCAATATTTTTAGATAGGGTACTGTCGTTATATGGCTGTAGTTGGTCGGTGTATTGGGGTCTAAAGTAGTTTTTTTAATAGTGAGTATCCAGGCATCTTTGAGATTAGTAGGGACAGAGGCACTTTTGAAGGACGCATTAATCAAACTGGTGATGAATGGAATCAGATCAGATGCGCATTCTTTGATTAGTGAGGCCGGGCATGTATCCCCCTGACATCTTACGGTTTAAGGATAGAAATAATGTTTTTGGTTTCATTGGTGGATATTGGAGAGGATTCGAAAAGTCTGTCAGGTTTGTGGGTGATGGGGCTGGGAGTCGGATGAGTTAGCTTGAGGCTTGTTCTTTTTCCTTGGATTTTGGTTTGCAGAAGGGGGATTTTGTCTGTTGGGGCTTTTTGAATGCTGGAGGTGTAACTGGGGACTCGGTTCTCTCAAGATGGAGAAGTGTTCTTTGGATTTAGATTTAGCGTTTGAGATTCTCTCGTTGTAGGTGGTACTTTTAGCATGCAGGATTGCCTGCTTGTAGTTATTCGAGGCTGTAACAAAGGCTTCTTTATTCCGAGATGATCGAAATGTTTTCCAGTTCGATTCAGCTGTTCCGTTCGATTTGCGGAAGGGCTTTCAGGCTAGGTGTGTACGAGGTTTGGCTTTCAGTAAAGTGATGGGCGCTGCTTTGTCGATGGCTGTAAGGTTTGGTTTTACAGGTCGACTAAGGCAGAAGGGTCATAAGCTTGCGAGTCGTGGAGAGTTGTGATGCTGCGGAGAAGCAGAAGGATGTTATTGGCTGTGATCTTTCGTGAATTTCTGGTGAATGGGGCGGGAGCCTGAGGAGGAGTAGTGTCAATTCCTGCATTCTTGCCTATTTTGAAGGTGATTATGTGATGGTCCGACCAAGGACAATGGGAGTTGGAGGGGATGGTGCTAGGTTACAGGCTTTATGTGTAGGGTTATGTGTGCGTTGCATGAAGCCTAGTGAGGAGATGGTGTTGGCTACGGATCATGCAGGATTATCTTTAGGGTCGTTGAAGCCCAGGTTGAAGTCACCTAGAAAGGTTATGGGTATTGGTCGTAGTTTGGTGGACAGGAGTTCAGCTATGTCGTCCGCAAAGGACGATATTTGTCTGGGAGGCCTGTAGATCAGGTGTATATTCAGTGTGATTGTGGGAGAGATGGTCATTTTGATTGACATTAGTTCCCCTGTTGGGAAAGTTCGGTTTGGTGATGCCCAGATGATGATACTATTCTTGGCGATAATGGCTACTCCACCCCCTTTATTAGTGGATGTTAGGGAGAATTCTCATCTATGGCTAATTTCCCTCACCTAGTGAGTCCACCAGCAGCTTTGCTGGACTTAAGAGTGAGAGCTTTTTCCCCACTCTTACCTGTGTTGTGCTATGTGTTTCCACCTGTTTTTGTGATTGTGGACTCTGAAGTACACCACTTCAGTAGCCCTCTTCTTTTTGTGTCACACAGCACCTTCAGTGCCGTGGCACAGGGTTGTCTTTGAGACTTCCCTTGACTCCATTTCTGAGGCGACTACCGTCTCCGAGAAAAGGGTAAAGTTACCATTAACTTTACTTAATCTACCACAGATCCAGTACACCCCATCTTCCATGGAGTACTGGAAAGGCTTAATTCGTATCCCTTTTTATCTGTACCTCCTAGAGCATTGTTTTGCTCTTTTAACATTTAGACTTGGCTGGTGGCAGTGGTATCTACCCTAACTTTTCTACCGCGATTATATTAGATAAACGTGGTACTGTTCTTGGTTATTATATTAGCCTCGAACATAAACCCGCTTGACCAAATAGTCTTTCTTTTGTCTCCGGTTGGGTTTATTCAACATTTCTTTTTGTTAAAGTCCTTCTTGTGTTTTACTTTGCGTGGCAAACTAGATTTGCCTTCTTTGTTCACGTCTTTTGGCGGGCTTCTGCTCAGAAGCCCTCCTCAAGGCGCCTGGGTGTCTAGGTGGGCTGAATGTGAGGGAGGGGTGTAGTCACCCCCTGCACAGGGTATCCTAGGAAACCCAAGTCGCACTTTGTCATGATTGGCCAGGGTAGTTGACCGGGCTGGACAACCCCCCTGCTGGGTGATTGACAGCCAGGCTGTGTGAATGGGGGTTTTTCGCATAAAAGGCAGGTCTCTTGGGCTAGAAGTCAGAGTCGCCACTGGAATTACAAGGAACTGAAGAGAAGTGGAGAGAACGACGGCTGCTGCAACTACCCCGTCCCGGTGAAGCCCTGCTGCAGTCCTGAGCTATCTTCCCTTCAACGACTCAGAGAAGATCCAGTCTGGAATCTTCTTCCCTTGAGCTTGGTGGGGATAACCAGCTCATCTTCCACAGCCAGAGGATCCTCTTCCTTGGTCGAAATCTCTGCACGCTGCTGTAGTGGTCCGGATAGCCACCTGAAGAGCCTCCCCTGTTTTTAAGGAGCGCACCTTTTATTCCTCGTCGCTGCTGCCAGCTTCATCCCTGTGTGATGCAGACCCCCTTCAGACGTCGTCCTTCACAACGAAGCTCCAGGAATCGTGGGTCTGCGGGAAACCAACAGGAACAACTGCCATGGCACCAGCTGCACCATTGGAACAAGGTACTGTGTTCTGCTTGTGGAAACTGGGTGAATCCCTTTTCTTCATTTCCAAGGCTTGCCCTTGTCTTCCCTTCTTCTTATAACTTTTGCTTCCGAACATTGACAATATCAAAGTACATTTGGCTACGTTGAATCGTGAACTATCTGACTGTGTGATCTTAGGCAACAGGCCCTGGTGTCTTCCGACTCTGGCTCCGGCCCTTTGACTTTTGAATTCCTGTCTTGAGTGTTTCTTGATTCTGCCTGCTTAACCAAAATATTGCCCGTGATTTTTGCCTCCAACTCCCTCTGGGTATCTCGGGTGCTAAGTGTGTTTTTCCCCGGTAGCATTTCATGTCACGGATACGCGTTTATTTAGTAGACCGAACTGTCAAAAAGTGATCGCAGTCGTATTCACGATAACGTGTTTTGTTCGTAACACCGGTTCATTCAACACAGGGTACTTAACTTGAGACTTACTGTACAAAGTGAATTGTTTAGCTGTAGTGTATTTAAAGTGGGGTTTTTATTTGAGTTTATTAGAAGTGTCGTGTTTATAGCGAATGGCTAAAAAATAAATGTACTTGTATTTTTTACCTGAAACCTTGAGTCAGTGTTTGCTTGAGTCACAGTAATTTTGGTCCCTTTGTGTAATCTCTGCTACTGCTCATATACTCTTGAGGTAAGCCTGGCTGCTCCGCCACTGCTACCACTCTGACATAGTAGTACAGGCTTGTACCAAAGGTAAAACTTGTATTGCCACCTGTAGTCTTAATTGTGTGTAGTGGTCCCTAAGGGCACTGCACAGGATTCTGCCTAACAGTGGGCCTGTCGGTCCTATGTATGTAGTAGTTGTCCGGATTAGCAAGCGAGAGGGCTGGGCCTGATGCTCCATGGAGCCACGTTTGTGATTGCCAGGAAGTCAAGGTCATTGGTTTTGATCCGGTCTGGATGTCGAGCGCGTGGGCTAGTAATGATCTGGTGTTGATGAGTGCACCCTGGATAAAGGGCCCTTTCATATGAGAGATGGCAATGGGCGGTTGCTTGGTGTTAGGTGTTTTGTGGTTGTTGCAGGGTAGATGGCTTTCTGAAATTCACTTAGGCTCAATGCATCCCATAGACCACTTGCCTGTCTGGTTTGAGGGTCATGGTTTTGTAACCTCTGGGTGGCTATTAGCTGTGGCGCGTGCATAGATGGGGTCTGGAACTCAGATGAAGGTTCCTCCAGGAGATGGATAGAATGGAGGTTGTGGACTGGTGGTTATGGAGCTTACTGGAGAACCTAGGTTGTCTGTGATTTATATAGGCCGGAGTGTTGGGGGCAGGTTGGCTTAAAATGGTAAGGAGTTGCTTTCTTCCAGTGGATTCTATCCGGTGTGTGTTGGAATTATGTTGCTGGAGTTTCAGGTTGAAGTGATACAGATTAACGTGATGCTCAATGAGAGGGGGTAAGAAGCGGGTCGGTGAGATGGAGGAGTCTGGAAGCTTGGGCAGCATGGTGGATACCGGTGTGGTTGCCAGGTCAGTTATGTGGAGTGCAAGTGGCGCAAGTCTGCGAGTAGTAGATAAGATAGTTGCCAGGAGTGCCTGTGATATTTAGCGAGTTACCTAGGTGGCGGGAGTCTGCTGGCACCGATAATAGTTTGCTGTGCAAATTAAGGTACACACTAGTGCTAAGGTGTGCTGGCGCTAGAATTCGGGTTGCTAAATGCTTAGGTGGCATGGGATTGCAGACAACAATTACAATTAAATCTACATTTGGGACAGAAGCTCTGTGCGTGGTAAGCTAGCGCTGTGATGCAGGTTGTGAGGTACATGGGGGGGGGGTGGGGGAGACTGCAAACAGCAGTAACAATTAGATGTGCAGTTTGGGCCTGAAACTCAAGGCGTGGTAAGCTCTGATACAGGTTGCGAAGTACATGGGCGACTGCAAATCACAAATAGTAATTTAATATGTAATTTAGGACAAAAACTCATGGCGAGGTAAGCTCGCACTGGGGTGATAGTTGCTAGGTACACTAACAATTTAATATGTAAGGGGGCGTGGCCAACAGCCATGTAAAACAGATGTGGACGTTGAAGCTCCTGCGGATCCGTGAATAGATATGCCTTAAAAACAGCAAAATAAAATTTGAAAATCAAAAGTTGCCAGCACAAAGAACGTCGGCGAGGTCGGCGAATTAACTTGAAAGCCTGGGCTGACGAGATACGCTGAATATCCATCTAACGAAACAGGACTGCGGAAAATGGTGGCATGCAACGTGGCGCCGGCTGGAGAAGAGCAGCAGGCACGATAGATGTGAGAAGGGACAGGGGACGTCTGGGAAGGCTAGCGAGCCCAATATACCCCACACAGCAGGGAATGTACGGCGGAGAAGGAAGACATAAACCTGGAGCCGCGGTCCTGCCGCGGCTACTCAGAAGACCCAAGCCGGCAGACTCGAAGACGACGGAGCGGGGATGGCGAAGTGCAGTGTGGACCTGAAGGAAGAGGAGTCTCTGCGACCAGCACTGAGGGAAGGTTGCAGGCAGATTCTGGAGATCTGTAAGGGGAGACTGCCCACCCAGATCATAGACTGAGGCAGCTGGTGAGCGGATAGCAGAAGTACCAAATAATAGAGTGAGGAAGTGCTCATGGCAATAAAAGCAGCAGGCGGAGAGCTGCCATAGTGCAATGGGAGGCAAGTTACAATACTTTAAACAGTGGGACAGGCAGTAAGAGGAGCTCAAGACAGTGCAGTAAGGAGTGGGGGAGGCAGGAGATCCGTCTGCGAATCTCCATAGAAAGATAAACTGCCTGCTGTACGTGCCTTGCCAAGCCCATACCCTACACAAAGAAGGTGGTGCCGGTGCAGCAGGGAAGTCTGCCCGAGCGCCAGACCAGTACACACGCCTCCCCCTCCAACTAGCCCTAGGGGAAGGCACAGGCCACGGGCGTGGGACGATGGATCAAGCACATAACCCAAGAGCCTAGTAAAAGGTAAAACTGCTCCATACCCTGTACCCTCCAAGGGAGGTCAAGATAAGAGGGTGAAGCCAGACGTGTAGCTGTAGCTACATCATACACAGCCTGATAAGACTGAGCCATCAATGCATATTTAAGAAAATTGAACATGAGGGGCTGAAACAGATCCTTCTAAACATACAGGGCATCACAAGCAGCATTTGACCCAATGTGAACAGAGCCATCATAATAAATTCAATAATGACGACCTAGTGGTGCAGAGGCATACCCTGGTAAATAGACAGAAGTCCTGGAGAGGGTAAATACACATACAAAATTGTACTTCCCCCTCCACATACAGACAATTATTAAAATGGTGTAACTTCCAAGGCTTGTGCATTGTTTTGGGAATGTCCCGTATAACCTTCCCAAAATATTTTTTCTAGAACTAGAGAAAATATGCATGGGCTTCCTATGTCAAGGAGGGAGGCGTAGAGTTGCATTAAATGTATTCCAAAGGCCATACGCGCAAGGGGGATTGAAGATGCCAAATTTTGAGTTGTACTTTCTGGCAAGCCAGTTGCAATAAGTAGTACAATGGATGGCGGATGACCCCACGAAAGAAACCAAAGACTATATCTCAGAGACTTGATCTTGACTCCCTCTAGGGAACCGCACAATCACCCTTATTTAGTGAAGTTGGGAATCCAGATATGGCGGAGGACCTGCATAACCATGTGACTTGAAGACCCAATCTCACTCCAGACTGCTGTAGCAGCGGTAATGGCAGATACGCATGGATATAGGGCAAGAGTGCGAGCACAGTGGGAGTCTTGTGGCATTGCGACGATAGGAGACCTGAGAAACGAAAATAGGTTGATGGAATTCACAGAACTACAAGATGTTACGGGTATACATAAGGGTCCATTTCTGTTACACAGGACTGTGATAAGCGCAATAAAGTGGAGGTGGCTGGCTATCATGGAAGTGTCAATAGTGTGAAGACATAGAAACATTGATAAACAGAGGGAGGACGTGCCATTTTCAGAATTTACAAGGTACTGATAGATGGCAACTTGTGGTTAGAATTGAAGGGCAGGGGAAGATGGGGAAACAGAATTGGGAAAAGCGTTCGAAGACAAAGAATGGTACAGTATTTATTTATTTATTGCATTTGGTTATATGCCCAGACCCTGAGGTATCACGGCGTAGGTTACAAGATTACTTACCACATACTTGAGAATATAGATTATAAAGATAACTTTCAACTCTTGATGGATATGCAGATAAACTTAGATTATTGGTTACATAGAGATTACTTCCAGGACTTAATGGATATATTGAGGAGCTTGCCAGAAACGTTAATTACTAGGCAAAAGCATGTGGTAGTTGGGTACAGAAGTCTGATCCGGGGGGGGGGCGCTCAGGGGGGCACTAGGAGAACAGACAGACAGGCAATGTACTTAGTATTTATTAAAAAGCCAGGTTTTGAGCAGTTTTTTGAAGTGTGGAAGGGAGGGTTTGTTGCAGATGTTGGGAGGGAAGGAGTTCCAAATTCTAGGTGCTGCTACAGTGAAACTGGAGTTACTTGTTCTAGTGGTCTTGAATCGAGGAATGAGTGGGTGAGTGTTGGCGTTGGATCTGAGAGTTCTGGGTGAGGTTTTGCGTGTGAAGCAGTGGTTGAGGTAAATGGGTACCTTGAAGGTGACACATTTGTGTGTGATAGTGAGTCTTATGTAGTATTCTGGCAGGAATAGGCAGCCAATGTGCCTCTCCTTTATTTAGGGATGTGTTCCCTTCTGTTTATACACAGTGCTGCTCTCAGGGCCTTGTTCTGCAGTAATTG
This sequence comes from Ambystoma mexicanum, assembly GCF_040938575.1. Lineage (NCBI taxonomy): Eukaryota > Metazoa > Chordata > Amphibia > Caudata > Ambystomatidae > Ambystoma > Ambystoma mexicanum. Next base: position 868,348,420 of record NC_090922.1, read on the forward strand.
CAGTTTGTTTATCTTTAAGGTCCCTAGGAGGAGTACATTGCAATAGTCTAATTTTGCCAGAATGAGAGCTCTTGATAGCGTAATGCGATTTTGGGGTGTGAGGAAGGGTCGGCTTAGGGGAATACGTTTGAATGTGTGGGCAGTGGAGGAGGCAAGGCCGTTAATGTGTTTACCCGTGGTGAGGTTGGAATCGAGGTAAACCCCTAAGGTTTTAACTTGGTTCAAGATGGTGATAGGAGTGCCATCTATGACTATGGTAGTGTATTGTGGGTGTAATTTGTGCAGGTGGGCGCGAGTGCAAACTATAAGAATCTCATATTTTTGTTTATGCAGATGGTGTCCTGTTCAAGATTGCCTGTGATGGGGATAAGTATCTGTATCAGCGAAAATTGGTGTGTATTACTCCCATGGCATCAAGGGCAGAGAAGAGCAATTTGGTATAGGCATTGTAGAGGGGGGGGGCGATAAGCAGGATCCTTGTGGGAATGCTATGGGATCAGCAGTATGACTACTCTGGATGTGCGGTCTGACAGGAAAGATTTAATCCAAGTGGTTGCTTGTTTTGAGAAATGGAAGTTGTTTGCTAGAGTGAGGCATAGCTTACTGTGATCCACAAGATCAAATGCCGCAGATAAGTCCAATAGTAATAGGATGCAGAGGTTACCTGAGTCTCTGATGGTATCCATCTGATTTTTAGATCCAATAGGGCCGTCCTAGTTCTGTGCCTAGGGTGGAAACCTGATTGTCTATCCCCTAGCAGGTGATTATTCTCAAGATGGGATTGAATTTGTGTGTAGACAATTTTGTCCATGATTTTAAGTAGGAGGAGTGTTAGCTAGAAACCTGTGCAGTTCCCTCTGGGACCACTGCAAAAGATTTGTTTGGCAGTAAACTCACTGGGTAGCAGTCTGTAGCACACAGATTCACTTGGTAGCTGTGGCTGAGCAGTCAGACTTCCCTCAAGAAGAGTTAGGCAGTATACAGAGTATTCACAATAGGTCAAGAGAACACAGTAGAACAAGTAAACAGTGACCAGGGCTTGGCGTAAAAGAGAGATAATTATTTATTTAAAACCACATCTAGAAAAACACACAGGCACTAATAGTAAGCAATTCAAAAACACGGTCACTAAAAGATATACACTCCCTTAAAAGAATATTGGACAAGTCTTAAGTAAAGCCCCACTTATTTTCAGACAGCGGTGAGCGCTTAACGTAGATGGCACTCTAATAGTTGGTTTTTAAAAGGTAGAGAAAAGCAGAGAATAAATTTAAACAGATCCCAACACTTTTTCACAAACACACAAGAGAGGAAGGCAAAGTAACACCGTGAATTCAGAGTCAGTAGGCCGGATCCGCTTTAAGAGGATCAAAATGAAATGTGTCCAAGGTCACACGGTTGCAGTGCACAAAAGTCTTGTAACGGTTCAAAAAGGAGTTGGACCAAAGAAAGGGACCAGTTAGATGGTCAAGGCGGCCGGCCAAGTCCAGAAGGTTAAGGGGTTATTATTACCTTGTAGCAATCTTTAGAAAGGGAGGCCTGGCGGACACGGTACCTTAAAGTGGTGAGAATACTCCAGCGGGGGACAGTTGTACCTGGCAGCGGATGCAAGTCGGTGCTTCGTCCGGGGGAAGAGAGGATCTCGTCGGGGAGGAAGACGGGAGTCCGTTACACTGCCAGGGAAGAAACCAGCCGCGGAATTTCTCAGGTACAAGGAGCGGTCCGTTGATTCGCGGTTCAGTGGTGAGTGGCTATCCGGCCGCCGGGGTGCTTGGCACGGGCAGTTCGACCACAAACCGGTCTGGGGTGCGAAGAAAGAAGGTAAACTGGTTGTGCCCACCAGTCAGGGGAAGAAGCCTCTCCAGCCGGGAGATCTTCTCTGTCGTCAGGAAGTGGTGAGTCTGTTCCGCAGGGCTCCACCGGTGGTGTCGTCGTGGTAGGTCGGCTCAGCTTCTCCCTCGTCGGATTCTCGGGTCCTGTGGCGACTTCTGAAGTTCCAGTCCCCAAAGCCCTGCTTTTATGCAGCATACCCCCATTCACTCAGCCTAGCTGTCAATCAAACATGCTAAGTGGTGAGCCGGCCGGCTCACCACTTGGGCCAATCACACAAGAGTGCAACTTGAGTTACCAAGGTAACTCAGTCCAGGGTGCCTAAACCCCCTCCCGCACCCCCTGTGGTACCCAGACAGAGTGGCACCACTTTTGGAGGCATCTTTGGAGAAGCCCGCCAACAAGTGGAACAAAGGGCTTGACTTGGGTTGGAGTCACAGAAGAGAACACAAACGCCATTTTAGAATCGAGTCCTGGCAAAAAATACCAACCGGCGAATTAATATTAATTAAATAAACCGACAGTATGTTCGAGGCTATGAGAATTAAATAATTAAAGTTGGTAGCCTCGAACAATGGGAAAATCCCATAGGGAAATATTCGTGGTGGAATATAAAAAGTAGTTTCCACTGCCACCAGCCAAAACTCGATCAGGGGGGACGGACGCTGCCCCCTCGACTAACAGACCCCGGGGCAATCGAATTGCCCCGACCAGTACGTCCACAATATGATGGTTTGTACTATTTTCTGTTAATAATTTGGGACTAGTAAAGCCAATGGTGACTTTACATGCCCTGGGAGACAGTAGTCAGTCCCAGGGTATGGAGTCTATGGTGGGGTGTCACTATGACACCCCTGTGTTACTGCACGGAGGGTGCTGTGTAACACACATAGTAAAAACACATGGGACCCTATGGAGTAAATGACCCCATAGCCCATAAAACACATTAACAGTCAAAGGAACACCATAAATCATGTCCAAGAGTGGGAGGAAAAGAGTCTCACTCTTGGCAGGAGAAAAAAACAAACTCCAGAAATCCAGCAAAGCTGCTGGGGAACTCACTAGGTTAGGAAATTCAGCCTAAAGAGAGAATTCTCCCTAACAAGGGGCACCATGGCGATTTGTCTGTAGTTGGTGGGGTAGTGGGGTCTAGTGTGGGTTTTTGTTTTAAGGAGGGGGTGTGACCCATGCTGCTTTTATGTTAGCAGGAATGGAATTTGTGCTAAAGGACGCATTAATGAATTTAGTGATGGGAGCAAGTGAAGGTGCGCATGCTTTAACTATTTTAGCAGGGCAGTTATCGCCTTTTCAGCTGGATGGTTTCAGGGAGGCTATAGTCTTTAGAACTTGGGGCGTGGTTACCGCCGTGAAATGAAATAGCGGTATGTTGGCGGGTGTGTCCAATTGTGTCATGTGAGGAAGCTCTGCAGAATGTGCTAGTTTTCTTTGCTGGGCGATTTTGTTTTGGAGGGTGTTAACTTTGGAAGCTAGGGCATCCTGAATGGTGGTGCACCATGCTTTACTCGTGGTGGCTGGGCTAGGCAGTGGGATGGGGGGGATTCTAATTCTCCGATGATGGCGAATAGTTCTTTGCTATTAGAAGCCGCATTAATAATGCGTTGATTGAGCACATTTTTATAGTTCTATACCATAAAAAGGTTTCTAGAAACGCTAGACTACAATTAATTCAACTCTACACTACACAAAGGGCATATCTTCCACCAGCTGCAATTGCTAAATTCAAGGGGACAGGCAGGCAGGAATGCCCAAAATGCAAAGAAGAGAATGCTGGCTTGATGCACATGTTTTGGGAATGTTGTGTTGTACTGGTATTTTGGTGTAGAGTGGCAAATAGTTTCCCAAGGAGGCATTCATCTTGATATCCAATTCCCGGGAGCATGCATGGTAGGCCTCTTCAAGAGAAGTGTGAAGATCGAATATGATCAAAGACCTAATTTATATACTAGCCAAACGCAGCATAGCTAGGAAGTGGAAAGACACTAAGCAACCAAGTATTGACAGATGGTGGGAAGACCTGAAGAAATGGGCAACAGCAGAGGCAGGAGTGTGGGAGAAGGCACTTGGGTAACAAAAACAAGAACTTGGAACAGACATTATACAATGGATTGTCGTTACGGTGACACTGTTTAATCAAGATAAAGGAGAAGACGCTATTCGGGTCACACAAGAAAGAACAGTGGAGAGTGTATTGTAACACATTTCTAAAGCCAAAACTGTACAAGGCAGTAAAAGGGGTGGGGGGGGAGTTGGGAAGTTTAAGGGGGAAATAACCAGAAACGAATACTGAAGTCTGATCATGTATGTTACTGTTCTGTTATTGATACAATGTAAAAACAAATAGTGTCGGGGAGAATTCTCATTCAATGGCTAATTTCCCTTACCTAGTGAGTCCCCCAGCAGCTTTGCTGGATCTCTGGAGTTTACTTTTCCACTTGGTAAGAGTGTACCCCTTTCTTTTCACTCTTACCTGTGTTTTGCCATGTGTATTTCATCTGTTTTTGTGATTGTGGACTCTGGAGTACACCACTTCAGTAGCCCCATTCTTTTGTGTGTTAAACAGCACCTTCAGTGCAGTGACACAGGGTTGTCTTTTAGACTTCCTAACAACTCCATTTCTGAGGCTGACGACTGATCCCCCAGAAAAGGGTAAAGTTGCCATTAACTTTACTAAGTCATTTAACCACAGATCCAGTACAGGTTAATTGTTAGCCCTTGTTAACTGTACCTCCTAGAGCATTGTTTCTCTTTTAACATTTAGACTTGGCTGTTGGCAGTGGTTATCTACCCTAACTTTGCTACCGCGATTATGCTATATAAACATGGTATTGTTTTAGGCTATTTTATTAGCCTCGAACTTAAACCCGCTTGACCAAATGCTTTTTCTTTTGGCTCCGGTTGGGTTTATACGCCATTTCTTTCAAGTCCTTCTTGGGTTTTACTTTGCGTGGCAAACCAGGTTTGCCTCCTTTGTTCACTGTCTTTTGGCGGGCTTCTGCCCAGAAGTCTCACTTTGCCATGATTGGCTGAGGTGGTTGTCCGGGCCGGACAACCCCCCTGCTGCGTGATTGACAGCCAGGCTGTGTGAATGGGGAATTTACGCATAAAAGGCAGGTCTCTTGGGCTGGAAGTCAGTCGCCACTGGACCTACAAGGAACCGAAGAGAAGCGGAGAAGAAGTCGACTGCTGCAACTATCCCGTCCTGGTGAAGCCCTGCTGCAGTCCTGAGCTATCTACCCTTCGACGACAAGAGAAGATCCAGTCCGAAGTCGTCTTCGCTTGAGCTTGGTGGGGATAACCAGCTAATTTTCTAGAGCCAGAGGATCCTCTTTGTGGTCGAAATCGCTGCACACTGCTGTAGTGGTCCAGATAGCCACCTGAAGAGCCTCTCCTGTTTTTAAGGAGCGCGCCTTTTATTCACTGTTGCTGCTGCTGGCTTCAGCCCTGTGTGGTGCAGACCCCTCCAGACGTCCTCCTTCAGATCGAAGCTCCAGGAACCGAGGGTCTGCAGGAAACTACCAGGAACAACTGCTGTGGCACCAGCTTCTGTGTTCTGCTCAGGGAATTTGGGTGAATCCCTTTTTCTTTGTCTCCAAGGCTTGCCCTTCTCTTCCCTCCTTCTCATAACTTTTGCTTCCTCTGTTGACAATATCTAAGTACTCCTGGCTCTGCCAAATCGTGAACTATATGACTGTGTGATCCTCGACAACAGGAACCCGGTTCCGCTTGACACTGGCTCCGGCCTATTGACTTTTGAATTTCTGTCTAAGAGTGTTCTCTGATTCTGTCTGCCTTGACAAAAGTATTGCCTATGATTTTTGCCCCAACTCTCTCTGGGTATCTCAGGTGCTAAGTGTGTTTTTGCCCCGGAAACATTTCTTGCTGCGGATTCACGTTTCTTTAGTAAGACCGGACTGTCATTACTGCCAAAAAGTGATCACAAGTCTATTCCCGGTAACGTCTTTTGTTTCAGAACACCGGTCCGCTAACACACAGGGTACTTACCTTGAAGTATACCGTACAAAGTGAATTGGTTAGTTGAAGTATATTTTACGTGTGGTTTTCAAATTAATAGAAGTGTTGTGTTTATAACAACTGGTTTAAAAATAAATAAACTTACATTTTTTACCTGAAACCGAGTCAGTGTGTGCTTGAGTCACAGTAATTGTGGTCCCTTTGTGTAATCTCTGCTACTGCTCATATACTCTTGAGATGAGCCTGGCGGCTCCGCTACTGCTACCACTTTAACATTAGGGATGTAACGGTATTACGGTATACCGTTAAAGATACCGTGAACCACTTAATTGAACAATAATAACCGTCACATTGTTTATACCGGTATACCGTTCATACCGTTAAGTGAGCTTTTCAATCTGATTTGGAAAGGCTGCAGTAAGCAAGTGCTGCACAGTCTTGGTCTTGCACTGTTGGATGTGCCGTCTGCCAAGTAGTTTCAGTTGGAGCAGTTTTTAATGCCATTCCATAAACCACACGTGCCTGACACAAAATCACTGTTAGCAATAGGAAGAATAAATACAGTGCCAAGAAGGAAAAGGGTTTACTTTGGGTTGGCGGCTTTGGGGTTTATATATTTATAATGGATGTTTTCTAAACATATGACAATGGGGGATTTCCGTGGTTATATCTTTGAATTTACATATAATAAGTCACACTGCGAAATTTCGTCACCTCTGTGGGTATTCCCTGCTGCCATACCAAAGGGTAACATGTCCGTGATTACTGAACACCTTTTGGCCCGCAAGTAAACTAAAGGCTGTAACGTAAAGAGAGAGTGTGCGTGCGTGTGTATGCGCACAAGCGTATACTACCATCAGACTTCATTGATCTGTGGCATGCAGGTTATCAAGATGGCAACATGTTCATCTTCGCCAGTGGGGGAGCTAAAAGCCTAAATGACCACTTAAGAAAAACTATTCAGTTTGCTTTGCCAGTCGCAGCAGGGCACCCCCCGCTGCCCCCCCTCCTCCTCTCCACACGTTTGGTGGAAGCAAGGGGTGGCATTTCAGTGGAAAGTATGTTGAAAAGCCCAATTCTGGCCCTGGATGCCTGGTTTTGTTTGTGATGATAAATCTGACAATTTATGACCTTTTAGAAAATATTTAAGATTAGTTAACTCCACCTGCTATACCGCGATAACCATGATATACCGTCATTTGGCAAGAAGGTTATTGTACCGTCGTAAAACTAATACCGTGACACCCCTATTTAACATAGTAGTACAGGCTTGTACCAAAGGTAAAACTTGTATTGCCACCTGTAGTCTTAAGTGTGTGTAGTGGTCCCTAAGGGCACTGCACGGGATTCTGCGTAACGTAAAGCTATAAAAAAAGATTTCATATGTAGTTTAGGACAAAAACTCATGGCGCGCTAAGCTCGCGCTAGGTTGCAAGTTGCGAGGTACATAGGGGACTGTAGATTACAATTACAATTTAATTCAGCAAAGTCCATGGGGGACTGCAAATCACAATAGCAATTTAATATGTAATTCAGGACAGCAACTCAAGGTGAAGTAAGCTCCCGCTAGGGTGCGAGGTACATGGGGGATTACAAACAATTTAATGAGCATTTTGAGACTAAAACTCAAGGCATGGCCAGCTCTATGAGGCAGGTTACGAGGTAGATGCGGGTCTGCAAACCACAATAGCGATTTAATATGTAGTTTACGACAAAACACAAGGCAACGTAAGCTCTTATTGTAATGTGAGTTGCGTGATACACGTATGACAGCAGTGCCCCTAAAACGGGAGGCTAATGAGGAACATTGTGAAGGGTATAGTGCCAGATAGTCAAACAATGGTAGTAGTAGGTGGGTGTTTGCCGGCATGGCAAAATACTGAATCAGTCGGACGTTCTAGGCAAGCGTGAAAGAGATGTAGGTAGGCTGAGGAACAATGGGCTCAGGCAGCCTATGGATTTCTTTGAGGTAGTGGGATGAAATCATGAAGGGGCTCGAGCTTACCAAGTCATCAGGTGGGGTTCTGGTTAGGGGGAGTCAGTCAGGCACTGCTAGGGCTGAGTGTACAGTGACAGGTGTTTTTTTTTTTTTTTTTTTTTGCACGGGTTGATCAGTAGTGTAGCGTGGTTGTCGTTGGTAGCAGTTAGTCAATCAAGACGTGTAGATGCAGGTCGCATCTCTGGTGGCTCTGAAAGCCCCGGACAGGGCCTTTCCCCCATTGGGGTACTCCTCAGGTGGACCCCTTTGCTTCTAGTGTGAACAAGTGCAAGTGGTACTGCTCCAGGGAATTTCATCGTCTGGGTGCTCTGGGGGACGCCTTGACACTCCAATGGGATGTCAATCTGACTTTGGCAACGCTTGTAGTCCTCGGTGCCAGTCTTTCCGGTCTCCAGCAAGGTGCATCTCTCTGGGTCTGGGCTCCAGTCTACGATCTGGTGAATGGCTGCAGTGCCCCCTGTAAGCCCAAATTCGGGCTCGAGGCTGCGCCGGCCCACTAGTTGCAAGGGTCAGTTTTCTTGTAACGATATATATTGAGAGACCACTCTTTACATGGGGATTCCCCCTCCCTACAAATGAAGGTGCCACACATTTATCTAGTCCAAGCTAGGCCTATTTAGGATTCATATGGATCCACATAGATCCCTCCCCCCTGTGCCAACAATGAGCCAAGAATCAGGCTGGGGTACAGAAAGAATATATATTTAAATTATAGGTTTAATGAATATTTGCACCAAATCATCACACGGGCCATCTTCTTTTTGGCACAAAAGAAAGCTTCAATACAAATATGTATTTTTGGGAACGTTGCTGTTGAATTTCACTTTTGTCCATGGAGCACAGGCCTGTCCCACTAACCCCCTTTATGTAAAAGTTAAATAATACCTTGCAACATTATTAGATCATGAGCATTGGCATACTCCTACGTCCCGTCCCCTTTCCTCCATACTGTATGGGCATCCCTCGCTAGGGACAGGAGACAGAACCTTTTTCACCTGAAAAAACCTTCTTCCCCTTTGAGTTTAGAGGCGCGTGCGGCCCTGTGAACATGCGCTCCCCTGACTCCGTCCACCGCCACCGCTCCCCAGTCCCCTTTTCTGCGTCGACGGCAATGGACCACTTTCACCAGCGCTTCTGGGTTTGGCTTCGGCCTTGGAATTCCATGCACTCTTCCCTGGATACTGTCTTCTGTCTTTTGGTCTTAATTCAGGTACTCATTTGTCTGGCGCCACGCTCCTCCTCAGCGCATGTCGACTTCTGCGGCCTTCAGCAGGTGTCCAGCCTGCGAAGGGCTCTTCCCTACATCTGACCCCCCACACTCTTTGCTTCTGCTGCGTTGGCCCTGATTACGGCTGGGAGGGCTGCATCTCATGTGATGCGCTCACACCGCGCGCTCTGAAGAACAGGTTAGCTCTGTGGAGGGAGCTCTTTGAATTGTCGCCTCCAGAGGTCTTGAAGGACGTCAAGGCCCAAGGGAGGGCCTCTTTTTTCCATCGCACCCCGCAAGGGTGACTCCTTCCCAAGGAGACGTCAGAGGGGGAGGGACTGGTCAGGTTCTCGCACCAGCACAAGTACTGAGGCTGCTTCAGCTACCGGCCGCCAGGCCAAGGGGTCGTTGGAACCTTCCGGGGACAGTGCTGAGGGACCGCAAGGTTCTTTTACCGGGTGTCCACCCGAGGGGCTACGACCTTGTACCGGACAGATGTCTGAGGGGGCGCCTATACACAGCACTATCGGCAACTCAGCCAAGGGCAGTACGCCTACCAGGCCCCGTCCTGAGGTGCAAAGTAGGCCTCTAGCTCCACCGCCCAGAGTCCTGGAGGAGGCCAGGCCCAGCGAGGCAAGCACCACGACGTTGGCATGTGGCATGCAGCCCGACAAAATGACCGCTGCACCAGACAAGATGGCCACTTGTCTGATACCGCCCCCATGGCCACTTGTCCGATACCGCCCCCTGGTGCGGAGCGGGTGGGAGAACGTGCTCCAAGGTGGGACTGGTCTCAACTGGGTACGTGGCCTACAGTTTATCCATCTTCGTTGCAGGGCAGATTTACCCTGCAACCAGCGAGGTAGACGACGCACCGGCCCCAGCAGCCGCCTGCTACTCCGTCAGTATCAACTACCACCCTCAACTACCACCCCAGCAGCCTGCAAGGACAAGTTTTTTTAAAACTTCTTCATGCTCATGAGGTCTCCTCAGATGGGGGACCATCCTTTGGATGTTATCAGGGTCATGCTCCCGCCGGTGCCTATAGTCATTCCTCCTATGGCTCCAGTGCCTCCGGCCCCTGCTGCCCACGTCAGGTCCTTCAATTCCGGCTCCCACAGTTCAGGTGGTTCCACGCCAGCCTCCTCAGCAGCCGCTGGATCCGGTTCCCACGCCGCAGCCTTTGGTGCCCAGAACTCCTCCACCGGTACCGGACCAGCCAGACACCCTGGCAGACACTGATGATGAGGACTCCGACACGTCATCTGCCAAGGCCTTTTATGAACGGCTGTAGTTTGGCTGAGTACTTGGGGCTTCCACAACCCGAGGTGGAAAAACTAGAGGCGGGGGTTCTGGCTGTGATACTCACTCTACGCCCCGCTGCTAGAACGGGGATTCTGATGCAAAAGGACGTCGTCTTGGCCAAAAAGGGATGGCTTAAACCCCATCCAGCGCAGCCTACCAACTGGCTCCTCAACGCCAAGTACAGGCAACTGGAAGGGGATCCGCTCTTGCTGTCGGCGCACCCTCAACCGCACTCTTCGGTGATCGCTGCAGTGTCACTCTACTTAAAGCCTCAGTCGTCCGTGGCTACCTCGTCTTCGGCGCTTCTAGACAAGGAGGAGATCTTGGAGGCTTATGGTAAGAAGGTTTATTCAAAGGCCTCACTGCACCTGCGTCAATCCAACTCAGACGTCATGTTCCAGCTGTTAACCAGAGGCTTTGGCGAGAAATAGCTAACTTCCTTCCAGTGCAGAGCCGGGCACGTTTCAAGGCGGGGTTGCCAGAAGCTAAAATGGTGACCCAGGACCTCACGGAGTCCACTGTGGCGCACATTGACACCTCAGGCTGTGCCATTTGCAGCACTACGGACATGAGGACGACGGCCTGGCTACGGGCTACCAAGTTTAACCTGGACGTCCAGGAACGCATATTGGACCTTCCATTCGAGGGTGGCGACCTTTTTCATTCGTCCACCGTTGAGAAGCTAGAAAATAACCGCTCCCAAACTGCCAAGGAGTTTCGCCATACAAAAGAACCATGCTGGCCTGAAGTTGTTGGACCTTTCCACCCTGAACCTTTCCACCCTGAACCTCTCCCTCCCTCTTCAAGATAGTTACGCCAGCGCTGATTGCAGAGACACTCTGCAGGGGAGACTGGATGTGCCTGGATCTGAAGGACGTGTATCAACACGTCCCCAATCTGGAAGCCTCATCAGTTCTTTCTATGGTTCAGGATCATGGGCTTCCACTTCCAATAAAAGGTTCTACCCTTCGGCCTCAACTCAGTCCCCAGGGTCTTTACCAGACTTTTAATGCAGTGGCAGCCCTTTTCGGGCCCCAAGGTCCCCATGTGAACCCGTACCTGGACGATTGGCTCGTCAGGGCGACATCCCTGGATGTGGTTCTGCACACTTCCTCCCTCCTTATGAACACACTCCATGAACTGGGATTTTCCATCAATCTCAAGAAGTCTCTGCTGCAGCCTACGTAGAGCCTGACTTTCTGGCCCTCTTCTGGGACACAAGCTCAGAGTTTTCCCCTCGGAGGACAAGATCACAGCCATCAAGGGTCATTTTCTCAGCAGAGAGGTGACCTCCGCCATGTTGGTACCAGCATCTATTGGTTATCTTGGCAGCTTTCCCACTGGCAGTACCTCACACCAGGCTCAAGATGAAATTGCTGCTGCACTTCGCAGCCTCATGGAACCAGGAGCGAGGCTCCCAAGCAGAGCTTGTCAGCATTCCTCTTTTTCTCTGCCAGAACCTCGTCTGTTGGTCCATGGACTACAAACTGCCGACAGGCAGGCCCTTCCAGCAAGCTGCACCACAGACTCCTCTCTGGAAGGATGAGGCGCCACCCTAGACAACCACAGCGTCCATGGAGTCTGGTCCAGAAGGCCTGTATCAATTGGCTTGAGCTGAAAACTATCTGGCTCGCTCTCAAAGCTTTTCTGCCTCTTATCAGGGGCAAGGCAATACTCATTCAAACTGACAATTCCACCAGCATGTATTACATCAACAAGCAGGGTGGCACCAGGTCCCCCTCTGTGCAGCCTAGCGGTCGGTATGTGGGAGTGGGCCCTGGACATGAGTGCAATTCATCTCCCGGGGGAGTTCAACCTGGAGGCGGACATGCTCAGCAGACAGGGAGCAGACAGCTAAAAACAACAATTGAACGATCAGGTCCTGCGGGGGATCTTCAGCAGTTGGGGGCATCCCCAAGTGGATCTGTTTGCCACCTGGTACAACAGAAAGTGCCCTCAGTTTGTGTCTTGGCAAGGGCAGGGTCCCGGTTCCCTGGGCGACACCTTCCATATACAGTGGAACAGCATGACAGCATATGCCTTTCCCCCCCACTCCCCTGATACACAGGGTGATCTGCACGATAAGAGAATTGTCACCTCAGCATCATTCTGATGGCTTCCTGGTGGCCAGCGAGACCATGGTTCTCGGAACTGCGCAGCCTCTCCGGCAAGCCTCCCATTCACCTGCCATTGGGCCCAGAACAGCTCCTATCGCAGCATGGGGGCAGGGTCATCCGCCCCACAGAAGTTAGCCCTCGCAGCGTGTTTCATGAGCAGGTCACACTAAAGCTTCTGCGGCTGTCACAGGCTAACCTAGACCTCATTCAGGGCGCTAGGAGCAATGCTACTAGGAGCCAGTACAAGAGCAAATGGACTAGGTTTTGCCACTGGACGGATTCTAAGATTGACCGGTTTACTTGCACGTTGGACGTGTTTATGCTTCTCTGCACTCCTCGAACACTCAGGAGTGCAAATAGACACATGCCATACCTACCTGGCAGCCATGTGAGCCTACTGGAACTTGGAGGATGTTCTCTCTTCCAACATCCCGGTGGTTAAGCGACATCTGGCGGGCCTCACCAGGCTCTACCCGCATATCAAAAAGCCAAACCCTGTGTGGGACCTCAATGTAGTGTTGGGCACCCTGGCGCACAAACCTTTCGAACCAATGGTGTTTGCGCACATCAGGCTTGTCACCATTAAACTATTGGTGGGGTTTACGTCAATGCGCAGGGTTCGCGAAATACAGGCTCTGGTGGCTTCAGAACCGTACACTAATTTTCAGAGATAAGGTGGTCCTGAGAATGCAACCCGCGTTCTTGCCCAAGGTAGTCTCTTCTTTCCATCTAAATGAGGAGATAGTGTTAACTTCATTCTTTGGGGATCCGAAGGACGATGCTCAGAGTCTTGCACTAGCTGGACGTCAGGCGCGCTCTGAAATTCTATCTGGACAGGACCAAGAGCTTCCGCAAGTCGGACGCTCTCTTCGTCACCTTTGGGTGGGGGGGGGGGTTTCAAGGCCGGGTTATCATGCTTCCAAAGGCTTTATAGCAAGGTGGATGGTTTTGGCCACTAAGGAGGCCTATGAGGGGCAGCACAGACCACTTCCAACGAACATGCATTCCCACGCTGTCGGAGCCAAGGCCACGGCGATCGCATTCCAGAGACACATTCCGTGACAGGTCATCGGCAGGGCAGCCACCTGGGCCACCCCTTCAGCCTTCTGCAAGCACTACTGTTTGGAATGCTGCTTCTAGGTCAGGCACGGCTTTCTGACAGGCGGTACTAAGGAACTTGCTTTCTTAAGGGGGGGTTCACCTCTCCACACTGGGGCTACATTCAGTTGTAATCGCCCATACAGTATGGAGGAAAGGGGACGGGTTTAGGAATAATTTTAAGTTACTCACCATAGTGACTAACATACTCCTAGTCCTTAGTCCCCTTTTTTCCATACGTCCCACCAACCTTCCCCCCGCCCCCCTAATAAAACTGGTGTCATTAGGCAATGGTAATATCGACATGGCAATGGATACTAAGGAGTGGCGCCAGTGGACAGAGTCAGGGGAACGCATTCTCCCAGGCCTTTGCCAGTCTAAATTTAAAGGAGAACGTTTTTTTGTGGTGAAAAAGGTTCTGTCTCCGGTCCCTAGCGAGGGACGCCCATACAGTATGGAGGAAAGGGGCACTATGGACATGGAGTACCGTTAGTCACTACGTTGAGTAACTTATAATTTTCTTGATAAGGGATAGATTTTAAACTGCAACATTTTCTATGTTCAAAAGCAATTTCAGACATGCAGCGCTTTGTATGTTTACTTCCTTGCACCCTTAAAAATGCTAGCAGTTTTAAAATCGCAGACCTTTGAAAATACATTGGATTGATGGAAATCTCCTGTCTTCTTCATCCGAAGACAATAACAAATCTTCTATCAGGGTCACTTACTCGCTCTCAGGACGAAGTGTCAATTTTTCTATTAGAAATTACACTTGGTTTCATGTAACACGGCACTTCTCTACCCAGCACCAAAAACCAGGCTTCAGTTTCATTCAGCACCCCTTTGCTTAATGTCCAGTTCTGGGGAGTGTTGACAGTTAGGATTTTTATTTCTGGACAAGGATACCCCTTTTCTTTAGGGGAAGTCTGGGGTTGACGGGAAGAAAAAAAAAGGTGGAGTATTTTCTCAAGTGGTATCTTTCCCTGTGCGCCAGCTATTCTATTTTTTTATTTTTACGGTGATAGCATGTTTTTTTTTTCTTCAGAGATCACCATCTCCATTCAATGTTCTTTCACCGTTTTTTTATTTACTGTGTTTTTCTCACCAATCAAACAAAGTGTATTCCTTTTCCTTTCTTTGTTATTCACCTTTTTAGTCTCAAAACTTGCTTTTTAATTACTTTTCTTGATATGAGGTTCACGGCAAGCCCCTCCCCTCCCCCAACAGCCAGACACAACAATAACAGGGCAAAGAAAAACCCCAAATCAAAATACCTCAACCGTGTATGTCCGCACACGAGAGGCAAGAGGGGAGGATCTGAGAAACCAAGGAGGAAATGCACAAGGCATGCAAACAAGATCACGACGACGATGCAACATAAATCTGGCGTTGAATATCAGATTATCAGATTGATTCTGCCCTCACATCAGTGCTCAACGAAGGTGTTTCATTCAGTCCAACTAATATGGCTGACTATTTCAGACTCGGGTAGATATCTTCAAATTCTGCAGACGACTTAAATTAAAAAGTTCTTTGAGGAAATCCCACAAAAACAAAGGGCAACAAACAATACATGATATATCAGAATTAACAGTTGAATTGGTAGAAAATACAGTTAGTTTGTTACATTTATGAAGTCTTTACCATATAGAGATTTACTGAGGAACAAGAAATCAATACCCATTTGACAGAAGACACTCTATTCAAACCTCAGTCAAAATGTATTCTGATACTACCTGAGAACGTTACTGATCTATTCCAAAATTCTACTTGCCAACAATTAAGAAAAAACTATTTGGCAAACAAACATGCTAAAATATGCTTTAATCAATCTCTTAAAGAAAAACAGGCGATTGAACAATTAGAAAGAAAACAAGGAAATCACAAAAATGGCCAATAAAGGGAACAAAATTGTCTTGATGAACTGGAGAGACTGTCAGGGAAGGCAACTTGCACCTAAACAGACTGTTACCACAAATTGACCCATAACCCACTAGCAGCTCTCCAAAAAGAGTGGAGATCGAAGATTTATTGACAGAGGAAGAATTTAACTTCATGGAGATACCAAACATGTTATCCAGCAGTTGGAATACATCCCTTGGGAGCAGTTATAGATTTGTAACCCTGTACGTTATATCTTTATACACAAGCATAGAACATGACAAGGGGGTGACAAGCAATGAGTACTTAAAGTCAAGATCAATTTCGTACAAGAATCAGAACCAAATGATCATAGAAATGTTAAAATGTGCAATCTGTAACAATATTTTCATCTTTGACAAACAAATCTAACGTCCATTACAACGGACAGCCATGGGCTCAAAATTCGCACTGGCTTATGCCATATTTATGGGATACTATGAGCTAAATCATGCATGGAAGCATAAATCATTTAATGAGAATGGAAACATAATCTGTTGTGTATGCTATATAGACGATGTCTTGATGATCTGGAACGGAGAAAGATCAACCCTCCTAGACTATGTAAATTATCTAAATGATAATGAATTCAACATCAAATTTACTGTGAAAGACAGCCAAGAACAAGTGAAATTTCTGTATTTGGAATTCTATCCCCTAGGAGAAAATATTCAAACAACCCTTCACATAAAACCAACAGTAGGAAACTGTATACTGCATGCACAAAGCAATCATCCACATTACATAATTAACAATATGCCCTATGGAGAAATACTCAGAGTAAAGAGGAATTGCAGTAAAAAAGAAACTTCTCCTAAACATGTGGAAATTAGGAAGAAAAGGTTTAGTCAAAGAGGTTATCATCCCAAAGCTTTGGCCAAAGCAGTAGAGAAAGCAGAACAAATGTCAAGAAGCTACTTACTGACAAACCTATAGTATCAAATAAGATGTCAAAAGTCCATTTTATAACGACATACAGTAGTAATGCGCACATAACTAAAGGGATCTTAAACATTAGAATATTCTAAAAACTGATATTAGAAAGCACTTGAATGAGAAACCAATGATAACATTCCGGAAAGCACCTACCATAAAACAATCTAAGTCCAAGCTTCATAAAACTGGAACCACCCAATGTCCTTTGTAAATTACTAATCTTGCAACCACTTATTGGAATTCACATGTGTGGAAACTGCAAATTTTGTCCGCAAATTATTAATGGGATGAGTAAGCTTGAGTTACCAAATGGAAAAACTAAAGACTATGCAGTTTATAAACTGTAAAAGTAAGTTTGTAATTTACAGCATCAAATGTGTTTGCAAGAAATTGTACATAGGAAGCACAATCTGAGATTTAAAACCACAAGCTTTAAAAAGCTTTTAGAACCATGCCAAGATGGCCGCCCCATCACTGTGAGCTGCTTCCCAGTTCGTAAGGAACACCCACTTTGACGACTCCATCGACCTCAGCAACCGGATTGGCTGAGCAGCACCATATGTGCACCTTGCTGGAGCCGGTAGGCGTGAGCTGTCCCACTGCTCAAAGGACCACGCTTTAAGGACCATTTCTGTCCTGTGCCTGTCCAGTGACTACAGTGGCCAGGGCCGGAACTATTATCCCTCTGTGCTCTACTGTGCATTGCCTCCCGTGCTGTCCCTGTTACCTGGTAAGATTTCACCCCATATCAGAGTAATCCACGTTACTATCCACCATGATCCGCCATTTGCCATGCTCCACCACTCCCTCCCCTACTTAACTTCATCCTTGTTACCTTCCTAGTTACGTCCCTGATCGATCTGCCAGCCTCCATTACTACTGCACGCGAGTGCCATCTGACTCTAATCAACCGACGCATGACCTGTTTAGGGCGACAATGTGCTCTTATCTATGGAACCTACTTGTCCTGCTTCTTAATTACAGTAACTATATTGTATGGCGCCACGCAGTCCCCAACACCCAACTGTAATTTATGCACCGTCTGTGACTTCTGTTATTTGTACTGTATTTGGGGTAACTATACATTTGATTGCTGTTGCATCTAGCCCCAACAGCCATTTTCCATTTTGCATTATGATTAGTGGCCGTATCCTGTCACCCGCCAAGCTGTTCTGTAGCATTTTTGCTCCGCAGTGTGTACTTTAAATGTAATTTCCCTAGACTATACTAGATTATGATTGCAGTTAGCCTGCCTTGGGTAACTCTCCTCTGGGCTATTGTTCTTCTACCCCATACCGAAGAAAGACCCAACCTGTGCAGCACAACTACTTGTTTACAGTAGAATCTTATTATTATGTCTGTACTAGTCTAATCGGCCGCTTAATTAAATTTTGTCCGGTTTCAAACATTCTTAGCTACACTCTAAAGTTAATACTTTCATGTTCACCTCATGACTACTCTGTACATTTACATTAACCTGTCTTTCTTCTTACTCTGTCGGTCTCTCTACCTGCACCTTGATCACAACCTATATGTCTATGCTCACCCACCACGGTTGCCACTGTATTTGACTAGCTAGCGTATTTAATTACCAGTTACTTGCGGTTGTATTTTAACAAGTTTAGATACATATATTGGTACATAGCTCTCCTAGGACTGATCCTTACCACTGCGCCAATCAGCCTATGAGCATCCACTACCTGCGGTTCCACTAGCACTAGCCAGTTCCACTTGAACCGTACAAAGCACCCTGCCTGGCACCTGCTGCTCCTATCATCGCTCCACTACTTGTTTGATCCCTGTATGTTAACATCAGCAGCCGGATTACACTGTCTATTCATAGGTACCGCCATCTTAATGTCTAGGTGTTTCCCAGTTGCCATTTATACACACCAATCTTACACCACTATGTATGGGATCTTGAACGCTCTCATCCATATACTGCATCTCAGTACTTGGCCTAGCCCTGTGCTTACTACCAGTGGCAGGACTTAACACCACAACAATTCCCAACTCACTATCAGCACACCTTTTATGCCACACATGGCTCATTTTACTTGTGCGATAGCCAGCAATCACTTGCCCGGGATTAATACTGACTCCATGTCACACATTAATCCCTACTTGAATGACCCCACCCTCTGGCTACAACATTTCGCTACCAAACCAATATCGAATCACAATACCTTAGCCAAACCATCACCCAACCACCCTATCGCACTCATAAGAAATCTTAGATTAGGATCTAGACTGTGCACAAGAACTCCTCGCCCTCACCTACTCAAAATGAGCAAAAACCATCATGCTAATACTATGAACATTGCTGACATAGGTATCGCTGCTGACACTAATTTTTTGCCCATTAGTCATACTTCCACGCACAATGTGATCACGAAAGGCACCATGATCAAGGCAGCCCTTATTAATGCTTGATCCCTCCCAGCCCATGCATTGGACATTGCAGACTTTATAACTACCGAAAACCTTGACATCCTAGCCGTCGGAGAAACCTGGTTACATGCAACTTCGGGCCCATCCTTGTCTCTAGCCATTCCAGGCTACGCTATCATCAGATGTGATAGAAATACGGACCAAGTGAAAGGTGGAGGGATTGCCTTCATCTTTAAGAACTCCTTTGACAGAGCTATTCCCAACCTTCAGATCCCATCCGCTGAAACATTATCCATTAAACTGCCTCTATCACCTAATCAGATGGAAACATTACATCTTATTTACCGGACACCATGTCCTATTTCGACTTTCTCTGAGGACATTGTGTCACTCCTCACTTCCAATGCCAAACCTAATACGCAAAGCATAATGCTTGGAGATTTTAATCTCGGCCTCAATGACCGCTTAGACACCAACACCATTTTTTTTTTTTTATTTTTTATTTTGAAAACAAATAAACAATAAAAACCAAACTTGCAGCATTATTTACAACAGACTCGTGAACATCAATTAACGCACGTTACTGCTCCCCAAATCACCCCTCCCTCAAGAGCTTATTTGCGTTTCTCGTTCTGTATCCGCTGCGTGTGGCTGGGTATCGCTTCCTTCCGAAGCTGCAGAATCCACTACTGCGCCAAACAGTCCTGTTATTAACATTCTCCAAGCCATCAGGTTACCCACTTCTTCTTCCCCGCACTTGCTACATGCCTCCTGCCACACCACCGTTTCAGCCTCCGCCCATTTTTGCAAGTCCCGCCACCAAACCTCAACCCGTGGCTTGTGGCTCTGCTTCCAGCCCATGGCAATCCTTCTTTTAGCAAGCACATATGCCAGGTCCCTCAGTTTGCCAAGATGTTTAGTATTCCGTGGTCTGGGAAACCCTCCCAACAGGCAGGCCCAGGCCGTATCTATGTTGAGCGTGACCCCTTTATCCGCTAGTTTCCGTGCCACTTCCCCCCCCAAAAGGCTTCAATCACTGGGCAAGACCAGAACATGTGCGTCATATCAGCATCTTCCTCATCGCATTTTGGGCATGCTTGTCTTCCTGCGTTTACAAACTTGGATATTCTCTTCGGGGTCATATAGGCTCTATGCG
Organism: Ambystoma mexicanum; assembly: GCF_040938575.1. NCBI lineage: Eukaryota > Metazoa > Chordata > Amphibia > Caudata > Ambystomatidae > Ambystoma > Ambystoma mexicanum. Next base: position 868,368,372 of record NC_090922.1, read on the forward strand.
TTATGTATAACTGTATCTGCTGCAATCTGGCGTTTCTGGACACCTTCTTGTGGTATCCTATAGCACGTTCCCACATTCCATCGGTCATCAGTGCCCCCACCTCCGCTTCCCAGTCCAGCCTCAAATGAGTCAAATCCTTCCCCACCCGGGTCATCACCATCTCGTACAGTCTAGAGATCTCGTGCCCTCCTTCTGATATGTCATATATTGTTCCCATTAGGACGTCTGGCTCCTCCGCCAGTACAGTCTCTGGCCAGGTTTTACGAATAGTCTGCACTAGCCTAAGATACGTGACATATTGGCCTCTGTGCAAACCTGCCTCTTCCCCCAGTTCTTAGAAATCTTTGATAATCCCTTCTTGCCATACATTTCCCAATGTGACCAGCCCAACCGATTCCCAATAGGTCCTAATTATCATTCTGAGTTGGTTGTCTCCCCCAGCTAAGGCGACTAGCGGCACCTGTGGGGAACACGGGCACGGGTTCTCCATCAGTTGGCATGCTCTGTGCCACATCTTCCACCCAAGCAACAGCATACCCGGGCGTTCTTTCATTTCGAGTCTAGGCACCCAGATAATCTCATTTAGGTAAAACGGGGTGCAGTCCTGCCCAAACAGCCTAGATTCAGGAGTTACTTCATCAGAGAGCCATTTGGTTACATATTGCAACTGACTAGCTACATAATAGGCCTCAGAATTCGGCAGCTTAATGCCCCCTCTATCATGGAAGTTCTGTAGCTTCCATAGCGCCACTCTATTGCGAGTGCCATGCCATAGGAAGTCCCTGCACATGCTGTTCAGTTTGACAAAAAACTTTTTGGGTATCAAGTATGGTATATTACTAAAGAAATGTAACCGCCTGGGCAGGACCACCATTTTGCCCCCCGTCCCATCATCGCCAGCGGCAGCTTCTCCCAAAACTTCATATTTGTTCAGATTTTTTTCACAGCCACCTCGGTGTTATGCAAGTGTTCCCCCCTCCATCGTATGATACACATCTATTCCGAGGTAGCGGAAGGAATCAGCCGCCCAAGGTACGGACAACACTGGCAACCGTTCCTGAGGGGCTCCTATGTAGCTCGCCAATGGGAACATGCTCGATTTCTGGGGTTTTACCGCTATGCCGGACAGTTCTGCATACTTTTCCATAACCTCTAGAATATACTGAAGATTTTCTTCCGGATATTTCAAATATAGTAGTAAATCGTCAGCATACAAGGATATTAGGTGTTTCTCTCCCCCTACCTCAATACCGACCATGTCATATTGTTGTCTGAGGTACACTGCCAGGGGCTCCAGGGCTAGAATGTATAACATCAGGGACCAGGGGCACCCTTGTCTGGTGCCTCTACTGAGTTGCCACCTCTCAGATATCACGGATCCTGTGCGTACTCTGGCCAGTGGTTCACTGTATAGTAATTTTGCCCACCTAACATAACCCAGCCCCATCCCGTATTCTTCCAGGGCCGCCAGCAACCATGGCCACCTCACTGAGTCAAACGCTTTGATTGCATCTAGGGACACCACCGCCATTTCCCCCTCGCTCCTGTTTCCCTCTTCAATCACCCGTTGGAGTCGCCTGTGGTTGTGGGTTATATTTCTGTTGAGGACATAACCTGTCTGGTCCGGGTGTATCAGTTTGCTAATAACCCTTCGCAGCCTATTGGCCAGGACCGTCAAGATCTTGCTATCGTGGTTCAACATTGACAACGGCCTATAGGAGCCGCAGCTATGCCCTGGCTTGTTGGGCTTAGGGAGCGGCACAATTAATGCTTCTCTAAGCGATTCCGGTAGCCGACCCATCTCAAAAGACTCATTGAGCATCTCTAGCATAGGGGGGAGCACTTCCACTTTATATGTTTTGTAAATCTCGCCAGGGAATTCGTCCGCGCCCGGGGTCTTGCAGGTGGGCAGCTGCTTCACCACCTCCTCTAATTCCTCTAAGGTAATCGGTGCGTCCAGCTCCTCCCTTTCTTCATCACTAATCTTAGGTAACTCCATGTCTTTTAGAGTTTCTCTAATCTCCTCCCGATTGTCCCCTCCTCTGTCCTCATATAATGTTCTATAATAGTCCAAGAATGCCTCGTTGACTCCCTCCTGGGTGTCAACCACCTCCCCGTCTTCTCTAGTTATTGTCCTAATCGGGTGCCTGGGGGTTTCACTCTTATATAACCACACCAACAAGCGGCCAGTTTTATCCCCACCTGCATGTTGCCTCTCGACATACTTCTTGTAGTTAAGGTTGCAGAGCCTTTCCCAAAGCTCTGTGCACCTCTGCTGCAACTCGAGTACAAGTTCCGCATCCCCTCCCGCCCTGTTGCTTTCGCGCTCCAGTTTCTCTTCCGCTTCCTCTAGTTCCGTTAGGACCCCACCCTGTAGGCCTTTTGACTTAGCAATCGGAGCACCCCGCAATACCACCTTAAAGGCTTCCCAGAGCGTGCACGCTGAATCTACGCTGCCTGTGTTTACCTCAAAGTACTGTGTGATCGCATCCCTGATATCTTCCCTGAAGACTGGGTCTCGGAGCGCCTCCGCCCGGAGGCGCCATGTCAGTATCCGCGCCCTGGGGCGGCAGTACTGCCAGCTCAGCACCCGAGGCGAGTGGTCCGACAGGACCCTCGCTCTATAGTCTATTTGGGTGGTCTCTATCGCCTCATCTGGCGTGGCAAAAAAGTAATCCAGCCTCGTATGCAGGTGCTGCGGAGCGGAGTAGTGCGAGTACTGTGTTTCATTAGGGTGTTTCAGTCTCCAAACATCCGCCAGCCCAAAGTCATCTAGTAATGTCTGCAATACCCTGGCCGCTGGGGTGGGCCTATTAATCTTACCATCAGATCTGCCTGCCTTTGGGTTGAGCACACATTTGAAATCCCCTCCCCAGATAACCGCTCCTCCCATACACGCGCCCAGATGAGTACACAGGGTTCTAAAATACGTTGCAGTGTTTTGGTTGGGGGCATACGTATTTATAATGCACACCTCTCTATTCTCTGCCAAAGCCTTTAATATGACCAATCTCCCCTCCGTGTCCACCACCTCTTGTGTAAGTTGGAGCGGAACGTGCGGTGCCACCCAGACCAGCACTCCCCTAGCATAGGCAGAATACGAAGAGCCTACTACAGTACCTCTCCACTTCTTCCCCACCAGTTACAATTTTTGCTGGGTCAAATGTGTTTCCTGCAACAATGCAATATCAATCTTCTGTCTTTTTAAGTACATCATGACTTTGTTTCTCTTTAAGTGACTGTTCAGTCCCCTGACATTCCATGTTACGATCTTAAGGTCCCACCATGGCTCATGAGTGTCTTCTTGCCTTCCGTGTAGCGACTCCCCTTTGCCCACGTGATACAGATACAGCTCTCCATCTTTGCTTGTAGCTTCTCGTACCAGCTCAAACTCCCCATAACTATGTACACGACAAATTCCCAACTTCCCTCCCCTCCCCCCACCCGTCCCTTCCCAAACATCACACACCCCAACTGCTGCCCAGCTCCATTCTCGGAACTCTGGCACCCCCACATCTAGCCCTGCAATCACCAAACAATGCACAGAGCTGAGTAGGGTGAAGTCGCCCTAATGGCCACTTAACTAAAGTTGTTGTGGGGTAAAGAGGACCGCTCTGTAAGGCTCCCGTTAATTCAATAATAACTACAGTGCTTGTAACATTTAATGCAATAGTCTGACCTTCTCTACTGAAGGCTGCGCAAACGACTATATTCAAGTCCCACGTGCCGCGCCATCTTGTGGCACCTTCTTCGTGCATTACTTATCTCTTCTGTGCTCTTTCTCCGTCCGAACTTCTGACTCCTGGGGACATCCTTGCGCATCAAGCCAACCCATGGCATCCTCCGGGGTCTCAAAAAACAAAGTTTTGTGTTTATGAATGACTTTCAATTTTGCCGGATACAGTAACATATATTTGTGGCCCGCCTCTCTCTCAATCTCCGCTTTACCGTCCCAAAGTTCATGCGGCTACGCTGCACAGACAGGGTATAGTCCGGGTAAGCCGTGATGTTTGCCGCTCCTCGTGTAATCGTTCCTCCCTTACGAAAGTGTTCCAATATCCTCTCCCGAACTCGGTAATTAAATTTTGGCTATCACCGGCCTAGGCGGGTTCCCCGGCGGCGGCCTCCTTGTTAGAGCTCCATGTGCCCTTTCCACTGCAAATCCTTGGGATAGGGCTCCTCCGGGTATCTCTTGCAGTAGCATGGATTCAATGAATTCCGTGGGATCGTGGCCCTCCAATCCCTCCGGCAGGCCCAAGATGCAGATGTTTCGTCGGGCTCGTCCTTCCGCCTCCTCCGCTCTGCTCTCCAAGTTGCCCACTCTTTGTATCAGGGCATGCAATTCGGCCTTATGGGAGGCGCAATCCGCAGTATTCGGGCTAACTTCCTTCTCAAGGGACTCCGTGCGCTCCGCCAAGGCCCTGACATCCTGTCGGAGTAGATTAACGTCCTCCTGCACCTCTCCGACCTTGAGGTCCAGTGCCGTTTTCAGTTCAGTGACGGCTAGTTCGAGTTTAGATTCCCAGGCCGCCCTTAGGTCCGCAATCGCAGCTAGGACTTCTTGGTTCGCGCCCGAAGTCGTCATGCCGCTTGCAAGCGGCTTGTCCCTGCTCTTGGTATTGTCTTGACCCGGGGACGTCTTAGCGAAGTCGTCTAAGGTGGGCTGTTTCGCCTTCGGCCTCACCGTTGTATTCGACATGACCCAGAGGACCTGTATTTCGCACAAATGACAAATGTGCACTCAGTACGCCCCTTTCGCTCGGTCACCTTGCGGCCTGCTCCTTCCTTTGTTCCGGACATTGGTTGGCCATTTTGTGTCTTTCGTCTCCGGCGCTCCTTATCTTTTCCGCACAGATCTCTGCCGTCGTTCTTCCTGCACCATCCAGGAGTTCACCACGCGTGGCCCAATCATTCACACACCGACATGTGTATTTTCAGCGGTCGTCGGCCCATCATTATGCACTTTTTCGCCCGGATCATTACAGGATCTCGGGAGCTCCTGCAGATCGCGTCCTCCTACATGGCTCTGGTAGCCACGCCCCCCCCCCCCCCCCCAACACCATTGACTTAGCTAGTACACTCTCAGATCTTGGCTACACCCACCACATTCATGAGCCTACACATATTAAAGGAAGAACCTTGGACTGGCTCGCGGACCTCAGTTGCAGTACTAACTTGATAACTATCGTACCATGCATCTGGTCAGATCATCACAAAATAACCTTCTCCATTAACGCCTCCCCATACAGTCCTAATGTGAGCATTGGACCGGCTAGTCTTACTCTTAATAAGAACACCACTACAACAGACAAACTGCTTCCTCTAATTCTTCCCCTTCTTAACAACACATCATCCTCTATGGACACTACAGTCCTAATGGATATATATAATCACTCCATCTTGAAAGCATTAAACTCCATAGCCCCTCTAAAAATGTGCAAACCTAAACCATGATCACACCTCAATTCTTGGTACACACCGCATTTGCGAGAATTGCGTAAAACCAAGAGAAATGCAGAAGCACGCTGGAAAAACTGCCAGCGACTTAACAATAAAAGTACTTTGACTATAGCCTCCTCCAACTATAAAGAAGCTATCATTCTAGCCAAAAAAGACAATTACAATAAACTTACAATACAAGCCGAATCTAATACAAAAGAACTTTTCAGGATTCCTAAAGAACTGGAATCGCCCATTGCCCCCACTGACAAATGTATCACGGATGCCGCATGGTGTACCAACATCCAGAAGGCTCTCCTAGATAAAATATTGATGCTACAAACCAACATCAACACTAAAAAACACCACCTTCTGACAGACCCAGACTCCAAACCAGCCATACCTAACATTACCTGTCCTGAGCCCTCATTCAAACCCTTTAGCTTCTCACCTCTATCCATCTGGGAAGTGGAAAACATCATTAGGAAGCTTAAACCGGCCAACTGTCAAGGGGACGCTTGCCCCGCACCTGTCATTAAAGCGGCCGCCCATGACCTTGCGCCCTTCATCACCAATTTCATCAATGCCTCTTTTAAAACAGGTACTGTGACTGATAACTTAAAAGACGCTTGGGTCATCCCACTAATCTTACTAAAAATACTGGACCGTGCAGCCTATTTGCAAATTCAAGCACATTTGGAAACTAACAATCTCCTGGGCCTCAGACAATCAGGTTTCCACCGTAGGCACGGTACGGAAACTGCCCTGATGGCCCATCCGGGCCAGCTGCTTTTCCTGCAGAAAGTGTGGCGATGGCACTTGATATCTCTGTCGCTGTGAGGCGGGCGGCTGTATGGTCGGGTGGGATCTTTGGGATCACTATGAAGTCCATGAAGGACTCAATGCCCTGGGCTATGCAGTCTACTGGGGCTGTGAATAGCTCTTTATAGAATTCTGCGAAGTGGGTGTTGATGCGATCTTCACCTTCACGGTTACCAGCCCCATCCCATACTGCGGCTATGGTTTGAGCATGCTTGTCTCTATTTTAGGGACAGTGCCATCAGCTTCAGCCGCTTGTCGCTATCTAAGTAATATGATAGCGACCAGCTGGTGTATGACTTCTGAGCTCTGTCTGTGGTTATCTGTGTGATTTTTGGTTGCAATTTGTTCAGTTCCTTGCGTAAATGTGTGTTTGGCTTTTTATGATCCGTTTCCATCTTTTTGAGATTTACAGTTAGCCGGGCTTCTTCTCCCCACAATTTGCGCTTGTGGGCCCAGCGCGATATGCATTGTCCCCCTTATGTAGGCTTTATAGGCGTCCCAGCATGCGTGGGCTGTGTAATCTTGTACCAGTTTGAGATCTCAGAACTTTTCCGTATCTGCAGCAAGATGTTCTATGAAGTATGGATAATGTAGCATGTGCAGATTAAGGCGCCAAGTGGGGGGCCTATGTATTGTGTCTGGGTGAGTAATCCGCAGGAGGAGCGGGGCGTGATCTGAGAGTCGTCGGGAGGATTGTGCATTGCGTCACCATGTGGAGTATTGGTCTGGGCTAACCAGTAGTCTAGGCGAGAGTAGCTGTCGTGTGCGTAATGCGTTTAATCTTGATTGTGGCTGTGTGTATGTCTCAAATGTCAATTAGGCGTAGATCCACCATTAGTGCTTGGAGGTTGGCCCTTTTTTGAGGGTTTTTGCGCCCCCTGTGTTTGTACCCTGGCGATCAAGTTCGGTGTCGAGGGCAAGTTTGAGGTTGCTCCCTATTATCGTGATATTGTCCAAGTGTGCGCAGTTCGCAAATGTGTGTGTGAAGAAGGATGGGGTGTCCGTGGTGGGGGCATACACATTGAGTAGCGTGATGGGGTGTTGTGGCACGTATATGGTTGATCTGGAATGGGACCTACTTATTAATGAGGGTGGATACCCTTCTTTTCCCATGTTACGGCGAGTGGATTGCTGTACCCACCCAGCCCTGTTGCAGTTTTTCCGCTTCTCCTAAATTTGTTTGCTGGAGGAAAAGGATGTCCCCTTGAAGGTCTTGCATATTGTTTAGCATTCTTCTTTGTTTTTATGGGATGCCCCAGACCCTGGATTGTTCGTTCACACTAAGGTGACCTGAGCCATCTTCTGGGTTTGTGGAGTGGCCATACGCGGGTCAGTGTGTTATCATGCCGATAGGCCCATGCGTGTGTGTGAGGGTGGTTGACATGGGAGCATTGCAAGAGTATTCTTCCTGGAGCTTTCACCATAACTGGGCTCCAATGTAACCTTTAAACAACCGATAAAACCATAACGTTGGGTCGGCCTAACCAGCTGGCCGTTACCAACAGGTGGCACATGTGCCCAAGCTGTAGGTTTGGGGAGGCCAGTGTTCCGGGTGGCCCCCTTCCCCTCCTGCCACACCTGACCCCGGGTACTATTCCCAGCCAAGTATTCCTGTCTAGGCGCACTACTGCCTTGGTTAGCCAATGAGCTGTTGCTGCTGCCGAGAATTTCATATTGGGTCATATGACTTTTGGAGGTAAGTTCCTTGCGCATTCGGCTTGGATCAGTCTGGCCCCCAGGAGGGACCCAGAGGGGTACTTGCCATTTGAGAGTATGCCATGGCCTGCTAGGGCGGCTTTCTGTTATCTTCAATTAGACCCCCAGCCTTTCGGACATCTGCCAGTTTCCGCTTGACTGATGGCTTTATTGGCTGGAGGAGGGGCGGGCATCCAGGCGTTGGACCTCCGGTGCTGGCTTGACGTAGTCGGTGGTGACCTGACCAGGTTGTGTTGTTGGAGGAAGCGCCATGCTGATTCTGGATCGTTGAAGGTATGCCATAGTTTGTCTAACTGGATGCACCATATTGCTGGGAATTTCAAATTGTGTCTGTGTTCAATAGCCTTAAGCGCTTCGAAGATCGGGTTGAAGCCCTTACGACACCTGGAGATCTCCAATGAGTAGTTGTATATTTGTATGTCCGTGTCATGATCTCTGCTTCCAAAAGGTCAGGGTTTTCCCAACTCCCTTGGAAGCAGATCCATAACCCAGGTACCGAGTGCCAACCAGTCCCAATTGGGACCTTTTGGACCCAGTCCTGGCGCCAGTGGCACCAGGCTCATAAATATGCCCAGTCCCAGCGCTGGAAGCGCTGGGCTCATAATGCTTGGGTGGACTTACCTGCAGCAGACCATGCTGCTTACTTGCCTGCCAGTTGAGTCTCTGATCCTCTTCTGTTTGGAACTACTTTTCCTGTTGGGTGGGGCAGGAGCCACTCCCTAGATTCAGAACACTGGAACTCTTCTGGAAAGCAGGAACTCTTTTCTTACCTAGGCGTGGCTGTGGAAGGAGACACCTAAGCACTACAGGAGGCTATTTAAACCACACCCGATGGATGAATCTTGCTTTGCGTTATTCTGCATCCTCAGCAGCAGAACGCTCATCGTGTCTTCTGCATCTGATCCTGGGCCTAAGGAAAAAGGCTTACCATTCTGAATCCAGTCATCAGCAACACCTATAAAGACCAGAAAGAACAGGTTAGCATTACGGTCTTCAGTGACAGCTCTTCACTTACCTGGTCCATCGGCTGTCACCCACACCTCGCGCTGCATTCCGGCATCTGAAAGACAAAAGCTTACCAACTCTTCGCACGCTCCGGAGGCCTTCGGCGCTGCATCCCGCATCAGAAAGACAAAACAAGGTGCGTTTAAAGACATTGGGGAACTTTAATACTCACGTGCCATTACTCCTTTCCACATCTAACCCAGTGGGTATTCCGGCACCCTGCATCCGCCCCGAACTTGTACCTGCAAAATAAAAAGACAGTTAGAGCGCATCGTGAAGCAGGCAACAAGCGCTTACTTACGTGCTTCCAGGCGCTTCTATTCATCACACGGGCTCCATCTTCAACTCACTTCAGCCCGCCATCGCCGGAACCCTGCAAAACAAGAGACATCATTACTAAAGACATTAGAATTACTCGAAACTTACCGTTCGTGCAGTAAACGACGGACAGCAGTCCTCTGAAGTCAAGAGGCCTGCTCCCCTTATCCAGTGAAGAAACTGGTTACAGCACCCTGCCTCGAGGCAGATGGAGAGCACGGCGTTCACTTACCTAAGACATCTTACCCTTCGAGCCAGACATACAGTGCACAGAGGTCCAGCCCAAAGAGCCAGCCGTGTGTTACACATCACCTTTGAAGATACGGTATACGCCCAGTCAAGACCGGCGCCTCTACGGAATCAGGTGAGCGTTACAGACCGCCGCTTACACTCGATGAGGCCTGCCATTCTGTAGGCTTTTAAAATGGTTATTTTATGGTGAAAATTGAGGCAGCGCATTGTTATAATCCTCAGGCTTTCGGTGGGCAGTGGTTTCGTGAAAGGTGCCCAGTGCACCCTCTGATTTCCCACGCGTTTCCGATCTTCAGGGCATCACGCAGGAAGTCTTACATATGTCTCGAGGTTTTGCCCCTCCACATTCTCCAGGAGAAACCTACCACCCTGAGATATTGCGGCGGGAGCGGTTTTCCTGCTCATTGATTTCTTCGCCCAGGCGTTGTACCTCTCTGATGGCCCTGTCTAGGTCGGCTGCCATCATCTGGTTATCTTCTACTTCGCTGATGCATGGTTAGTTATCAGTGGTTCTCTCTGCTTGTGCGGCCAGACTGGTTTGGACATCTTGTAGGACCCTTTTTTATTCATTTTTTTCAAATTTAGTTTTTATTAAGTTTGGCATAACATATATTAACAGAATGAAGGTGCCTGTAAATGGAACCTTGTCACATTTTAAGACAACATTCAGTGTACCCCCCTTCCGAATTGTAGAACCGTACCTCATGCAAATGCCTCCCTCATGCCCCCAACTACCCCCGAATACAGTGTTGCTCAAGTAATTCACTCTAAGTCTTTGTCCACATAAAACCTGAATGCTTTCAGATTTGTGCCTATACCATTAATTGTTGTGCAGTGGCCAAGGGGGGGCTCCAAAGTCCATTCGAGGGTGCCCACCTTTATTTGGTGAGGGTGCCTAAGGGCCTGCCCTTTGCCGTCAGTACCTCCACATTTGGCTGTGTTGCAACCATTAGGGATTGGGAACATGCAAGTCAACAAAGTCCTTCCATAAGGTCTCGTATTGTGCGGATCTCATGTGAAGGCCAGCACTGGTCCTTTCCATCAAACAGATGCTGATTGCCACCTGTTCCCACTCCTCCTTGCTCGGGGTGACACTTGCCTTCCATTTTATAACTAAGCATGCTCCGGCAGCTAGCAATAAGGGGGCAACCAGCCCTGTCATTTGCACATATGCATCTTCAATCCTCTTGAGCACAAACAATACCAGAAGGGGCGTTTGCTCACGTTGGATCCCATCTATATCCTTTATCCAGCCAAGCACTTCAGTTCAAAACACTTTCACTCTGGGGCATCCCCACCACATATGCCAATAATTGGCTCTTTGACCACAATCCCGCCAGCACAAAGAATGCACCGTCTGGAACATTTTGGACAGCCTATGGGGGGTCATACGGCCACCTACGGAGAGGCTTTGTGGCATGCAACTTATACTGGGAGGCAAGTGAAACCCTTGATGCCCCTGTACATATCTTGGACCACAACTCAGAGGTGATCTCGATGCGCATATCTGTTTCCCATCTCTCTTTAAGCTTGGTTGTGGAGCCCTTACCTGCATCTATCGGAGTCTTTTATAAATGGCTGAAATTAAACCCCTTGTGGCAGTGAGTGTGAAGAAGCTTTTCGAAGGGGGTGAGATCTCTTTGCATCTTTTCTTTCCATGGTTCTCATTAATGTACCCTTAAGATGGAGGAAGTGGAAGACCGGGAGTTTCCCTATGCCTATTAAATCTTCAAGCTTAGTGATTGTGATAAAATGTCCCCCCTTCCAGAGTTGACCAACCCTCTCTAGACCTGCTTCAAACCATGTTTGGAACCTCGCATGGTCTGGGATTTTTTCCCCTGATTCCCGGTGCCCAGATGTGGCTTAATGGGGACGGCCAAGTCGTGATACCTCGCATGTCTGGGCTTTCCCTCCAAATTTCCCAGATGGTGCCCATAATGGGATGTTCTCGTATTGTACGTGTCATTTTGTTCTTGGGAACCCAGAGCAATTCCGAGAGGGTGACTGGGGTGAAGTAGAGGTTATCAAAGCCTAACCATTGCAATTGTGTATGATTCCTCAAATGTGGTATGAGTATTCTTCGTTTTACCGCCATGTAGTATTTTTCCAGGTCTGGTACGCCAAATACCCCCCCTCCCAGAACCCCCTGTTTTTCTTTGGGCAGCATTAATACATCCTATGTAATTCTCGGTTTTTTTTCTCCTGCCAAAGGAATTTTACTACCACCTTTTTTACTTCCCCAAAGAATGTTTTCGGCATCTTAATCGGGAGCATCTGGAAAGGGTATAGGAATCGCGGGAGGCATACCATCTTTATTGCATTCTCCCCCCCCATCCATGAGACAGTGAGTTTCTGCCATTTGCATAGATCGGAGCGGAATTTTTCAAGTGGGAAAAGTTGGCTTCATTAAGGGCGTCTAGGTGTCTTACTAGGTTGATCCCCAGATATAGTAAAGAGGCACCTCCGATAGTTAATGCCAGGGGCGCGTATTTCACCTTATCAGCCTCAGTTGGTTCATGAAGAGGGAACAAGATGGACTTACTCCTGTTAATCTTGAATCCGGCGAGGAGACCATAACGTCCTATAATTTCTATCATTCTGGGGATGGATGTTAGCGGGTTTGTGGTGTGCAACAGGTCATCAGCGTATAACGCTATTTTGTATACGCTTCCACGCACTGAGAACCCTTCAACCAACCGATCAGCCCGGATTTCCTGTGCCAGCGGTTTAAGTGACAAGGCGAACAGTTTGCCGGACAGGGGGCAGCCCCGTCTCGTTGCCCTGCCCAAAGAGAACCATCTCGAGTAGTCAGTTGACGGACACTGAGGCCATAGTGGATGTATATTGCGCCTTTACCCCTCTCCTCAATCTATCACCAAGTTGCACTTTGTCCAAGACTGCTTCCAGGAATCTCCACTCGACCCTATTGAATGCTTTCTCTGCATTGATCGACAGGAGGACGGAATCTCCCGTCATCTTCCTTGATTTGTGTATCAAGTGCAGGGTCTTGCGCATGGTATCTGATCCTTGCCTCCCCAGGATGAATCCCACCTGATCTCTGTGTATTAGCTGGGGCATATAAATCTCTAGACACACCGCTAGTATCCTCGCATAAATCTTTGCGTCTATGTTGAGCAAGGGTATGGGGCGATATGATCCATGCTGTTTCCGTCGGTATAACCGAGATGAGAGCCTCAGAGTTAGGTGCTGCACCCATCTCCAGGATATCTTTGAACAGTTTCACTGAGGAAGGGGGTGGCTAGGAAAGATTTATAGAAACCAGCCGTGTACCCATCGTTCTGGGTGCTTTTCCTAGTGTTGGCCTCTTTACTGCGGCCTCAACCACCTCCGCCATAATCGGGGCATCTATTGCATCTGTCTCTAGACTTGTTAACTGAGGCATTTCTATCCCGGCCAAATAATTATTGATTTCTGTTACATCCTGTTTCATTTTAGATCGATACAGGGATTGATAGAACTGCGCAAATGCCTCTGGGTTGTCATTTCGTTGTGTATCCTGCGGATCCCCCACTCCTTTGTCAATAGATGCAACCCATCTTTCTTCCCTCTGCCTGCGGAGCCTGGCTGCCAGTAGTGCGTCCGCTTTATCCCCCTTCTCATAATATTTCTGTTTGAGGAGTTGAAGCTTTCCAACTACTTGAGCCTCCTCGAGGAGGCGAAGTTCGTCTCTTTTCTGCCTGGCAATAGTGTTTTTCTCCACCCTCCCTTCAGTTGCTGTCCGAGCTGACCAATCCAGGCGTGTTATTTCAGCTCACAGCTTGTTCTCCATCAGGGTCCTCTCCTTTTTCTTGTTGGCGCCCTCCCTGATTAATATCCCCTGCCAGGTTGCCTTCCCCGCCTCCCACACCGTTCTTATGGGTACCTTGCCCGTATCATTCGTCTTGAGATATTCCTCTATTTCAGTTATCATTTCTGCTCGGAAGACGGGGTCTTTCCATAACGAGTCGTTACAGTGCAATTTTTTCCCCTTGCATCGGAGTGCTCCCAAAACAAGGCCCATAGAGACCACATCATGGGCTTAATTTTTGAGCTGCGAACCACCTCCTTTAATTCTTCTGTGATGTAAATGTAGTCAGTCCTTATGTATGTACCATGAGGTGCGGAGTAGGTGTAACCTGTGCTGTCTGGATGTAGAGCCCTTCATATGTCTTTTAATCTGTATGTCTGCATCATCTCTGCCACCGCCGTTTTACCAGCGTCGGGTGGTTCTTGTGGGGTAGCGGCAGCCCATAGATTGAAGTCTCCTTCCATTATCACATGGCCTTCAGCCTCGAGCATCATTTTCGACACCACGCGCTGCATGAACCCAGCTGCCTGACATTTGGAGCGTACACTGTTGCCAGCGTGATTTTGAGACCTCTCCTGATATCCACCAGCATAAAGGCCCTCCCCTCTACATCTGACCAGACCTTAGACACATCAAATTCCATCCCTTTCCTCTCCAGTATCCCCACACCCGCTCTCTTCAGAGGGCCAGAACCCCAATACTTTGTCCCATACTTGGGGTGTAGAACCTTCCGCTCCCCACCACAGGCATATTTGGTCTCTTGCAGGAAGAGCACATCTATTCGAGACCTTCGGAATTCCCTCTGTACTATGGACCTTTTTTTCAGGGAATTAAGTCCCTTGACGTTGACTGTGCAGGCTCTTGTGACATATCTGGAGCCACTGCCATCACGTATCAGAAAATTGTCTCGTGCATTTATGGGACCTTAGCATTTGTTTTCTGGTGACCATGAAGACCCAAGTTTTACATGTTTGCGTACCACTGTGTAACTGCCCGTTGTCCTTGAAACGTGAACGGCGTCTGAGCCAGCCTAGTTGGTTCATTTCCGGCCGGAGTCGGTCCACCGGTTTGGACCGAGTGCACCTCAGTCCTATCACAAAACCTCAATTAATCAATGAGTCCCCTTCTTGTTCCCTCCCCTTCTTAATTCTCCTCATCTCCGCATAAATCTAGTACATTAGTGTTATTTTGATCCATCTCTGAATACCTGCTGGCCGCCGGTGATGAGTCAGTTGTGTTTCGCCACAGCCATCGAATTGTCAGTTCGTCGTCAAAGATTGCTTGGCCCCTTACAGGGGCAGACCCACACTCATGCTTCAGCTCCGGGAGATGCATTCATTCGCCTGAACTTCTTGGAGCCCAGGATACGTCGCCTTCTTGGACCTTTGATGCGCCGTTGTCTATTTTCTACGTCTCCTCCTTGGTTAGGTTCCTCCTACTAGTCTCCGAGGAGATCGGCTGTGCAGTTCCGAATGTCCTTCTCGGTTCTTAGTTTGAGTGTGTTACCCTCCCACTCAAAGGTGAGGGAGACGGGGTAGCCCCACCTATACCTCACATCTTTGTCTTTCAGCCACTTGGTGAGGGGGATGCATTTCCTTCTCAATGGCTAGTGTGAGAGACAACTGGTCCTGGAAGATGGAGATCCTAGCTCTGTCCAGCGGGATCTGTGCTGTGCATTTAGCCTTTTCAAGCACCCCCGTCTTGTGTGCGAAATTGTGAAACCGTGCCAGGACCGACTTTGGTCCCCCTGCAGTGCCCCCTGCTCTATGTATGTGGTCGAGTTTCGGTTCATCGATGGAGTCATCTTCGAAGAGTAGCTTCATGAGTGCATGGAGGCCTCACTTTAGGTCCTGTTCAGTCTCGCCTTCCCTCTCTGGTATGCCGAAAATGTAGAAGTTGTTGCCCCTTTCTTGGATTTCTAAGTCGTCGATTTTCATGCAGGTTTCCTCCTCTCTAGCTTCAACATCCGCTATTCTTTGATCTATCTGAGCTTCCAATGTGGTGAGGGAGGTCTGGTTGTGCTCTACCTCCTCTATCCTCTCTTCCATCTTGTCTATCCTGTTATTTTATCTACCTTGGCACCTATGTCCACTCTCATACCTTTGATTTCACTCAGTAGATCCGCCACATCTGCTTTCGTTGCTGCCGCCTGTGCTCCTGAGGTTGCCATTGCGGGGTCTGAGTGAATATCAGTTTGCAGGGCTCCAGGAGAAAATCTTTATGGTGCGAGTGTTTCCTTGATGTTCATATGCGTATGACTCCGTATAGTTCAATTGGATGCGGCCAGTGGGACTTGGCCTCTCTCAAGTGTCTTGCGCGGGTATGCGAGGGTGCTCGACTTTATGGGCACTTGACTTCTCGGTGTGGAGAAGAGGGCCCAATCTTCTCCGCTGCTTATGACTGACCTGTCTTGGCCTTTTTTACCCCGCAGGCTAGGCACGCTTTTACCAAGGAGGTGGCTGAGGTGATGGGAGTATTGCAGTAGTTCCGCGGCATGAGCTGTTCTCCTGTGTGGGTAAGTGTACGTAGGTATGTCTCACCGGGGTGGTTAACTGTTGGGATAAGAAGACGCGTTCAGCTTTCTCATGAGCTTGTCTTGTGTAGGGACTCTGCCCTTTGGTGTCCACCTACAGTTGTGGGTGTCCCGTGGAATGAACGCCCGTTATCTTCTGGCTTCCGCCTCTTAGTCTACAACTGTATCTCTTCACCTTGTAAACGCCGGTGAGATGGGTTGGGGTCTACTGTACTGCAGTGGGAGTGAGGCGTCACTCTGCGGCCTCCAGGACGACGTTTATGTTGTCAGCCGTTACCATGGGGATGTCAAGGTGGGTGCCAAGTTGCGGGAGAAGTCTTGGCTGATATATGGAGTTTTGTGGATCCGCTTCACCAATAGAACTGATGCACACCGTTAGGGTGCGGATTGCTTTGTGAATCTAGGCAGTCCTGGGCAAGTTGTTCTTCAGCACATCCTGATGGTGAATGTGCTGGAGAAGGGCACACGCCCCGATGTTGGGGGCCCAACTCTCCGGTTGTCTCTCCAGGTGTGGGTCTCAATTTATCAGTTATGATTCATGGGTACCTCTTTTGTCTGGTCTTCATTGTTATCTTCTAGGGGTTGTAGCAGTGCCGATTCATCTTAGAGACGGACCCTTTGTGAGAGGGGCCATAAATTCAATCTTCCCGGAGTGTTCTCCTCGTTTTGTTTCTTCTTCATAGAATAATGCCCTGTCCGTGTTCTCCGGGGTATTTTAATAGCCCTCTTTTGTAACCTCGATAGCAGTGAAGAGGCTGGATGAGTTATCGCTAGGGCAATCGTCCCTGTACCCCATGGTACACTCTGAGCGTGAAGGAGAGTACTGAATGAAGGGGTTACATAATGAACATTCCTTCATGTGGGCTATTCTTTTCCAAGGTGTGTTTTGTGCTTTCTAGCTCGTATTGACAATCAGGAGGGTTAAGGTTGTGATTTGATGAGTTTAGATTGGTTCCAGGATTATACCCTGGGGCATCCTTTCACATTGGAGGAGTCGGTGTTGCTCGCCTCTTGCCCTGTTGGAAAAGGGGGAGCAAGTACTCTGAAGTACTGCAATCTGGTGTTTGTGCTCTGCGCGTGCCAGCGATTTACGAAGGGGCTGCGCGGCTTGAGCATATATGTCTGATGTGGTCCTCCTATTGCCGTGCCCCCTTTGTGTTCGCTGGTGGGTGTCTGACGGTTTGGCCCTTATCTGGCGTGGCTGCAGATGGAGAAAAAGTGGAGGGGCGGCTCAGTTTCTCCAGGGGCTCTACTGTACTCGCGCACTGTTACACAATTTTTCTTCCTTGTGCGTAGTCTGCCTCAGAGGAGGGTGCTAGGGCCGCCCCACTCAATGTGGGGAGAGTCCGCTTCGTGATTATCTGAAGCGCTTTTCCTTCTTTTGGGTGTTATTGTGGGCCCGTTACATGCAGTGCCTTGGCCGGGATTAGGGTCGGCGCTTGCTGGGCTGCCTATGGGGATTGCTGCGTACCAGCCGGAGAGGGCATAGTACGGTCTGGCACAGGGGAGCCAAACCGCAACAGCAGTCCTTGGGGGCGGGCGAAAATCACCTTCTGGCTTTTCCTCAGCGTTCCCGAAGGGCACCGGATCTGTGCCTCGCATGTAGCGCGGGGTGTTCTTGGGCCATACCGATATCAGATCGGGTGCCGGAGGTCTTTCTAGTGACGTCCTTGTGGAATTAAGGGTTGCCCAATTATAGTGTGTCTCAGGACCATGTTGATCACTGTCTGTGATATGGTCCGTGCTCTGTCGAGAAGGCACGTTGCTTTAGATTTCACTTTTTCTCCTCTGACGGTTGGGGCAAGGATGAGCTTTGCTGGCGGATTTCAGAGTGAATCCGTGTCCAATTTTTTTTTTTTCAGGTCTTTTCCCTATGAGGGAGGGGTTGTTCACAGGCCTACTCCTGTCTAGATTTCCTGTCTAGATTTCAGAGTGGGGGAGGGTCAAAAAGTGGGGGCTCAGGTCACTTTTTGAACCGTCGGTGGCAGAGCTCACACGGAGGCAGTCGACATCCGTGTGCCCCCTGGTGGCCAGTCATGGGTCCCTTTTAATGTCTAAGACTGTGTTATTTGTTTCTTGAGTCCGTTGACCTGTTATCTGCATTTCTGCCAGTGTAGTCTGGAGTTGTGCTTGGACGTCCATCTGTCTTGTTCCGGTTGGACCTCTGTGGAAGGGTGAGTGCGGTATGTCTGGGTGGTTCTTCTGGCTTTGGGACCCGGCCTCCTTGGTGCATGCCCTGTCGGTCTGCTGTCCTTGGCTTTCGAGGTGCGCTGGTCGATGGTTGGTGGGGGCGGGGGGGGAGAGGCTCTTGAGACTCTGGGTCTGTCCTCATGTCTCACCCGGTTTGGTGGTGTTTATAATAGGCGGGTACCGCTTTACCCCGGTCCGCTGAGCCGTTATATTGCTTGGTTCACTGATATTGCTCCCCCGGTCTTAAGCACTGGTCACCCCGTAGGCCGATTGGTGCGGCTGTGGGGTCTCTCTTTTTCCTATGGGGTGCATTGGGGCCGAAGTGCACCGGCAGCTCTGTTGTGTTGCGGGTCCGCCGATGGTGCAGTCTGTCAGATGCTTGGTGGATGGTGGCCCCTCTGGTTTTGTGGGGGTGGGGCTGTCCGCAAGGAGACCTGTCAGCGCTGCCCAGCGGGTCTGTGTGCGCCGTTGCCCCCTTTGTGTGGTATATTTACAGACTCTTTTTGCTTTGTGAGCGAGAAGGCACATTGCAGGGGCCCGGCAGTTGCGCCAGTGGGGCGGCTGCTGGCATTTGCCTGCTGTTGCAGGCATTCACGAGGGATCTAGGCAGTGTGGGCTTAAGCCTTGCTGTTGTACCGTCTCGGGCTGAGGCTCTGTACCTATGTTTGCTGAGGGATGCATCGGGTGCCAGCCCCCTGTCGTTGGTCGGAGTTTGTTTCCCCCTGCATGGATATATTGTCGCCTTTACTAGGATTTGCCGGACTGCTCCCTACCCCGCCGTTGTGCGGGTCTGGTGCTTTCTTTTCTTTACTGGGGCTGCCGGTGGAGTATTTGTGCGATTTACCAGTCCGTGCCCCAAAGGTTGCAGTCTCTTTCCCCCTCGCCAAGGCGCTCTTAGGCACGGCCGCCCCAGGGGGCTTGTGTGCCCTGGGCACCGCAGTGCGTGTAGAGAATTTCAGGGTGGGTGGGGATTAGGAGGGGGAGATGAGGGAGCAGACTTTTTGGAGCCTGGGTAGTGCTGAGCTTGTTAGCACGGGTAGCCTTCTGCTTCACTGATGCTGCTGGGTATGATTGCTGCACTCCGTCCGTTCGACTCCCCCCTAACCCTCCCCCTCTCCTCCTCCCCTCTTACTTGTAGGCTGCCTGGCCCAGCTGCAGCGCCGTGCTTCACTGGATGGGGTCCTCGTCAGTAGGTGCTCCTAGTCTGTCCGCTGCTCCGGCAGGGGCTGTGGGTGATGGATACACTTCAATGCGGGGTGGCAGCGGCCTTTGTCTCTGCCGCAGGGCTGACATTCCTGTCGTCCTCTTCGCCGCCTCGCAGACCTCCCTCTGAGTTAGGCTGAGTAGTGTGGGCTCCCCTTTGCTCCTTCTACCCTGGCTATGGAAATAACATGACAGTTTTGTTTGTGGAAAAATTATGGCCGTAGGCTTGTTTATTTTCTACAGAAAATAACACCACACAATATCACAACAGAAAATAACACCAACTTGCTTTTGGGCACTTTGTGTCCAGGGATTGGAGATGCCCAGCCTTCTCCTCGGCTAGTCTGCTGTACCCTGGGACATCCGTTCCCGGACACGTGCCGCCATACCTGAGTGGGTGTTGCCTCGGCCGCTCAGGTCCCCCAAAAGCGCCCCCCATCTGCATCCACGCTCTGCCAGGGCCCTGAAAATGTTATCTGAAAACACACCCATCCCTTTGGTGGATAGGTGTATGCCATCTTGGTGAAACATCCCTGGGTTGTTTTGTGACAGGCCATGTTTTATAAACTGGAGCCCCGTGCTCCTACAGTATCTTGCCACCCCTTTGTTTAGTTTTTTCCTTGCTGTGTCAATGGCCTGCCTCCTGTGTGCCACATACCAGACTCTGCGCGTTATCTCAGACATGAAAATTTCGGTTTTCCACCAGCAGTGTGATATGGCCCTCAGGGACTCACAGATGTTGCGCATCAATTCCCCCCTATTTGTGCTGACCAGGTCATTGCCCCCCAGATGTATTACTAGGTACTCGGGTGGGTCCCTGAACTCGATCCAGTCCGACAACCTGTCATGAATGTCTTCCCAGCGCGTTCCCGGGAGGCCCCACCAGGACGTTATTGTCTTCTCAAAATGCAGCCCCTCTTTGACCTCCTCGATCCACCTGCCTGCTCGGTCACGAAGGAATGCCCAACTATCCACGCCGACTCGTAGGGGCTCGTATCTGCGTGGGTGAATGGGAGAGAAGGTCCTATCAGTTCTTCCCTTATGTATTTTTTGAAGCTTTGTGACTTCCGCCTCCCGATCTTTTTTACCCCTTCTGCTCCCACGCCTCCAGCCCATGCCGACGTGGCTGCCCCTGTTCTGAACGAGTGGGTCCCAAACTCTGCTGCATCCCACCCTGCTTTTGCTATTGTTTTCTTTAGCACTGCTTGGAAATGATACCTGCTGAGTGCTCTGCCGTCCGTGTGTATCAGTAACTGCCCCCTGACTTCCGGCCGTATCTCTAGAAATTCCCGGCCGTATCTCTAGAAATTCCTGGGTGATGCATCTGGGACAATGGTCCTTCTCTTTGATGCAGTTGAGTTCTATTGTTCTCCCCTCCCCCGCTTGGTCTGTTTTTAATTTCCTGAGCAGTATTGACATACCTTTGGATCCCATGCTGACGTCGCTTCTAGCCAGCCCGTCCCCTGCTACCGTGTTGCTATCTACTAGCTACCCAATTCTAAATGCCCCATAGTAAGCTAGCGAAAAAGCTGCCCTGAACAACATTGCTTCATAACTGCTGCTACATGTGCTATGCAATAACTGTAACAGTATTACCAACTTCCCAAAGTTCAGGGATCTTCTGCTGGCTGGTTTCTTTCCTTCCAATTTCCCCCAGCCCTTCATTGCAGATCTTATCCGTGGGCTATTTGTTGGGTCCGATACCCCGGCCACCTTTGCTGTATATGCGACCGCAGCCAAATGTGCTGCTGCCCAGCTTTTCCTTTTACCCCGGGCAAATGCTTTTTCCAAGAAATCACACATTTTGGTAATTCATTTCCCCCACATCTTGTACTCCTGATTCTGTTAACACATTATTCGCATGCTTCTTGTACTGCTTACCCGTCTTGTACGTCAGGGCTTTCCTGGCCAATTTCTCTATCACTCGTCCTTGTTCCTGTGGCCTTTCCTCCTTTTCTGAGTTAACCTTGTAGTTAACCGTTTTTCCTCCAGCGCTTTCAATGGAACCCATGCCTTTTCTGGTGTGGGCGTTTTTATCCTTTTTGCATCCGGCCTCAGCTCTCTGAACCTGTCCAACTGAAAACGAGACAATGCGTCAGCAACCACATTTGATTCTCCGGCAATATGCCTTGCCCTTATGCACACATTGTTTTTTAGACATTCCAGTGTAATTGCCCTCACTAGTTCTAATACAAGCAGGCATGATGCACTTCCTTTATTTAACATGTGTACCACCGCCATGTTGTCTGACCAAACCTTTAATTCCTTGTTATTTAGCTCGGTCTCCCATGCGCACAGTGCTACCCAGATTGGAAACGGCTCCAGCAGTGTGATGTTACTAGTCCATGCTGCCTCCTGCCATGTTACCGGCCACCTTTCTGCGCACCATTCTCTATCCAAAATTGCACCAAAACCCCCGGCCGCATCCGTAAACACCCTCTTATCCTCCTCGTTTATGGGTGAGTGCCAGATCACTGACCCATCGAATGATTTAAAGAATTCGCCCCACACCTCCATGTCTTTCTTGATGCCACCACCTACCCTGACTCTGTGGTGGCCCTCTTTGGCCCCTCTTGTTCTCAGCTCAATACTCCTTTGGCATATTTTACCTTGTGGTATGACCCTACCAGCAAAGTTTAGTTTACCCGCTAATGCTTGTAGTTCTTTCACGGTCGCTTTGTTTCTCCCCTTCAAGCTCTTGATTGTTTCCAGTAGGTCCGCCACCTTCTCCGGGATCCTGCACACTCCTTCTCTTGAGTCAATTTCTATACCTAAAAATTGGATTGTTTGTGTTGGGCCCATAGTTTTTTCTTCTGCCAGCGGGAAACCCCAGTCCTCTGCTAGTGCCATGAATTTGCCCATTGTGGCCCTGCACAGTTCTGACCCCAGTGGTCCTACAAATAAGAAATCGTCCAGGTAGTGGACCACCTTGGCTTCTTCCATCTCTTTTGTGAGAGCCCATTGCAGGAATGAGCTTACCTTTTCAAAATAGGCGCATGAGATGGCGCATCCCATGGGGAGGCATCTGTCTACGAAATACTCACCCTCCCAATGCATACATAGCCATTTCTGTGATTCTTTGTTAACGGGTAGTAGACGAATGGCAGACTTTATATCGACCTTTGCCATCCATGCCCCTTTTCCTGCTTTCCTAACTACCTCTACTGCATCCTGGAAATCCGAGTAAGTCACTGACATCGCATCCTGTGGTATGCCATCATTCACTGATGCGCCTGGGGGGTATGAAAGGTGGTGAATCAGTCTGAATTCGCCTATCTCCTTCTTTGGAACCAGGCCCAATGGTGAACATATGTATTCACTAAATGGTGGGGCTTTGTAGGGGCCCCCTATCCTCCCCAGTTCCACCTCTTTTCTGATTTTCTTGCCCACCAGCACTTTGTTCTCTAAAGCAGATTTTAGATGTTTTGAGATGTTCTGAGACCCCTGCCCTTTGAATGGAATCTTGAAACCCTCCTGAAAACCTCTCCTGATCTCCTTTGCAGCTTCCTGGTCTGGAAAAACCTGCAGCCACTTCTCCATGTTTTCAATCCTAACTGGCGTGGCCCCCTTCTCATCCTCTCTTCCGTTTCTCATTCACCCTGAGGGTGTTTGTCGTTGCCCTGGTGCACTTTGCGGTACTATGGTCTCCCTTACAATTCTCGCACCTGTGGCTGAATTTGCACTTCTTCCCCCAGCTGCATGGTATCCCATTCTCGAAATTTCGACACTGTGCTGCCTCTGTCCTTGTTGCCCCCACATATCCCCTACCACCCCCTTGCGCTGTTGGTGGTATGCTGTTCTGCCAACTCCTCTGTGCACTGTACTGCCTGCTCCGAAAACTCTGAGTGGCGGGGGTCTAGCATACGCCCCGCTCAGTCTGTTTATGCGGGGGCCGCTATCTGAGCCCCACACTAGGTTGTACTGCCGACGATGCGCCAAGGTGTCCGGGCACCGCGGGTCCTTCAGCCCGGCTAACGGCTGTGGCGATTGTAGTGGGCTACCGCTGCGTATCACTGGGGGTGCCGCAGCAGGCCGCTTCTCCGGTTCCACCGTTCCGATTTTTATAGGGGTGAGCTCCATCGGATCCTGAAGATTGCCATGCTTACTTCTCCATTTTAGAAGCGATCAAGACATTTTTTCGTGATTAAATGTGTAGCTCTGTACCGGCACTGGCAGGAGCTTCGTTAGCCCACTGCCATCTTGTGCGGGCTCTATAGCTTCCCGACAAATGGAATATTTTTCAACTGAAGAAATGTATTAAAATTTCTTTTGTATATAACCTTACTAAATTCGTTATCGAAATACACATTTTGATTAACACTTTGGTTACAAGTTTGTGTCTGTGCTACTGGTAGAGCAGGTGCTGAAGCTCGGGTTACTGAGGCAGCCGGGAACAATTACATTATGCTTTTGGCATGGAGCCTATGAAAGGGGAACTAATCAGCAGATTACCCTTTTTGGAGATGGAATTACATTCATAATTTTGTCTTTTACTAGGAAAAAAAGCAACAAAAAAAACAGGGCTTTGCACCCTTGCCATATGGCAATTCCTCAGAGGCTTGTAGCTTGAACTCCACTGTAACGTCGAACTGCTTGTTTGGACAATTTGCAATAGGTACCTGTCTAGCAAAAGACTTGCTTGGATACACAACTACTTTCCCTTGGTCTCCCTAAAGTTCTTCTTGACCTAGAGCAGAAAAGCAAACTTGCCTGTAACTGCATTTTCTGAACTAAGAAATAATTTTTTGAATGCTTAAAGAATTCTTGAAGAACAAATGTATACTCTGTACAGTCTTGTACATTTGTTTTTATGAATTTTACACTCCTTTTGGTGTACTGTTTTAGCTCTTGCCTTTTCATATATAAAGAATATCAATATTGGTATAAAATAAGTTTGTGGAAATCCTCTCATTTAGTATTTAAGTGAGTGGTGTACCGGTCAACCTCCACTCTATTCGAGAGTTAACGCTGGTCTGCTATGCTACACTACCATTTAGAGATCCTGATGGACTTGAAGGAAACACTGATACTGAAGTCAAGAAGACCTACCTGAAGACCTAACCACAGCGCTCAAGTAAAATCCCCCATAAGTAAAATCTTGCTAACCGCTCAATGAGGGCATAGACGCTGCTGTCACCTTTCAGGGGCATGTACCCACCAGTGTAACTTGCAGAGGGACCACTTCGGCGCCCAAGTCTTCCCTGTGTAGAAGTTACTCCATTGACCTTCGCTCCTGACCACAAATGCAAGGAAAGAAACAGCCATCCACTGTTTCATGCCATTGCTGTACAAGTCAACTCTGAGTATATTGGGGGACAGGACGTTTGTGTATGTAAATTACTCACTGTATGGACTACTTTACTCCTAATCCACAGTGCCCTTTAATCCACAGACCCTACTGCAATCCCATCTACGCCAGTAATTATCCCAGCCTAGGCAGTGATTGGGGACTGACCGGAGGGGTCGGAGGAGTGAGAAGAGGCTAAACTATGCTCCATGTGCCCTTTGTTTTTTCAAATTAAAGGGGATAGGGGGAGGTTGCTGTAAACTAAAAGCCCTGAACATCCCATACATAAGGGTTCAATGGCCTAAGAGGTATAGTAGTAATTCTAGTGAGTAACTGTTAAACCTCGCTACAATGATCTACAATAAAAGCGGCACCGTTGTGAACCCAATAGTATCAGATGATCACAAATTTTGTTTACCAAAATGTCTGTTTTCCAAGCCTGATTGACAAGCCTCCTGGCTTGCTTGTTCTGCTAACCGGTTCCAAAACTTTGCTATCTGACGTTTCCTTAACCAGAACCTGTCAATTGAGGTGTCTGTTAAGAGTGCTGGTTAACTGGGTGCCAGACAATAAAGCTTTTACTTAAACTGCATCATCGCTGGTACAAGGAGACCCAAGTAATGGCCAAAATTGTTAGTAGTCCTTTACTTTTTGACTAGATGCATGAGCGTGACCGATCAGGAGCCCTTCATGGTCTTTGTGTGCATGAGAATGAGTTCTCCCAATACTTTTTCGTAAGCAAAGACTTGTAAGATATTGTATGTAATGCAAGAAAGCTGTAACCTCTTGTACCAATTCGAACCCTTCTGTGTTTGATAGTTTGCCAATTTAAAATAATTTAAGGAAATCTTTGAAATGGTTAGCTTCTGCAATTACTAGCATGGTTCTCCTAATTCCTCGTTTTAGGTGTTATTTTACATCCAGCTGCATGTTTTATACTGGGTATTTGATGTAAATGTGTGTTTGTTTTTGTAGAAGAGAGACCAAGCTGCAAAAATAATTCAAGCAGCAGTGATCAGATTTTTGCATCGATGCCGATTCAAGAAAAGGATTTTTGCTACTGTCGTTATTCAGAAAAACTGGAAGCGTTATTTAGCGCAGGAACATGCTCGCAGATTGAAACTGGAAAAACTGAAATGGATTCAGTGTAAAGCAGCAACTATAATTCAGGTAGTTTTAAAATGAAATATTTAGCATGCACATTTGCTCGACTGTTAATATATTTTGCAAACATTGTTTACGTTAGAATGTTTTTCTTGCTAAGACTCACGTTTTTTGTAGACAAAATGTGCATGCTTTCTCCTGTTTAAATGTTTGTGCAGTCATCTGGTCAATGAAAAGATGTGTTGTGCACATTCCGGAAATCGGCTTTTTTCCAAAGGTTACTCCATTTCGCTCAGCTATTGTTCCTTCTCCTGTTCCTCTTGTCCTGCCTCAATCTACCGTTTTAGCTTCTTTTCTTTCTCTTTATACTTACGATACTGCGCTTCTTTTGGCTAGAGCCCATCCTACTGCAGCTCCTTCTGATCCTATACCCTCTTCGCTTATATCCAAGGTCTGTTCCTCATTGCTGTCCTACCTTGCTTCTCTTTTTAATATCTCTATTTTTTTCTTCAACTTTTCCCACAACATTTAAGCATGCCACTATTCTTTTCATCTCAAAAGCCTTCCCATCACCCCTCTTCCTTCTACCTTTAGGCCCATATCTCCATTATCTTTCCAAGCTCTAGGAGCATCTTGTTTATTCTCATTATTATTTTTGTTACATCTATTCTCCCTCCTTTGCGATCTGGTTTTCGTTCTCACCAGTCTATTGGGACTGCACTTATTTCGTCTGTGATTCTCTGTTTTTGGCTTGGTACTTTAAGTGCTCTTCTTTATTCTTTTGTATTTATCTGCTACTTTCAACAGAGGCAATCACTCATTGCTTTTGTCCTCTCCTCCTTCCTTTGGGTTTTCTGGCTCTGTTCTTTGGTTTCAATCCGATCTGTCGAACCGCGCTTACTCAGTTTCTTGGGCTGGTAAATCCTCGTCTATTTTTCCTCTTCAACATGGTGTTCTTCAAGGCTTAGTCTTGGACCCTTTCCTTTTTTCTCTTTATACCTCTCCTCTTGCTTCAGTTATTTCTTCATTTGGGCTGTCTCACCATTTCTATATTGATGCCGCCCAACTATTTCTAGCCTAAAGATTCTTTAGAATCTACCAACTCCAAACCCTGTGCAAAGCCACATTCTGTGACTTGTTTTGAGTATTTGGACAGAGCTGCCAAAACTCTCCACTTCTTATTGCATCATAATCCCAGTCAAAATGTCTGAACAGGCCCATATATAGATCGTCCCCATAACTTACGTTTAGTGAGGAGGTGCCTACGTTTAGTGAGGAGGTGCCTAGTGGCGTACATTATGCTTTCAACTTTACAGAGTCTACAGTATCTTTAGGATCAGGGAGTTTCAATTGAGGACCAATGTTTACTATTACTGGAAGTTCTATGCGTAGCAACAATAGAATTCTATGTACCATTGGGGATGGACATTGCAATAAAAAAAGTGGCGGGGGACCTTGTAACCATGAGAAACTAACATTTTGTCATTATGCTTTTTTTTCCTCTTAGTTGCCAAATGCTCACAGTTCCAAATCCAGTCCCAAAGTTGAGTTTTTTTTTTTAACAAACATCGTTTTAATTTCATTAAAGCTGCCCTCCCAATCAGGCTTACACCCTATTGCATTAAACAATCTCTCTACAGAATCCCTATATTTATCCACAGCTTTTTGTGACATAGTCCTGTCCAATAGATCAAACAAACGGTATTTCGGATTAGTCATACCTCTAATATAGAGAATCCATCGTTTTTTTAGAACCACAGCAGGCATTGATATTTGCCCCAATTACAACCTCAATATTTCAACAGGCAAAGCTTGGGCTGAGCCCAAGATTTTCCTCCGAGACCTTTAACCAGGATAGATCTTTTAAAGTCAAAGCCTCAATGACATATGGAACTGAAGCACAGAAGCATTGTTTGTACAGCTTAATTATGCCATCTAAGGAATAGTCCGCCGTTAGTTTAACACATTTAGCAATCAACAATAAAATGTATTGCTTTTATTACCTGGTTCTGATCATCTTGTCATAACCGTTAACCGAGCCTATGTCCACCCCAAGATGCATGTAGCTTTCCACATATTCCAATGGACCTGTGGGGGAGATCAGCTTTGGGCGCATGCCAAGTTTATTTGCAATTTGCATCATTATTGTTTTATCCATGTTAATTACCAAAATGTTTTCCTTAGCATATTCCCGGAATTCTTTTACAGTCCTCGACATACCAGTAAAGGTGTGGTTGAATTCAACTAAATTTTCTACATACGACATAGACTACTTGGGATAGTCTAACTTTGAGAGGCCGATTCTGAACTCCTTTCAAGCGGGTTGAAAGATCTGCCAAGTATATGTGCTTTACCCCTTTATTTGTTGGGATCAGAGGGGTGGGGCGCGCCCCCTGCCTGTCATACAACCTCACTTGCACATGTGTGTTGTCATGCAGTAATTGTATCATCCGCAACAGTCCCTCTGAGCAGCCAAAAGATTTCAATTTTATCCACACCCTATACTTGTCGACAGTCAAATGCTGCCGTAAAGTGGACCAAGGCAGCATACAATACTGGCTGATGCCTGCACTTAGCTTTCTCAATCAGGGAGTCCACCAGCTGTAGGGTAGTGTAGGAGCGAAGCTAGCTTTAAAACCTGTCTGAAAAATACCCTTTGTACATACAGCATCAACCCAAACTTGAAGCGTTTATAATAAAAATTAGGCAAAAAGGTTCAGTGGCGCTTAGCATGGATAACCTTTCAAATAAATCAGTATCACTATAGCTATCTGCCAGGGTGATGGAATTGTTCAATATTATACATTTTCTGGAATACGAGTTCCAGTATTTTGTCCGAGATCTCTGGATTGCTTTGAAGCAGTACATTTGCCCGACCATTCGGTCCGAGTGCCCTTGATCTGTTGAGTCCGCAAATCTTTTCTTCAATAGACTTGCTATCAAAATGTAGATCTAATTTCTCCCTACTATAGCCTTGTGTATATCCACAATGTCTACGAGCAAAGGTTTGCTTAATCTGTTTGCCCCACTGGACTGCACCAATAGGGTTCATCACGGTTTATCTTGAGCCCTTTCACCATGCCCAAAATTTCCCACAGACATCTAGAATGTCCCCTTTTTTATTGTGGATAATCTTTTTTACCATCTGGCATTGTCCGACCATCTCCACCATTTTATCTAGTTACGATAGCTGTTCTTAATTGCCTTTGTACTACCCATCATTAATAGGGGGTTCAAAACATTATTATTCCTCTTAAGTCTATCTTCAACTCTTCTATTAGTCTTCTCTGTTGTCTGGTAATTCGATCTCTTCTTCGTTCTCTTCTCTGGGTTGGCTTTCTTTTCCTTCTTGTCTTCTATTTTCTTTGCATGTTTTTTAAATACCTGTATGGTTTTTCTCCTCCCTACCTCTCTTCTCTGGTGTCTTTCTATTCCCGCTCTTGTGCTCTTTCTCTTGGCTGTCCCTCGCTCCCATGTGTCCAGTCTAGATTTCGTTAGTTTTCTCTACCGGCTCCCCTTCACTGGAACGCACAACACTTTCTCTCTGCTCTATTTCTTATCTGCCTTTTCGTTCTGCTCTTAAAACCCATCTCCTTTCGTTTCTTGGTATAGTGCCGCTGTTTTCATTTGTATTATACAATGATGCTGACGACTTGTACAAACTTTGCCGACTTGTACAGTGCCTAAAACAAATTCAGATCTACGGTACTTTGTGATTGAAATCTGGGGCATGA
Source organism: Ambystoma mexicanum (assembly GCF_040938575.1). Classification (NCBI taxonomy): domain Eukaryota; kingdom Metazoa; phylum Chordata; class Amphibia; order Caudata; family Ambystomatidae; genus Ambystoma; species Ambystoma mexicanum. The sequence goes on from NC_090922.1 coordinate 868,397,783, forward strand.
TTTGTAAATGTCCTAACTAAAGTTTTCTATTTTTCAGGCTCATTGGCGACATTACTGTTCAAGAAGATATTATCACCAACTAAGAAATTCTACCATTCGAATGCAAGCGAGGATAAGAACGAAGATAGCAGTGCGTTCTCACAGGCGACTTCAGCGAGCTGCACTCACCATTCAGCGGCACTTTCGTGCATGGATGCTGGCTAAACAGGAGAGACTCCGGTACAAGAGACTAAAGGCCTCCACTGTTAGGATTCAGACTGCTTTCCGACAATGGAAACTCCGCCATCTTGTGAAAAGGGCCGCAGGCAAAGAAGAGGCCGCAGTTCGAATCCAATCCTGGTATCGAATGCACGTTAAACGGCGGTGGTATTTGCAGCTTCGGCAGTGTGCGATCAAGGTCCAGGCCTGCTTTCGAGGTTTCCAATCAAAAAGTGCTTACGAAACTAAAAAAAGATGCGCAATTACGCTCCAGCGGCACTACAGAGCTTACTGGCAGGGGAAAAAAGAAAAAGAGGACTATTTGCGAAAACGTGCTGCAGTTGTATGTCTTCAGGCTGCTTTTAGGGGGATGAAAGCTCGCAAACATTTCAAGCAAGTCCGAGCAGTTTGTCTCCTTCAGTCGTTTTGGCGAATGAGGCAGGAGCGGCAAGGCTTTTTACACACCAAACACTCAGTAATCCTTTTACAATCGCATGTACGAAAATATCAGCAGCGCAACAGATACAGAAGATGGAGAAAGGCCGCCACTGTGATCCAAGCTAGATATAGAGGATACATTGCGATGAAACGAGCTGTGATGGCTTACAAAAGAATGGCTTCTGCCGCGGTGGTGTTGCAGAGTGCATTTAGAAGAATGCAGTCCATGAAGCAGGCCCACCAGGTCCGATCTGCGGTGATTATTCAGGCCTATTACCGCGCCTACAGAACCAGGAAACGGTTCCTACAGGCGAGGAGTGCTGCCACGCGAATCCAAGCTCTAGTGAGGATGAGAAGAGCGCGAGATCGATACAGTGATCTAAAGAAAGCCACACTGTGTGTCCAGAAGCGGTACCGTGCCAATAAATGCATCGTGCAGCATAAGGCCACATACCGACGAATAAGAGAAGCCTGCATTTGCGTGCAGGCTGCACTGCGGGGACATTGGGCAAGGACACGGCTGCAACTGTGGCATAAATCAGCAACCCTCTTGCAGGCTCAATACAGAATGAAACGAGAACGACAGCGCTATCTGCAAATCCGGAGTGCCGTCATTTCCATCCAGAAGCATGTTACTGCGTATCGAGCCCAAGTGCGTCAACGCCATACTTTTTTGAAAGTGAAAAAATCAGCAATTTGCATACAAGCAACATACAGAGGTTACAGAACACGGGAAAACCTTAAAATGCAAGTCCGAGCAGCAGTGAAAATCCAGGCTGTTTTTCGGTCCTATTCTGCACGGAAAAAATTCCTTGCTACCCTAAACGCTTGTCTTATAATTCAGAGGGTTTCTAGGGCCTGCAAAACTGGGGAAAAAGTAAGATTACAGTTCTTAAATGCCCGAAAGGCTGCGGTTTGCTTGCAAGCCGCTTATCGCGATTGGGCTGTACGTAGGCTAATCGAAAAGCAAAACATTGCTGCTGTTTTGCTCCAGTCCGCCTATAGAAAGGTTTTGGCCGAAAGGCAATTCCGAAAACTTAAAAAGGCAGCGTTGACTATCCAGGACCACTATAGAGCACACATTGCACGTAAAACACAGCAACAAAGGTACCTCGCTCTTAAACATGCAACAGCGAGGCTTCAGGCAGCCTGGAGAGGAGCTGCGGTCCGAAAGAATCTTGAGCGGCAAAGGCTTGCCGCGATTGCCATCCAGTCCTATTACAGAATGCGCATAGCCACGTCCAGGTTCAAAGCGACAAGGCAAGCGGCCACAGTGATTCAATGCCACTACCGAGCCTACGCTGCAGCCAAGAAGCAGCGTTCTCTTTATTTGAAGTTCAAATCCTCTTCAGTAGTCTTACAAGCAGCCTGGCGTGGCAGGCACACAAGAAAGCAAGTCCACACGTTCCACGCGGCAGCCACAACTATTCAAGTAGCTTTTAAATCCTTTTCTCTCAAGAAAAAGTATGCTGCTCTCCGAGTTGCAGCAGTTACTGTGCAGCGGTGGTATCGTGCCACTGCACTTGCAAAATCTGAACGTAGGAACTACCGAACATTGCGGTGTGCTGCCATCCAGGTGCAGGCTGCATATCGCGGCCTGAGAGGCCGGAAACAAGTGACGAGGCTGCACCAAGCTGCCACAACCATCCAGGCAGCGTTTCGGGGGCACAGGCTTCAAGGCGCTTACTGCAGAATGAAAACTGCAGCAACGGTCATCCAGAGAAGGTACAGAGCCTCCTGCCAGTCGCGACAGGACCGCTCTGCATTCCTTGAGTTGAGACAAGCCACTGTCCTGCTCCAAGCTGCCTACCGGGGGACGTTGGCGCGACAGGAACTGAAGCAAAGGCGTGAAGCTGCTGTCCGGATACAGGCCTATTTTCGAATGTGCAAGCAGAAAAAACATTATACACGTCTAGTCGCAGCAGTCCAATCCATGCAGCGACTCCGCCGTGCCTGCAAAGAAACAGGTGAGCAGGTGAACAAATACCTGGCTTTGAAGAACGCAGCCCTCATAATACAGTCTGCCTACCGTGGTCTTCAAACCAGAAGGTGCCTGCACGCCAGGCAAACCGCAGCAACCGCTATACAGCGGAAGTTCCGGTCTTATTTAAAAAGGAAAAGATTCCTTTCTTTGAGAAAAGCATCCATAGTTGTTCAACAGCAGTATCGGTTGAGAAAACTTGGAAGTAGCCAACGTCGGGAGTACGCCTGCCTCCGTGAAGCTGCCATTACTCTTCAGGCTGTTTACAGAGGGTTCAAAGTAAGGAAGGACCTCCATCTCAGACACAGGGCTGCCAGTGTTATTCAAGCAACATTCCGAATGCACGTCCTCCATGTCCGCTACAGAGTGATGAAGATGGCCTCCATTACCATACAGCAGCATTGCAGGGGGCGCATCTTGGCAAAGCGGGAACGAGCAATCTTTCTGGGCCTGCGGCGTGCTGTTGTGGTGCTTCAGGCAGCCTACCGAGGAATGAAAGCCAGGCGCAGCCTAAAGAAGATGCAGAGCGCAGCTTCACTGATTCAAGCCAACTACAGAATGGCTCTCCAGAGGCGCTGGTACCGGAGAATTCAGTGGGCTACCAAGGTGATTCAAGAAAGGGCGAGGGCAAATGGGCTGCGAGATTTGGCAGTTAAGCAATACACCACGGAGAAGAACGCTGCTCGTTTCATTCAGGCTACCTTTCGAGGGTCCATGACCAGAAAGCAACTTCGAAGAATGCGCATAGCTGCTTCAGTTATTCAGAGAAAATATAGAGCCCGTTTAGAACGCAGGCGGTTCCTCGAAATGAAGTGGGCCTCTGTGACGATCCAGAGAAGATACCGAGAGCTGATCCTGTCAAGGCGCCAGCGCCAGGAGTATCTCGCCCTTCGCAAAGCGGTTATTTTTGTGCAAGCTGCTCGCCGAGGTTCTAAGGTTAGAAGGGAGATTGAAGAGATGCACCAGGCGGCCATCACTATCCAGTCTACATTTCGTATGCACCAAATTCTGGTGAAATATAAAGCAATACACATGTCAGCAAGCATCATACAAAGATACCACAGAGCCCAGCTCACTCGAAAAACTGAACTGGAGAACTTCCTGACTGTTCGAAAATCGGCTGTTAAAATTCAAGCAGCCTACAGAGGTATGAAAGTTAGGCAAACGATAAAAGGCATGCATGAAGCGGCAACAGGCGTGCAATCCCTCTTTCGCATGCACAGGCAGCGGGTCTATTACAAGAGACTCTGCAAGGCAGCCTCAACACTTCAGCAGAGGTACAGAGCCAAGTGTGCAAAAGATGAGCAAAGGCAGCAATATGCACAACTGAGAAAAGCGGCGGTCTGTTTCCAGGCATCCTTCCGAGGAATGCAGCTGAGAAAACGACTACAAGAGATGCATCGTGCTGCTAGTATTATTCAAAGGCGTTTTAAGGCGTATTCAGAACATCGGCGGTATGTCACGCTTCGAGCTGCAGCGATAGTATGCCAACGAAGGCACAGAACATCGTCTGTTGCAAGGCGGAAACGCCAAGAATTTCTTTCCCTGCGAAAAGCTGCAGTTCAGCTACAGTCTGCCTACAGGGGCTTACAGGTGAGGCGGATGGTCCAGCAAATGCAGTTGGCCGCCACCACAATTCAATCGTCATACCGCATGCACAGGCTTCGACACCAGTACCAAGCGAGGGAAGCCGCATGCGGTACCATACAGGCCTTTTACAGATCCTACATTACGGGCAAGCGGGAGCGTGCGAAGTATTTGCTGATTTGCAAAGCAGTGGTTGTTATTCAGTCCTTCTTTCGAGGTATGCAAGTGAGACGCAATGTGAAAAGGTTGCATACCGCAGCAACTGCAATACAGTCCATATATCGCATGCACAAACAGCGCGTGTGCTACCAGAGGATGCATTGGGCAGTTGGCGTCATTGAGCAAAGGTACCAAGCAAACAAAGCAAGAGATTCTGAAGTGCACCACTGGAAGGTCATTAACAAAGCCACCATTTGCATTCAGACTGCCTTCCGGGCAAAGCAAGCGAGACAACTGGCAAAAGAAAGCGAAGCTGCTTGTTGTATACAATCTGTTTTCAAAATGTATTCCGCAAGGAAAAAGTATGTTGAGAAAAAGATGGCTGCCCTAGTTATACAGTCCACATTCAGAGGGTTTAAAATGAGAGCCCGCTACAAAACTATGGTGCTCTCGGCAACCGTAATCCAGAGATGGTACAGAGCTTGCCACACAAGGCATCTGCAGAGAAACCAATACTGTTTGCTTAATAAATCTGCAATCGCTGTCCAGTCTGCTACACTTGCTAAGAATAAACAGGCTGCCACGCGAATCCAGGCTTTCCTACGCATGAAAGTGCACCGAAGAAAGTTTCTTCAACTAAGGGAGGCCGCTCTCACCATTCAGACTGCTTATCGGATGTACAGGGCCCAAAAGCAGTACAGGATGTACAGAGCAGCAGCGGTGCTGCTGCAAACTCAATACAGATCGCAATTGGCAATGAAACGTCAACGAGAGGTATTCTTGCGAACCTTGAGCAACATCATCTCTGCCCAGTCCGTCGTGAGGCGCTTCATTGCACAGAAAAGACTCCAGAAAATCAAATCCGCTGCAATTACAATTCAGGTCAGTTAGTAATTTAACACAATGTTGATGTACATTTATTGTAAAGTAAACCCTCTCGTTTTTAAACCAGTGTACCCTTTGAAATATTTGCTTTTTCGAAAGTGCCATATAGTTGTAGCTGATCGATTTATCAGTAGCTATGCTTGAATGCGACACATTAAAGAAAAGAGCCAAGAAAGGGAATACTGACTTTCCAAACAGAGTGGTTTAAATATTTCAAACTCATTATCCAAAGCAGTGACCTAGAATAACGAATCAAAACCTGTCAGTGTTCATAGATTGTTACCGTACATGATTGTATTTCTAATGGCTGCAATCTTCCTCCCAGATACCGTCTTATTAGAAATGGCACCAGGTGCGGGCGCGATCTGAAAAACCAGAAATACCCTTGATGGGATGCCATTGTTCCTTGAGACTACAACACAAAAAAGAAAACCCATGTACCAATCGCATATCTAAGCAATTGAGCGAAAATAAATAAGAGCAGTACATGCAATGGAAAAGATATCGATACAAAATGTATTCAGCATATGCAAATTATTCATGTCTCATAAAAACAGACGAACACAAGAATTTTTATGAACCGTTTATTACACTTAAATGTTCCCCTTACCAGACCACCCACTAAAATCATTGTCAAACAGCCATCCACGCCAGTGCTCCAGATAAGATTTTGAATGGGATTTGTGATGGCATCTTTGATGTCCTGGGTGTTAGTCTTTGCAGTGCACACTGGTGGCAGGAGTTATGGTTGCTTAGCTGACCATAACTGTCGAATTTCGGGGGTTTGTCGGTTTTACCTGTAAATATAACGTTTTTCCATAGAATTTCATAGGTTTTTGCTAGTGCAACTTAACCATAACGTCCCTTTTTAAAAATGATTTTGTTAGTGAATTTCATAGGTTTTTAGTTGGGCACTGTAAGCAGAGCGTTGCTTTAGCATAGAATTTTCTGTAAAGAGGATAGGTATTTGGTACGGCAACAGAACCATAACGTTCCGTTAACGGTTTTTCATTGAATTTCATAGGTTTTTATTAGTGCAACGTAAACATAACGTCCCTTTTTAACAACGTTTTTGCACTGATTTTAGTACGTTTTTACCACAAAGGTATTACGTTGCATAGATGTACCATACAGCATAGGAAATTGGTGTCCCCATGCCAAGGAGCTCAATAACCACAAACTACATGTGAGCGCATTTAGCGGCTACCATTCCAACTACTGGAAACAGCATTCGTTGTCTTACATGCTGCTCCCATTCATCAGAGTGAATGTACATGTATAAATAGCACCATGTATGTATATCGCAAGGAGAATGAAGTAAGTTAAGTGTGCAAACTGTGTACTTGAGAAACAAACAGACCAAAGGCATACAGTATGCACTATAATGAAAAGCACCAGAACATAGTCACGTATGCGCCCAGCAATGTTACCATACAGCTGCTACACATGCAAACAAAGAGAAAATAGTACAGTAAGGAATGCAAAGTATTGACAGCTAAACCTAACTCCAATGTGGTAACTGCACTGAAGTGTCTCCTATGAATGGCTAATTTCTGCAGTGTACCACAATACAAAACCATGGTATTTGTTTGTTTTGTTTTGCAACAATGCCAAGCACCGTAGAATAGCTGGAAGTGAACGTGTCTCTTCCCTAAATAAGTAATGATAGTAATTGCATAGGCAAGCAGCACAGTCTAAAAAGAAATGTAGGTAATGTATATTGCGTTATGTACACTTCACACATACATTTTTTGTGTAAGAAGACATACTTCACATTGAACGAATGCATCAAAAGCGCCACCTCTTCTGCAGCCGCATGTAGCCACACGAATCTAAGAGGGACTGTGAAAAGAAACGTAAGCAGCCAGTACGTAAAAAAGGAACAATTGCTAAACAATTACCAGAACCCTTGCCCTGTCCAAATACTGCCGATGTTTCTAACAAATTGAACGTGTACATCTAAACTGTTTGTGTGTGTGCATATTTGTAAGGTTGGTGCTGGCAATGCATTGTGACTCTGTAGGGCACAGTGCAGCCCCAGATGCTGCAGGTAAGCAAAATGGAAGTTTCCTTCTGAGAGTGCATGTGGCCGGCGTTTGTTGAATCACAATGGAAGTATCCATACGACTACAAAACTGGTCTTATGTCCGCATCGTCCCATTCCCTTTGTAATTAGTCGTGGCACTGGACGTCTGCCAGTTGCACACCTATACGTATGCATATGTCATGCTTTGTCTCCTGGTAATGCCTCACCCTTAGTCACAGCTACCGAATCATGCCACACACTACCTCATTTCAAAGTGTGCTGCGGCCTATGGATTTCGTGTTGCAAAGCTACCGATTTATGACTGCGTTACGCCTAGCTGGCTGGGGATCATTGGGAGCAAAGAGCTGTATGCTCCATTGTAAAGTCGGCGTGTTAAATGGCCCATTACCTTGATCGACAAGCTGCTTGTTGTTCCATGAGGTGTGAAATTGACACACTGTACATGGACTTAGCAACGTGAGGTTGCGTAGCTAGTGCCTCACTATGGTTTGCGGAAGTACATAAAATATTGCACTACACATATGACAATCAATAGTGAGTCTGGAAATGTAAACGCTGTTGCTGCTTACTAAATCCCAGACAGTTGCATGTAAGCACAGCTGAGTAAACAGCCAAAATGTTCGCCTCTGAAACATTAACAGTGGCGCTTAGAAAAGTATTGTCTTGTAACGCATCCTAATGAAACTGCGTGTTTCCTGATGAAAAGCATTGCTATGTGGCAAAATGTAGTCCTCTCCATGCATGCTAGATACCAGTAATGGCGTACCATCAAATGAGGGAACTTTTTCTTGGATGCACAGATTCCTATATCGAATGACATACAAATAGCAGTTTTATGGCTTAATATATGGCATACCTGATGCTGTAGACAAGTGCAAGAACAAATTAACGGTGGTGAGACATTCACACATAGGGCAGTGGCACTGCACAAGCTGTATAGGAGTAGTGCATGACACGTTCCACATATACTTTTGCTGTTCTTTTCTACTTTTGATAGCAACCAGTAGAGTGGTCCTTTCTTCACATGCAAGACGAAATGAACACAGTGCGTATTGGGACTGAGTTGCACTCAACGGCTTTCATTTGCAATACGTGTCAAAGTCCATGGCTACCCTTTGCAGTAGCAATTGCAATTACCTGCTAATAACATATACAGTGCAGTAATAAACCTTTGGTGACTAATTTACAAACGTTACGCTATCAACACATTCTTACTTACACCGCACCCAGAACCCTTATTCCACAATGTGGTTGCTTACACAGACCCATTTCCATGTGCACCATTGTGCAACTGGCCCGTATGTGCACGTGGAATCCCGGAAGTAAGTGTTTCTGCATACTTTTCGTTCTGTGTGCAGACACTGCGGAATACAATTGAACCAGTACAGAGGATTTCATTTCTAGTGGTGGCTGTAAAAATAGATGGTGGGGGTTTTGTTTTTGTACATGCTTTTAAGGAAAAACTCTGCTTGTGCTTTCTATACAGATTTTCATATTACTGCATTGTACCTATTCTTACAATCAACTCCTCACCGTATGCTCTACATTCAACTACAAAACACCATTACCAATATTGGACAAAGAAATTCCATTGTCATGGAATAAGGCTGCATTTTTTAAAGCAATGTGCTGTAAAATAATGTAGCAGAGGCTCTTCTGTTGCAAGCTTAACTCTTTATTACTGCACCAAAATTTGCAGTGCAAAACAAACAAGCGCACCATTTAGTCCAAAGGTAGCTCGCCTTCAACAGTGCAGGGTGATGCAATGAAATACAGACTGTGGAGTCGTTTTTCAGTTCATTGGAGAGGGCGGCTGCTCACTGTCCTCTGCCAGCTTAGTCTGAGTCGGTGGCGGCTTTGCGCTCTTTCTTACCGGATCTTTGGGGTTCGGCCATGTTCTGGCGGAACTTCAGCATCACAGGAGATCCTAACAAAATGATTTCAATCTTGCACAAAAACATTGCAGCATCATACAAAAATGTACACATGCTTCCATTGCTTATACATCTTCCGACCTCTCGCAGTGAACATAGTGCATTAGAACAGGTGCATAGTTGTGGTAGTGGAATAGGTAATGGAAAGGAATTTCGCTTTTTTAAAATTTTGTAATTTTTTTTTACAGATTTTTCTTTTCCTGTACTCTGCACATTGTTAATGTAAGGTCTTCAATGCATTTTGTAGGTTTTACAAGAAAAGTGCATTGCCATTGTCCGACAAAGACATGCCGTTGGCACTTAACAAAACTGCATTTCTACACCCAATGATGTCATTGTTGCAGAAGAACATTCCAGAATTGCACACACAAGTAGCCATTTTTCCATTGATGGTACACCTTTAGCGCTTTGGGTGGGAAGAAACCCCATCCAAACAGGTCCAGATTTTTCTTAGCGGTATAGATGAGAATACAATTTTCGCAGTGGGGAAAGAAACGCCTCACTGCGCAACAAATGCTTCAGTTGGTGCACCGCATATGAAGAAGAGGCTTTACCTACATGTTAAGCTCCGTAGTGTAGCGGGACAACATGAAAAGGGCCGAAAGTAACCACTTCTTTACAAACCACACTGCCTCCACTCCTTCCAACCTGAAATTGCAATGCAAGTCTTTTTCCTGGACATAACTGCAAATCTACCACAAAGCAATCACCCAGTAGCAGCACTCTGCGTCCCTCCATTTATACCAGTCTGAGTGCACGAAGTCCAGTAACAATTTGTTACCGCCCCTTCCTATGAGGCGGAACCTTGGAAGGTAATTGGATAATCCCGACAGGCACATTCCCATTGCCCTGCATGCCTACAGGGGCACAATGTGGCATGTGCGCTTTCCGAACTAGCGCAAGGGCCGCGCCCCAGTGAAACAGGAGTTGGCCTTCTCCCTATTTGTGCTTTTTCCTGTCGCATACACCATGAACACGTGATTGGCCAAATGCCATAGACTCATTTCCATTAGCCAGCCTGGTGAAAATGGCAGAATGTGGCACGTGCCTTTCCCCAAGTAGCACAATAGCCGCGGCTCCGTAAAGCAGGAGGAGTCCTCCTTCCCATTGGTGCACTTTCCTGTGATGCACGCCCTAAGCACCCGATTGGCCAAATGCCATTGTCCCATTTCCATTGGGCAACATCGCCAGAAGAGCACTGCGACAGCCGCACCCCTGTAAAGCAGGAGCAGTCCTTCTTCCCTTTGCACTGTCTTCTCTGCAGCACTAACCCCATTAGCTTATGTGGAAATGGGCACACACGCATCCACCAATTGCATCAAAGCCTGTTCTTCACGAACCCCCGATGCATCAATATATATTTGCAGTTCTTTAAGTCATCTCGCCCATCTGGGCGCCAAGCCACTGCTGTCTGAAATGTCAAATTGAGGCATGGCTTGTAACTGAAGTGATTCAGTGCCACCCTCTGCTCTGTGGTCAGGGTGGCAGGGAGTAGAACTGGATTGGGGACTCTGCAGAGTACTGTCTGCTTCATTGGTTGACATGATGGCAGGTATGAGTGTGCAGGTTCTCACCTTAATGCTTGGGTGAACTGGCGGTCTTGTTGCCCTGTAGCTGTGGAGGATGGCAGATTGGAGATGAGCTGAAGGATGTCTCCTGTGGGCATGCAGATTGACAGTCGATAGAAATGCTGTACTGACATTAGATTCTGTGCGTCACTCGTGTCACATTCTGTGATTGTCTCTTATATGGAGAACGACGTACACGCTTGTGACCAAGATCTGATGGACACATTTTGTGAGAGGGTGTACTGCAACATGGGAGACTGGGGCCCGCTCGGAAGTTCCATGTGCCAAACGGTGCGTATGAGGAGGCGCGCTTGATATGCGGTTAATAATGATGCTGGTAGACGTGCTGCCTTTGCCGTAGTGCTGTCTGTCGTGGCTGGGTAATACTGCTCGAATATGCGCACTGTCTGTGGCATGCAGAGTATGCAGCTGCGTGTAGTCCTGGGCCTTGAGCAGGTCTGGGTTGTCAGCCGCGTGAGCCTCCAGGCTGCAGCTGCAGGGTGATGAGCGGCAAGTAGGTTCACGGCCATTGTGCGTTAGTGTAGAAGCCTCGTCGACATTGTTGTAGGTGAAAGCATAAGATGAAAAGCAGAGAATTACATGTAATGATTCAAATGAGACGCAGAGTTGCAGTGTATAGCTTCCAACTCTCTATTCAACATAACGCGAACTGGCTCCCTGCATTATGCACACTTTACATGTGTAATCATTATTAACTCGTGTTATCTAGCATTATGTTCCTTTGCTCTCAAAGTACACAATAGTATGACCTGTAAACCATACTGTACATTAATTGTGGCAGCTCAGTCTGTGAATGCCAACAAGGCCAATAGCGTACACCATATTCAAGTGTAGTCACTTCAGACCACCTCTACTGTTGTACCAAGTGCAAAATGTCCTCCACAATCATTCTTTGTCAGTTAGCAGCCACAGTAGACATACTTATTTCCAACAATGTACGCTGGAGGTACAGATCACTATCACAACTGAACCAAAGAAGGCAACATTCTCAAACCTACTTCCAAACAATGTCCACATTCCTACGTCAAAGACCCGTAGCCATCCATGCACGCCAATAGGCGCATGCCACTCCCAACACAACATGATGCACTGTTTACAAAAATCCCTACATGATCTGCAATGCACTCTCCATCCCCAATGGCCTCTGAAAATAGTCTGCTGCGCACCTACCGCACAATGTTTCATATGTTTATCTGCGTAAATGGGCCATGGCGTAAACGTTGCGCAGTAAAGCAATCCTTTCATCATCCACTTTACATCTACACTCCCGAAGCAAGACTCTCTTCACGAGCATACCACTCCTAACATAAATGGTGTTATCCGATCAATGCAGCTGTGAAAACTGCACCATACCCTCCACAGTGATTCTGTAAAGGCGCAAACCTTACTACACTTACATATTTACAAGGGTATATTATGGCACAAGGTTTGCATCCAATAACTTTTGCAAATGACCTACATCACACTGAAACTACTCTTTCTACATGTGGGCATTCCACATACCAATATCACTGTACTCCCATACATAGTAGCAATGCATTGTGGTTTTGTTGCCAACAGCCTACTCCTTCGCCACACCCACTGCAAAGCAGTAGCCATGCATGGAAACATGCGACCACTTAAGTTTCCTGTCCACAGGTACATATTGGTACATTAATGAACCCAATCGCAATTCTGCAACCTTCCTCCAACCAGGCGCCACTTTATCTCCTCAGCCATGCAGACAAGCCTTTAGGGGTTTTACAGGCCCAACACAACACTCCAATTGCAAATATCCTAATCTTGTCTCCAATGCCCTCCCCCATCCCCAATACAGTCTGCATGTACTCACCAAAAACCTATAATCACCTCCACAACTGCCCACCAGTAAAGTATATGTGAGTACCTGTATAGAAATTCTGACCATGTGCCTATGTCTCACTGCCCTCCCCAAAGCAAGGCTGTGCCGAAGCCCTAGGATGTTGGTTGCATGGGCGGAGGCCTAAAGCCTCCGCCCATGCACACAACAGCCTAGTCTTTCACCACACCCAATCCACATTCCAACATTTCAGTACGCCCATACCTAGCAGCATTGCTTAGGGGTTTTGTTTCCAACAGCCTACGCCTTCGCAACACCCACTGAAAATCAATAGAGCCATTCATTAAAATGTTGTGCCCACTTACCTTTCCTGTCCACAGGTACATATTGGTACAGTAATGAACCCAATCAAGGCAACATTCCGTAACCTACTTCCAACCAGTGTCCACCCAGTTATGTCCAAGAGCCCCAACCATCCACACAAGCCATTAGGGGTTTTTCAGGTACAACACAACATAGCACTCTCCCTACAAATATCCTCATATTATCTCCAATGCACTTCCCATCCCCAATGGAGGTTGCCACAACAAACATCGGCAGTTTCAATTCATCAGACCTCCACAAAACCTGAGAATATTTAGAAGTCGTCAGCCAAGTGTGGCATTTATTGAATTGTGAGAATGAAACTATGAAAATGTTGGGGTCGATGGATTTTATATTGATGGGAAAGAGGGATTCACGTTGCACCCACCATATTAATGTTAAGAATGGATGCAATATTTTTACAATGTTGTAGTTTTGCAGGGATCTAGAATAGTTAATTAAAGGTTACTTTTAGTGTTATTTTGTGACCAGTGTGATGCATTTTAGATTTGCATACATGTAGAAACATAATTAAGATTGTGAACATAATATGGGAGCACATTGTGCAACTTGGTGCAATGAGTTTTAAAGCACAGGAGCTTCATGCATGGTGGAAAAAGGCTCTGGAATGGGAAATTCATTGAGGGGATGCAGTAGTTTTGAACACACGTACAGGGTTTCAAATTTAGGGGTGCTATTTAGCTCCTGCTTATAGCTTAGAAGAGCCTGGTTAGCTTGACACCAAAAGAAACCAGGAGCAAATTTTGGCTCCCCAGGTCAACTGATGCCAAACAAACACACCTATGTGAATTTAGCTCTGTGTATTTGGGACAATCTATACATAAACATTAGGACACTGTTATATTATACAAAAGTGAAAGCATAATGGGCCACCAATAATGGACCCAATATGTTTCCATCTTATGTGGAAAATAGATTTGAAAAATGCTGTTTCCTAGTTCATTTTCAACAGCTGCAACAACATTGAAGCAGCTATTTGGATCTGAAGTGGAATGAGAGCACGGGCTCAGGGCTTGGAAGTTTTTGAGCGAGTAGCCAAAGAAGCATCTGCCACCTGGCAGTGTCAATCTAGGGCTAGTGGCTAAAACTGTAAAAGGGTGACTGGCAGCAGAGATGACAGCAGGCCTATGAGAAGGTCAAATAGATTACCAGGAAAAGAATTATAATGGTAGGAGGCCAGATGGATTGAAATGTTGGTTGCATAATGAAAAGGGCATGAGAGGACACCTAGAATAAATATCCAGGGTGTCGGAGTGTTTTGAAAAACTAGTTGGTGCCTGATCAAAGGAGCCTTTTTGTTAGGTCTTTGGAGCCTCATAATGTGTCCATAAATAAACCATGTGTGCCAGATTTAGCATTGCAGGTCTGTGACCAACTCGAATCTCATGTTAGGGCTGTGTCTTGCAGAAAGAAACTCGAAGAGGGTTGGGCTTGTATTTGCAATGTCATAAGTGTTATTTCTAAGGGGATGGTGCCACAGTGGAGGTGGCCAATTACATTGTGGGGATTAGATTCCCTTGTATAGGGCCAACCCATTTGTAATTTGGGTTTTGGCTTTGTAAGTGGACATGAGGAAGTGTGTTAACTGTTCTGGAAATGTGTATATATACACTGCATCTGTTCTGTGGTTCAGGGAGACTTGGGTTAGTTAAATCTCCAAGTAGTTGTCTAGCCTCTAACAGCGGGTGTTTTGGTTTAATGACAGTGTGCATTCACTTCTTGAGAGGTGGGCTGTTTTAGAGTGAAGAGATCTATGGTCATCCCTTAGAAAACGGAATACTGTCCACCCAATGGAATAATCTTTCTTGCCCTGAAGAAGGCTGCGCTCCTTAGAACTAACCCTAGGCTGAAACTCGAGTTGGCATCAATTTCTGGCATTAAAAATTGTTACATGCTAGTAACTAGTGGATACATGTTGTTCGTTGCATATTAATGTAATGTTTATGTAGGTTGACAAAATTAATATTGCCACAAGATATACAGTAGTGGTGCACAGCATGCACTAGGATGGTACCAATGGGCAGTTATTGTCATGTTTTTTTTCTTTTTAAACGGAATACAATATATGCATGGTATGTTTGAGGTAGTTGGTGTTTGTGGTATGACTGATGGTAGAACGTGCATGGATGTTTGACATAATGGTTTTGGTGGGTGGTCTGGTAAGGTGAACATGTATTTACCCCATAACATTGTAATAACTGTTAAACATTTTTGATAGTCTGTTTTTATGAGACATGCATATTTTGTATATGAATACATTTTGTATTGATATCTTTTCCATTTTATGTTCTACTCTTATTGATTTTTGCTCAATTGCTTCGACATGATTGCTACATTGGTTTTTTGTTTTGTAGTTGTGATTCCCACTGGATCCATGTGTGTGACTAACAGGTGTGGGATGACCTAATGTTTTGTGTTCTTGTTCCTTGAACCTGGCTCCATAATGTGCTTCAGTGGCGCATGAAGTGATATATCTGGTATATATGTCGGAGTGGCATGTGGCCTATTACATCGTTCCACCCATTTGCCATGTTCCATTGATGCCAAAAGCACTTGTAAAGCTGGCGTCGAAAGTCTAACAAAAGTTGCAAGTAATCTTAGTTTTCTAGTCTGTGAAGTGTTAAGTGGGCAGGTGAGCTATGGGAGAAATATTGTATCCGTCATGAATATTAGTGACAGTAACTAATTGATTATTCTAATGGATGCCTACCTCCTACAGAGTTCTAATCTTTTGGTGGCTTCCTAGAGCAGCACCACAACATAAGGTGATGGGTAACCAATTACAAGAAACCTGTGCCCTAAATGAAAGCTGTAAGGCAGGCTAGTCAGTGTGGATGCCCTCCCTCGCGGAAGAGTCCAAGCAGTAAAGATTTGCAAAAGTAAGCAGAGATGACCATGTGGCAGCCCTCTAGAGGTAAATGCATCTTTCCAAAATCTGAAGTAGCTGCCTTGACACTAGGTCGAATGGGCTTGCATGCCTACAAGGTCCTTGTACCTTAGTTTCAGATTAGGGACGTTGGCGGTTGCAAGCGTTACCTCTCTCTCTGGAATTCCAAAGAGTCTGCACTGTGCCTGATGTGTAAGGCCCAACAGAAAATGTAATACACTGCGTTGATTTGACAAAACAGCTTGATGTTGAGATGTAGTTATCTGAAACCAATTTCACTCTCTGCTGGGATTCGCCGTACGAGAGGCAGGCGCTGTCCTACTTGAGCAACCCTCAGTGTCTGTGTTGTATTTGCCACGTTACGATATATTCACAGAGCATGGCTACAAAGGACCAGGGCGGTTAACAAGTTTTACTCTCCTTATGGTATACCCTAACTCACTCGGAATCGTAATAAAATAAAAAATAATGTCATGATGTTATTAAGATTTTATTGATGTTAGTATTTATCAATGAGTAATATATAATGAACTATTATGTATTTTATGTATTGCTTTTAGGCCCGGGTTCTTCCCACACCAGTCGCACACACCCACACTGCCTGCCCGGCAACCCATGCACTCTGAGACTGTTCTGTATCCCTACAGTCCCACTACCAGCACTTGAAACCCGACGTCTGCACTTCCTTGCACTTGCCACCTGCTGGCTATTATTTTTTCCTGTTGTTATTATTCTATTCCCATGTATTGCACTGTCCCCTTTTCCCCATCCCATGCATTTGGCAATCTGAATGACACCTGGCCTAGTAGGATCGTTGTCTGTCCTACCTTTGTTCCCCCTCCCTTGCCTCGTGCCTTGATACACTTGTTTATAGGTGCGTTATAATTGCCATATATCATAACATAGATTTCATATCAAACCATCCTGCATTCAGACAGCTCCACCTGTATGTATTAAATCAACAAACTGGGGGGTACCAGGTAGTCTCCTCTTTGCAGGCTGCCCATCGACATACTTTTACTAGACCTTTCAGCAGACTTTGACCTGGTCAATCACAAAATACTCTGCAAACACCTGGCCTCAGCTGCCCAGTGTTAGGGAGAATTCTCTGTTTAGGTTGAATTTCCTAACCTAGTGAGTCCCCCAGCAGCTTTGCTGGATTTTTGGGCTTTATTCTTTTCTCCTGCCAAGAGTGAGACTCTCTTACCCTCACTCTTGGGCATGATTTGAGTGTGTTTCTTTGACTCTAGATGTGTTTAATGGGCTATGCGGTCTTTTACTCCATAGGGCTTCATGTGTTTTTGTGATGTGTTACACAGCACCCTCAGTGCAGTAACACAGGGGTGTCATAGTGACCCTCAATATAGACTCCATACCCTGGGACTGACTACTGTCTCCCAGGGCATGTAAAGTCACCATTGACTTTACTAGTCTCAAATTCTGAACAGAACCAGTACAAACCATCATATTGTGGACGTACTGGCCGGGACAATTCGATTGCCCCGGGGTCTGTTAGTCGAGGGGGCACGTCTCCGTCCCCCCTGATCGAGTTTTGGCTGGTGGCAGTGGATACTACTTTTTATATTCGACCGCAAATATATCTCTATGGGATTTCCCATTGTTCGAGGCTATCAACTTTAATTATTTAATTCCTATAGCCTCGAACATACTGCCGGTTTACTTATTTGATATTAATTCTCCGGTTGGTATTTTTTGCCAGAACTCGGTTTTAAAATGGCATTTGTGTTCGCTTCGGTTACTCCAACCCAAGTTGAGCCCTTTGTTCCACTTTTTGGCACGCTTCTCCACAGAAGCCCTCCAAAGTGGTGCCACTCTGTCTGGGGTACTTAGGAGGGGTGGAGGGGGATTTAGGCACCCTGGACTGAGTTGCCTAGGCAACTCAAGTCGCACTCCGTCCTGATTGGCCCAAGTGGTGAGCCGGCCGGCTCACCACTTAGCATGTTTGAGTGACAGCTAGGCTGAGTGAATGGGGGTTTTCTGCATAAAAGCAGGGCTTTGGGGACTGGAACTTTAGAAGTCGCCACAGGACCTAAGAATCCGACGAGGGAGAAGCTGAGCCGACCTGCTACGACGACACCACCGGTGGAGCCCTGCTGAACCGTCGCACCACTTTTCCCAACGACAGAGGAGATCTCCAGCCCGGAGAGTCTTCTTCCTTCGACTGGTGGGGATAACCAGTCTGCTTCCTTTTTCGCTTCCTGGAGCATCTCGTGGCTGCCTTGCCTGTGCCAAGCACCCCGGCAACCGGGATACCACGTTTTACCACTACCTCGAATCAAAGGGTAGTACCTTTAACCGGAAAATTCTGCGGCTGGTTTCTTCCCTGGCAGTGCAACGACCTTCATCTTTCCTCCAAGTCGAGATCTTCTCTTCCTCTGGACGACGCTGCGGCGTGCACCCGCTGCCAGGAACAACTGCCCCCGCTGGAGGATCCTTTCCACATAAGGTACCGTGTTCCGCCTGGCTTCCCTTGCAACCGACTGTACGGGGTAGATTTAGCCCCAGCTTTCGAACCTGGGTTAGGCTGGGACACCCTGGCTAAACTTTTCTGAGCCTAACTAAAACCTTCCTGAACTCCCTGCAAGACTTTTTAAGCCTGTTGTCATTGTGTGATCTTGGGTGCATTTGTGCCCGCTCTCTCCAAGAGTAGGCCCGGCCTATGGACTTTGGGCCACCAGTAACTTTTGACTTTCCTGCCTTGCTTAAGAGTTCCTAAGTATTTGTGTGGTGTATTTTCCTACATTCTGCCTTTTTCCCCTCCCTTCTTCGTTAACCTATTGGAGTGCCATCTATAGTTAAGCGCTCACCTCTGTCTGGAAATAAGTGGTGTTAACTAAGACTTGTCTGATAAGGAATAAGGGATGTATATACATTAATAGTAACTGTGTTTGAAGTGATTTACAATAATAGTGCTGGAGTGTGTCAGCAAGTGTGTCTTTAAATAAATAATTATATACCTTGATACCAAAGCTATGGTCAGTGTTTGCTTGTGCTATTGTGTCTGAGTGCCTATTGTGTATACTTTACATACAGCCTAACTCTTCTTGAGGGAAGTCTGACTGCTCAGCCACAGCTACCAGGTAAATCTGGGTGGTATAGACTGCTACCAAGTGGGTTTTCTGCCAACACCTGTAGTCCTAAATCTTTTGCAGTGGTCCCCAAGGGAACTGCACAGGATTATGCCTAACACCAACTTCTCAACCAAAGCTACACAATGGATGCAGTCCTTCCTTTGCAACAGAACCATGAGGGCATTTGCCCCAACTGCAGCAGAAGAGCCTGTGGAGTTCTACAAGGATCCTGCGTTTCCCCTACACTACATCTTTACAAACCCTCTATTCGACCATCTGGATGATTTGGGTGTCACCTACACGAACTACGCTGACGACACACATATATCTCTCCGATCATGCTTTACTCTCCTTCTCTTACTCCCTTTCCCAACCCTTCTTCTCCTAAGCCTTCCCCTTCCATCTTTTCACGACACGACCTCGGCAACTTCGATCCCTCCCTTTTTCTCGACACTTGCTCTTCTCTCCCCTCTCTCCAAGATTTCTCTTCACCATCGGCCAATGAAGCACTTTCTACTCTCTCCTCTTCTATCTCCTCCTCTCTTGATCTACTTCACCCCCTTTCCTTCTTCTGTCCAACCCGGAAGCCCTCTCAACCATGGCTCTCTCCTCAATTTCTCTCCATGCGGCGTCTCCTCCGACGTCTTGAGACTCTTGCTCAAATCTCCTTCGCTTTCCAACCAAACCTCATATTTCTCTTACCACTCTCTTTGACTCTTGCTTCTCCTCAACAAAACGCTCCTACTACTCCAACCTTCTCCAATCCCAAGCCTCCCGCACTCGCCGCATCTTCCAAACTCTCTCTCGTCTTCTCTCTCCTCCCATCCCTGATCCCTCAACCTCTTCCACGCTTTCTCCCTCTGACTTTGCAAACTTCTTCTCTTCCAAGATCCTTGCCTTTCGGCAAAAAGTCAATTGCTCCTCTTACCCCCCCCCACCCCCCCTTCTCCTTTCGCCTCCTCTACCTGCATGACTGACTTCTCCCCTTCTGACGTTTCCATCCTCCTCTCCAAAGCTTACCCCTCGTCTGCTCCTAATGACCCTTTCCCTTCCCTCCTTATACCTAAGATCTACCCTCTTCTTATTCCCTACTTAACTTCCTTCTTCAAACCTGCCTTTCCTCTGCTATATTCCCCTCTGCTTTCAAACATGCCACTATCATTCCCATTCTGAAGAAACCTTCTGCTGATCCCCTGCTCACCTCCAACTTCCGTCCTATCTCACTTCTCCCATTCCTCTCTAAACTTCTCGAGCGCCTGGCCTACTCGCAACTCTCAACCTTTGTCACTAATCTCTCTCTCCTTCATCCCTCTCAATCTGGCTTCATCCTAAACACTCCTGAAACTGCCCTCACTTACATCCTTAACTCCCTCCTCTCAGCTCGACACTCTAAGCAATCCTCTATCCTTGTTCTTCTAGACCTCTCTGCTGCCTTCGACACTGTCGATCACCCCCTTCTTCTCAACACTCTTTCGTCCTTTGGATTCAAAGGCTCTGTTCTTAACTGGCTTTCCTCTTACCTCTCCTCCCGCTTTTTTACTGTTTCCTGGGGAGGCCGCTCCTCTCCTACCCAGCCTCTGCAATATGGAGTACCTGAAGGTTCGGTACTTGGCCCTTTCCTTTTCTCACTATATACCTCCCTCCTTGCCCCAGATATCTCCTCATTTGGCATTTCTCACCATTTCTACGCCAATGATACTCAGCTTTTCCTCTCCTTCACTTCTTCACTACTGACGTCCACCTTAAACTCTCCTCCTGCCTTACTGCAATAAAAAATTGATGTCTTCTCGCTTCCTTTCCCTTAACACAGATATAACTGAAGTAGTTTTCTTCCCCTCAACTCTTACCCCTCCCTCTCCTCCTCCTTTCATTCATTTTCCCCCTTCTAATCTCCCCATCTCTGACCACGCTTGCAACCTGGGCATTCACTTTGATTCCTCTCTCACCTTTTCCCATCACATCTCTCTCACTTCTCGTGCCTGTCGCTTCCACCTCTTTAACATCCGCAAAGTCCGCCCCTCTTCAGTTTCCATGCTCCTAAACTCTTAACCTCCTCCCTCATCTTCTCTCGCCTCTTCTACTGCTCCTCCTTACTCTTTGGACTTCCTACTTCTCATCTCGCCCCCTTAAATCTATCTACCACTCTGCCGTCTGCACCCTCTGTCTCCTCTCCCCCCGTGACTCCATCTCTGCTTCCCTTTCCTCCCTTGGCTGGCTTCCCTTTCACTCCCAACTTAAATTTCAATTTCTTTGCCTAGTCTTTAAATCTCTCCACGGTCTTGCTCCCCCTTATCTCTCCTTCCTCCTCTCGTCCTATACTCCCTCCCGCTCCCTTCACTCTCCCGACCACTTCCTTTTCACTGTTCCTCCTTCCCCTTGTGCCACATCCCGTTTCCGCTCCTTCCATCTCCTAGCCCCCCTACACTGGAAATCCTTACCTCTCTCACTCCGCTCTATTTCTACCTTTTCCTCATTCCGAACTTCCCTCAAATCTCTCCTTCTCCATTCCCCGCCATGATACCCCTCCCCCTACCTGCTCCCCTCCCACCTTGCCTTATCTCCTTGATCATCTCCCTCCCCGCACCCCCAATTCTCACCCTTCGCCCCATCCGTTTCCCTCCTCCTCCTCTTCCCCTCCCTCTCTCCGTTCTACTGCACTACTCTCCTTCTCCCCTCTAGTTAATTGCTCTACTTATTGTTTTGTTGGTCTGATTCTCAATTGTAAATTGCTTCTACTGTTATGTTATTGTCATATGTATCCTGTTAAAGTGTGCAGCGCTTTGGTGTAAAGTGCTATATAAACTAAAATAAATACAAATACACACAAATCCCCATACCTATCACAGACTCCTACGACATTGATTCTAAATTACTAAATGAAGTTTATCAAACTATCCACGGTTTATGCCTAAATGACAACAAAACTGAGTTACTCCTTATTGGCTCACAAAACCGGCTGAATAAACTAGGCGACCAGTTCAAATCATTCAACATTGACAGCATCACGATTAAAGTATCCAAAGAAGTGAAAACTCTAGGCGTCTACCTCGACTGTGCCCGCATGGTAACCAGACGGGTCAATGCTACAGCCTCCGTGGCAGCTTATACTTCCAAACTCATGCCTGCAGACCTTTCCTTTAATCAGACAGCTGCATTACCTTGTTTAGAGCCCTCATCCTATCCAGACTAGATTACTGCAATGCCATGTATGTGGGCACGAACAGTCACAATCTTAAAGAACCCCAGGTGATCCAAAATAACACCCTAAAAGCGGCCCTCAACATCACTAAGAAAAACCACATTACCACCGCAAGACGGAAGCCCACTGGTTGCCAGTGCAGGAACACATCTAATTTAAAACTCTCTCCTTAACGCACAAGTGCCTCTCCAATTCAGCTCTCAAATATCTGACCAATAAATTCACCAATAATCAAACTAACAGACCAACACGTTCAACTCAGGCACACTTACTAACTATTCCTAGATACAAACGGCAGAAAGCAGGGGGCAGCAGCTTCCCGTTGATAGCTGCCAAACTTTGGAACACTCTACCCCTGTCAATAAGAGCAGAACCGAAAACGTGGCTCTTCGCACATGAGCGGTAATGTGCACCTACTATCACCCTTGAACATACGGCCTGCTGAAAGTCCTCTGTACATCCATACTGCCCTGCATAACTAACTTAATTCTGCATCTTTATTCATTTTCTGTATCTATGATGTAACTGCATTGGCCCATAACTGTAATTAGCTAACTCACTGTTTGCTGTAACCTCACTGCACTTGTCAAGAATTGCGCCCAGATGCCTCAGGGTTGGGTGTGCTTTATAAATGCATAAATTAGTAAACAATGGAGTGGGCACTGTTGCACAACATTTACCTATCCGACGTCCACTTGCCGGTGGAGTTGGTGGACAGACTCAGCACGTTAGGGTTCCACAACTACGAGTGGCAGTTGAGCGAAGGTGTCCTGAGGGAGGTCTTCAACAAGTGGGGCCATCCTCAGGTGGACCTATTCGCCATCGGGAGTAACAGGTGTCACCAGTATGCTTCCTGGAGGGGACGGGGCAGAGGCACACTGGGGGACTCGTTGCAGATTTGAGGGAATTACATGTGGGCGTACGCTTTCCCTCTGACCCCGTTGATACACATGGTCATTTGCAAATTCAAGAAGTCGCAGTGGCTTCACCTCATCTTGATTTTGCTGCGGTGGCTGGCCAGACCTTGGTACTCAGAGCGCCTCAGTCTGTCTGGTCAACCTCCAGTCGCCCTCCCAGTGGGACCAGCCCCACTATTATCACAGCAGGGCGGCACAGTAATACATCCTGCGCCGGAGAAGTTATCCCTAGCGGCTTGGTTCCTGAGCATGTCACACTGAATCATCTACACTTGTCACAGAATTTGGACATCATTCAAGTGGCAAGAAGCCGCTCCACCAGGAGTCGATACAAACACAAATGCACCAGGTTCTGTCACTAGGCGAAGGCAAACAAGATAGACCCTCTGGCATGCACACTAGACTATGTTGTCTTTTTCAGTGCACTTGGCTCACTCCGGTGTGCAGGTCGACACCTGCCATAGTTATCTGGCGGCCATTGAGGCTTATAGAGACTCCAGAGATAACCTCTTTGCCTCCAATCGGTGGTCAAGAAACCTCTAGTTGGCATGGACCAGATTGTATCCTCCAGTTAATCGACCACACTCGGTCTGGGACCTCAACATGGTCCTTGATTCCCCGGCCCACAAGCTTTTTGAGCCCATGGCATCAGTGGACATCAGGGTTGTTACCAGCAAGACTGCTATTCTGGTAGGCCTCACCTCCGCGCATAGGATAAGTGAAATCCAGGCCCTTGTGGCATCAGAGCCATATACCACATTCCACCGGGGCAAGGTGGTGCTTGGGACGCACCCTTCATTCCTCCCAAAGGTTGTCAGCCTTTCACCTCAACGAGGAGATAGTACTTCCAACCTTCTTTCCGAATCCGAAGGATGAGGCAGAGAAAGTATTGCACTGTCTGGATGTCAGACTTGACCTGAGATTCTACCTAGACAGGACTAAGACGTTCCATAATTCTGATGCCCTGTTTGCCACTTTCGATGGGTCAAAACCAGGAGGCCAAGCATCTAAGGTGGCAATAACTAGGTGAATACTTATGGCCATCAAAGAAGCATGAATGGCAGCACATGACAGTCCCAGAAAACATGCATGCCCATGCGATCGGAGCCAAGGCCGCAACAGTGTCTTTCCAAAGGCAGGTGTCATGGCAGACAATCAGCAAGGCGGCTACTTGGACCTCTCCATCGGTTTTTTGCAAGCACTATTGCTTGGATGCCAGCTCCAGATCAAATACAGCATTTGGCCAGGCAATTTTAAGAAACCAGTTTTCCTTGAGGGGCACCTCTCCTCAGGGCTTCATTCTGTTGTAATCGCCCATACAGTAAGAAGGGAAGGCGACAGGACGTAGGAGTAATTATAAGTTACTAACCATATTGACTAACATACTCCTAGTCCATAATCCCCTTTCCTCCATATGTCCCACCATCCTCCCTCTTAAAAAAACCTTGTCATTAAGCATTGTAATATAGCCGACACATCAAAGGGGCCTGAGGAGTGGCGCTGGTGGGCGGAGTCAAGGGAGCGCATGCTCCCAGGGACCCACTCCCATCTAAATTTAAAGGGTAAGACTTTTTTCTGGTGAAAAAGGTTCTGTTTCCCGACCCTAGCTTGGAACGACCAGACAGTATGGAGGAAAGGGGACTATAGACTATGGACTAGGAGTAAATTAGTCACTAAGGTGATTAACCTACAATTTTATGAGGACATCTAGGATGCGGGTGGAGGTGGTTGTTGTTTTGATCTCACTAATGAAGATTGTGTCCATGTCATGTGTGGTGATGAGGTCGGCGATGTCTGCTGCATGGTTGATTCTTTTTTGAGCCAGTGTTGATGGGGGTCCATGGTGATTGATGCAAGGCTACTGCAATGTGCTGTCCCTGATGCGGCTGGTGAGCAGCGTGGTTGGCAATGGTAGGGATGTGCTTTTGTGGGAGAGGGGTGAAACACATTCAATCGAGTTTACCTGATGGTGGAGCATGGGTTCTAACATCAGAGCATGTCCAAACAGGAACCAAAACTAGGAAGACTGAAGACACCATGATCTAACACCAGGAGGGGTACTGCAACTGCAGATGAGCATTGCTCAAGCCTAGCACTGACGATCATCTAGATCATCATGTGAAAAGGGCAGACCTTCACCAAGTTTCTTCCTCCTTTAGACTGGTTAAGCCCACTGAACTAAAGTCCTGCACAACCACCCTGCACTCACTGGAGCTACCCTGTCCTCAGAGGGGACTGCTGCTTCCTGGACACACTCGCTGGATGCTAATAACTCAGCATATCCATTCCCTATGGGAATTGAACCTCGTCATCTGCTGCTGGCCTCCTTAGTGAAAAGGGGCCTACCTGGAGCATGTGTTACCAAAGCAACTCGTCATGCCTTGGGTGCCCTGGGGGTGAGATTGTGGGAGGTCTTCCAACGGTCAAAGTGGTCTTCCTTCATGGTCAGTCCTGTCATTGGAACGGATTGTCCTGCAAGAGACCAGAACCACAACTAACCGGGCCCAAACCAGACCCTACAAATGACCACTGCACCGCGACACCTAGACCACCTGCAACAGGACTGGAGGTGTGATTTAGTTGGCCCCAACAGTTCCTTTTCATGTGCCTCCCTTGGATCCAGAGAGCTTGAGGCCAAAGTTGTTAAGTTTAGTATGTGCCAGTGATTTAGTCTTGTATAACACTCCCGCTTGTATGAATGCTTAATTACATTGTACCTGTTTTAGGATTACTGTACTGTATATTCCTTCAGGAATTAATGGAACTGGAGATATTGGTCTAAAGGCATCCTAACTATTGTTTGACTTTGGCGGTGTGCTGGATTGTGTTCCTCCTTTTTTTTCTAATCTAGTCTCTGTATTTAGTCTCTGTATTTACTGTTTGTTGTGCGTGTATAGTAATATTCCAGTTTAGCACACATTCCACATCGCCACCTACCAACCATTGCGAGAAGTACACCTCCAGTTCAGAATTACATACCTAGTTTCACCTTTATTAGGGATCCTCAGTGTAGTATAGTCTGACAGTCTTGTGGTCGGAGTGTTGGGGCATGAACTACAAGACTGTCAGACTAACTACACTGAGGATCCCTAATAAAGGTGAAACCAGGTATCTAGTTGTCTGCAGCCTTGAGAAATGTCGGTCTTGCATTGATTATACTATGTATGAAGTAGCACTGCCCTGTGAGACCAAGGCAAGTTTATAGAGCAAACAGATTCATTTTGAGCAGATTTTCATGCCCACAATGCTTTGCTGATATGGCTCTGAACATGTGCACTTCCAGCGATGGTTTCTAGGTGATGTTGTGGAATATGGAATATTGCACTTTTACATTTCAAGAAGAAAAATCTTTTTCAAGCCTTTTTTTTCAAATTGGTTTTATTGGTAAATTAACATGGTTAGTATACAACAGGTTCAAATTAAACATTTGATGATTCTACCTCGTACCACGAAGAGCATTTTTACTTTTTCTTTTTCCAAGGACTTGATCACCCCAACCAGCCTCTCTGATTCTGAACCCCCTTTTACCAACTCCTCACAAACAGTCAGGCTCTTCGGATGAGGCATGCATATCGCTTACTGGGGCCGGGGGCCTTCAAGACCCAGTGCGCTCTCCTCCCTCTATATAGTTGGGAGTCGCTCCTAAAAGATTCTGTTCGTGTAATTCTTCCCCTTCTGAGGTCTGTGGTGGGTTCTTTCAGTATCAATTCAGAGCTCCCTCTCCTTCCCCCTTTTCATGGTGTTCCTCTTCACCCACTCATCTCCCCCCCTCCATTTTAATTTGCTATTTACAGTTCCTTCTGAGTCTGCCTGTGCTATTGACGATCATCTGACTGGGGCCTCTCCGGGTCGTATTTTCCCAGGAAGGGGGCCCATTCCATTTCTCTAGATGGGGTTCCACTGTACATTTGACCAGTAAGTTGCTCCATTCTGTATATGTCCAGGGCCCCAGTGGCCCATTGTTTTTAGCCAGGGAGCTTTGCCACTTTCCAACCCCCCACTAAGCATGCTCTGGCTGCCAGTACCAAAAAGTGCGGCATATGTGGAAGCTTCACCAAGTCCCCTTTCCAGCAGCTCTATTCCGAACACCACCAGGAAGGGGTTCAGCCGTCTGTCTACCCCATCCAGTAGTCTTATCCAGCCCAGCACTTCCTTCCAATATCTCTGCACCCTGTCACAGGCCCACCACATCTGCCAGAAGTCTGCCCTCTGCCCGCATCCCCTCCAGCACTTGGGATCTACCCCATGGAACGTTAATGACAGTCTCACTGGGTCCCATTGCCATCACATCAAAAGTTTCAGCCCGTGGTGTTTGTATTGACATGCTTTTGAGGTTCAGTGGGCGTTTTCATAGTTTTTGCTATTGACTGTCTTCCTGTTCCAACTCCATGTCATTCTCCCACTTCCTTCTATATACCGCTATATCTCCTCCCTGTGCTTCTAGCAGAGCCTAGTATAAAGCGGATATGAGCCCCCTTGTCCCTATCCCCATATCTAACACTTTCTCTGTTCAGGTCCGCTCCCTCTGCAGGCCCTCCTTCCAGTCTGCTGACATCAGCACCCCTTTGAGTTGCAGATATTTAAAGACCAATCCTCCCTATAAATATATCCTTCTTCAGGACTTGTCCCACCCTTTCCACCCCATTCTCAAACCAGTCCTGGAATCTCTCATGCCCGGGGATTCGGTCTCTTATGGGGGGTGCCCAGATGTCCGTTATGGCCATGTCGTTACCCCTGCCATTTGCTTCTTAACTCTCCAAAGGGACCAGATTGGCCCCAAAATCCTATGTCTCTGTACTCTATTGGGGCCAGCTGCACGTGGTGCCCACAGCCATTCTCCAAGCGTCATCGGGCGGAACAGGTAGTTCTCGATGTCTAACCATTGCTTCTGTTCATCTCCCCTCAAGTGGGGGGTCAGGGCTCTTAACTGAGCTGCCCTGTAGTATGTACGCATTTCTAGGAGCCCGACACCTCCTTTCTCCTTGGGCTGTACCAACATTCTGTAGGCCAACCTATGTTTTTTTCCCCTCCCAGAGAAATCTTATCATTCAACCTTTTAATTCACCAAAGTGGGCATCAGGGAGTTCTATCGGGGGTGCGTGATATAAATACAATACCCTAGGGAGGAGGACCAGTTTTAGCGCATTTAGCCTTTTAGCCATGAGAAGGTTAATTTTGCCCAATAGTCAAGATATCTGAAAAGACGGCGTAGTAGGAGGATGGGGGGGAAATGTCCTCATATAGTGTCCAACACTCTAAGAATCCTCAGCCCGAGATATTTAAAGCTACTCTCTTCTATCTGTATTTCCAGTCCCTCCTTTCCTCTTCTCCGATCCTCCGTTACGTCTCCCAGTGGAAGGAGAGTAGATTTATTAACATTTATTTTAAAACCTGAGAGGTTCCCCTATTTCTTCACCACCTTGAGTACCCTTGGCACTGCCTCTTTCACCTCTGAAAGATATATCATGATATCGTCTGCATACATGCCAAGTTAATGGGATACCTCTGCCAGCTCTATACCTCATTTGTGCATCATTTTGGATCTCCTCACCTAGGGGCTCCATCACCAAGACAAATGGGAGCAGGGAGAGTGAGCAGCCCTGCCTAGTGCCTCTACTTAGACCAAATTCCCTGGATTTTATCCCGTTCACCACTTCCCTTGCCTTGGGGCCAGCGTAGATAGCTTGAATAGCCCTGTACATTTTCTCTCCCACCCCTACCTTCCGCAGCACTGCCAACAGGAATCCCCACTCCACCCGGTAGAATGCTTTTCTGCATCTAAGCTTAAGAGTACATGGTCCCCCTAGCTTCCTCCCACATGTTCCATGAGTTCCAATGTCTTCCTAACCGCGTCTGGGCCTTGTCTTTCCGCTATAAACCCCATCTGTTCTGGGTGTATTATTCATGGCATTGTTTTCCTCGAAGCGTGTTGCTAAGATGCGTGTAAAGATCTTCTCGTCCACATTCCACAGAGAAACAGGGTGGTACGATGCGCATTGTGTGGGATCCCTCCCTTCCTTTTGGGATCACTGATATTGCCTTACTGAAGGTATCCGGGGCTTTTCCTGTTTCTCCAGCATGGGGTCTGGCATGGATTCACATGCTCATGAATATTCCCCGTCGTCAGGCTGGGAATCCTCGGTAAAGAAAAAACCAGTATCAGTTTCGTTTCTGATCTGTCTTTCGTAGTAATAACCAATCACTGGTCTCTGCGTCATACTGACCACAGCCAATGACTGCCCTCTACCTAAGCACCGCCTCTGGCAGCCATCTTCAGATTTTTACCGCACGTTCATGTGTTGGGATCCTCGTGCTATTGCTCTCGAGCGTTAGTGCTATTTTTTCGCGCTTTTTCACAAAAACTTCGATTCTTTCGGTCAAAAGAGCCTCAAGCTCCACCGATCCTACATCCGATCAACGGGGACCCGTGTCGGATTCATCTGTGCCCCTCAAGGGTGAAGATTTCGTCGAGCTACACTTCGGAGGACTCCAGAAGCTTCTCAGGCCCGGTCTCGGAGATGGCCCAGGAGAAGGGAAGCTCGACGCCCGGAAAGCTGTTCAGGGCCTGCCCTGGATGCCAGCTGCAGAACGTCTTCAAGGAGGACGAACACTCTTTCTGCCTTTACTGCCTTCATGGGGACAAGACGCACGTGGAGAAGGACTGTGCGTTTTGCGGCAACATGTCGGAACGGACCATGAAGGACCGCCATCAACGTCTCGCCAGCTGGCTGGAGGGTAAGAGCCCGTCTGGCGAGAAGAAGAAGAAATCTGAGCGGTCTTCTAAGACCTTTGAGGGCGCCCCGGCGACGGGGGCCCAACATAAGGCCAAGCACCGCGAGTCCGCTGGCACCGGGAGCGCCGAACGGTCGGGCTCTACGGGCGCCAGGCAGGGCGCACCCTCCCCGGCACCATCAACCACGAGCCAACGCTCTGGGTCGGGTAAGAGGAAGGCCGAGCACCCGGCGAAGCTCCTGGAGAGACCCCGGTCGAGCTCTAAGGCAGAGGAGGAGCGTGGCAGTGCCCCCTCCCTCAAGGATAAGGCGGTGAGCGCACCTAAGGTGGTGAAGGCCTTGATCCATTCGACCAAGCCCTCTATCGAAACGGTCGCGGCGGCCCTGGCCCAGCCTGTGGAGGCTGCACCAGTGGTGGCGGCCTCGGGGCCCAGAATCTCCCTGCCTCCTCGGAGGGAGTCTTCTTTCGTGCCCATCGATAGGACCCCCGTGAAACCCTCCGTGGGGAAGAAGGGGGGGCAGGGCGTCGTCGTAGATTCGGCCTCAACCTCAGAAGAGGAACTGATCGAGGTCTTAAGCCACGGCCTAGGCGTGGAACAAGACCAGCCCGTCGGAATGGGCCCCGACGCAGGTGACGACGACGACATCGTCGAGGATACCGACGGGGCCCCTGCTCGCCCGTCGGATTCCCCTCTGCCAGCGCCGCAAGACAACTCAGCGGCCATTTTGTTGGCTATACAGTCCTTATGCTCCGAGATAAGGACGAGACTACCGTTACCGACGGAGGAACCTCTCCCGTCGGGGGATCCAGAACCGGGACCTTCTGGTGTTCCCCCTACCAAGAAAAGAAGGATCCATCCACCGCCTCCTTTTCAACCATCGCGCCCCGTCCAGCCCTCCTCCCCGTCCACCCGAGGGGATGATACGGGGACTGACACGGCAGCGACGGGTACGGACGACGAGGCATACGACGAGGATTTTCCGTCGTCGCCTCCCCCCAGGGCTTCTCCGCCCGACGAGATTGGATCGTTCCACTCAATGATCGCCAGGGCATCCGAGCTTTTCCAACTCTGCCCTGAGGAGAAGAAAAAGGAAGGCTTCCTTTACCAACGGCGCGAGACCAAGAGGAAGACGGTCCTCGCAGTGCCTCTGTTGGACGACATTTGGGATGAGGGCCTTTCCCTCCTCAAGAACCCTTCCACGACGCCAGCGAAAAGAGACCGGTACGAGAAAAAGTACCGGGTCCCGGACTCGGCCCCCCTATGCCTCCGGGCGCAGCCTACCCCGGACTCCGTCGTCTCCGCGGCAGCCAGGAAGAAAGCGGGGGGGGGTGCGGCCTCCACGTCGACTTCCCCGCCGGACGGCGAGGGAAAGAAATTGGATGCCATGGGACGCAGAGTCATCTCGTCGGCGGCGACGACGATTAAAGCGGCCAACGCCTTGGCTATCGTGGCCCGCTACGACAGGGAACTCTGGTACAAGATAGCTCCCCTGCTGGATTTTCTGCCGGACGACAAGAGGGCGGAGGCCCTTGAGATCCTGCAGGAAGGTGAGGTGGCCTCGGACCACGCCATCACCGTGGCGACGGACATCGCCGACACTGGGTTCCGCCAGATGGGCAACGGCGTTTGCCTTCGACGTCGCGGATGGCTCAAGGCTACGGACTTTCGGCAGGACGTCCAGAACAGGGTCCTGGACATGCCCTTCGACGGGAACAACCTGTTTGGGAAGACAGTGGACGATTCCCTTCAGGCCATCAAGGCGGATACTGAGACGGCCCGGGCCCTTGGAGTGCTGCAGCAACGGCGGACGCCCTTTCGGAGCGGCGGAGGCAAGGGCGCCTCCAAAGGTTCCGGCGGCGGTTTCGCTTCCTACCGTCAAGCGGCCCGCTCGTCGTCGCAAGAGGCCTACAGAGGACGAGGCAAGTCTGGCGGCCCCCGCCGTCGTCGCCAAGGAGGCCAAGGCGGCAAGGCCGCGTCCAAGCAGGATTGAACCGGCCGTGGGGTCGGGCCCCCACCGAAGCACCCCGGTGGGAGGCCGGCTGGCGGGCTTCGTCAGCGTGTGGGAGTCCATCTCCACCGACCGTTGGGTGCTGGACGCCCTGGCCCGGGGCCACGCGCTCGAGTTTCAAAGAAGGTGCCCGCGCGTCCCCCCCGTGGCCAGGAAAGAACTTCACGTCCCTCAACTTCTCCTGGAGGTAAAGGCGATGCTCAGGAAGGGCGCCATCGAGCTCGTCCCAAAGAGGCTTCGGGGCTCCGGAGTCTACTCGCGTTACTTCCTCGTGAAGAAGAAGACGGGAGGATGGCGCCCCATCCTGGACCTGCGACGCCTGAACAAGTTCATCAAGGCGCAGAAGTTCCGGATGGTCACCCTCCAGCACGTCCTGGGTCAGCTGGAGGAAGGAGACTTCCTATCGTCGTTGGATTTGGAGGATGCCTACTTCCACATTCCCATCCTAAAGGGGCACCGAAAATTCCTCAGATTCGTGGTCCAAGGGCGTCATTACCAGTTCAAAGCCCTTCCCTTCGGACTGCGGTCGGCACCCAGGGTTTTCACCAAGTGCCTCGCACCGGTGGCGGCGCAGCTGCGCCGCGAGGGGATTCACGTCTACCCCTACCTGGACGACTGGCTCATCCGCGCCAAGACGAGGGAGCTCGCCGTGGTCCACACGGCAAGGACCGTCCAACTCCTCACGGACCTGGGATTCTCCGTGAACTACGCCAAATCCCACCTGGTGCCCGCGCAAGTCGCACTGTTTCTGGGAGCGAGGCTCGACACAGTGTCCCTTCTGGCCTCCCCGTCGGAGGAGAGGACCAGGACCATCTTGGGCAAGGTGCAACGGATGTTGGTGGCCGACGCGGCCAAGGTGAGGTCCATCGAGTCCCTCCTCGGGATGATGTCTTCCTGCATCTACCTCATTCCCATGTGCAGGCTCCGGATGCGCCCGTTGCAAGAGTTCCTGGATGCGCGCTGGATCCAGACGACGGGCAGCTTCGAGGAAAGGATCAAGCTCGACGAGAGTTTCCGACGAGCGATACGGTGGTGGGGCACCCGCGCGCATCTGACGGCGGGCATGGACTTCCAGACCCCAGCCCACCAGGTGACTGTGACCACGGATGCCTCCCTAGAAGGGTGGGGAGCGCACACCGAAAATCTGCACGCAAGGGGACTCTGGCTCCCGACGGAGAAGTCCCTGCATATCAACGTCCTGGAGCTCCGTGCAGTGTTTTGGGCCCTCAGGTCCTTCCTTCCGTCCCTCAAGGGCAAGGTGGTGAGGATCTTCACCGACAACACCACCACCATGTTTTACATCAGGAAACAGGGCGGAACCAGGTCCCCAGCGCTGTCCAAGGAGGCGCAGGACCTGTGGCATTGGGCCGTCGCCCAAGGGATTCTTCTGGTGCCGTTTCATCTGGCAGGGATAAAAAACACCATCGCCGACTCACTCAGCAGGGAGCTGCGCTCGTGCCACGAGTGGGAACTACGGCAGGATCTGGTGGATCGCCTCTTCCGACGGTGGGGCACACCCCAGATCGACCTGTTCGCGACGGCGACGAACACCAAGTGCCGGAGGTTCGCCAGCAGGTTTCCCCAGACGAGGAGCATGGGCGATGCTTTCTCGTTCCCCTGGGAGGGCCTGTTCCTCTACGCGTTCCCTCCCTTGCCTCTGCTAATCCGGCTCGTCAACCAGCTCAAGAGGTCACGGTGCAGGATGATCCTCGTCGCACCTGCGTGGCCGAGGCAGATATGGTTCCCGGACCTTCTGGACTTGTCGGCGTCCCCGCCAATCAAGCTGCCGGCGGACGCGGATCTACTCTCCAGGGAAGGAGGCGCCATCCTCCACCACGACCCGAAGTCGCTGAACTTGCAGGCCTGGCTCCTGCAGCGCTAGAGTTTGGAGGATACGACATACCGGCCGACTGCAGAGAGGTTCTTGCAAAGGCCAGGGCGTCCTCGACTCTTAAATGCTACGGACACAAATGGAAGAGGTTCTCTGTCTGGTGCCACGCACAGAAGATTAACCCTCTACGGATTACGGCTCCCCAAGTGCTGCCGTACCTGCTGACGCTGGCCAAAGCTGGTCTGGCACACGCGTCCATCAAGATGCATCTTGCTGCGATCTCCCGATACACCAGAACCACGGGCAGGACGTCCTTGTGGTCTCATCGTCTGGTGAAAGAGTTCATGAAGGGACTGTTCAGATCGTTCCCGCCGGTGAAGGCTCCGGCCCCGGCGTGGGAGCTCAACGTGGTACTGACCAAACTCATGGGACCTCCGTTCGAGCCTCTGCACTCGGCCCCGTTGAAGTTTCTATCGTGGAAAACAGCTTTTCTCGTGGCCATCACCTCCGCACGACGAGTGGGAGAGATCCAGGCCCTTTCCTGCAAGGCACCGTACTTGACTTTCCACGACACGAGGGTAGTGCTCAGGACGCACCCCTCCTTCATGCCCAAGGTACCGTCGGACTTTCATCTCAACGAACCCTTGGTGTTACCTGTGTTCTTCCCGTCGCCTTCGTCGCCGGCTGAGAGGACTTTGCACTCGCTGGATGTAGCTAGAGCGCTGAAGTTCTACGTGGACCGCACGAAAGGTTTTCGGAAGACGTCACAACTCTTTGTGAACTTTGGACCTGTCAATCAGGGGAAGGCTCTCTCGAAGGCTTCCATCTCCAGATGGCTCTCCGGCTGTATCATGTACTGTCACCGGTTGGCAAACCGACCGCTGCCTGGCCGTCCGAGAGCCCATTCCACCAGAGCGATCGCAGCTACCACGGCGTTCCTATCTGGTGTGCCCCTGCTGGACATATGCAGGGCTGCTACGTGGAGGTCGACGCACACCTTCACGAAATTCTACTGCGTCGACCGGGATTCCAGGGAGGAGTCCAGGGTCGGCCAAGCAGTGCTGCGCAACCTGTTCGCCTGAGGTGAGCCTGGTGAGGAGGTAAGATGCTTAATGTTGAGTTGATGTGATGCTTAATGTTGAGCCTTTGCCACCTCCCGTGGTTGTGCATGTGTGTACTGCTATGTATTCTTTATTCATGAGCATGTGAATCCATGCCAGACCCCATGCTGGAGAAGGAACAAGTTACTTACCTGTAACTGTTGTTCTCCAGCATGGGTCTGGCATGGATTCACATGCGAACCCTCCCGCCTACCCCTCTGCGGCTCTTCACTTGGTCATACTGCCACTTCACGTGCTTCCAAATCTGAAGATGGCTGCCAGAGGCGGTGCTTAGGTAGAGGGCAGTCATTGGCTGTGGTCAGTATGACGCAGAGACCAGTGATTGGTTATTACTACGAAAGACAGATCAGAAACGAAACTGATACTGGTTTTTTCTTTACCGAGGATTCCCAGCCTGACGACGGGGAATATTCATGAGCATGTGAATCCATGCCAGACCCATGCTGGAGAACAACAGTTACAGGTAAGTAACTTGTTCCTTCCAGGATGTTATTGTAAATCCTTACCATGTGCAGAGAAGGTCCCCGAGAATTTCTTATAAAACCCTATAGTGTATTCGTCTTCCCCCAGGGCCTTGCCATTGGGAGACGGGATATTCCATCTTGCCCCACTTCTATTGTGATGGGGCTCTCCAGATGTTCCATCTCTAGATTCGTTAGTGTGTTCATTTTAATCCTATCTAGGTACTCCCTTGTTGCTGCCCACCTCCCCCTTCCGATTTATAAAGGGCTTTGTGGTACTGGCGAATCCCTCCGCTATCTAGGTGAATCCCTTCTATCCCCACCTGGGCTCGCCAGAGATGACCATCTTTCCGCTCTTTGTGCATGGAGCCTCGCTGCCAGCAGCGAGTCTGCTTTATCCCATTTCTCATAATGTCTCCTTGAGATTTCTCAGCTTCCACATGGTTTCTCCCATTCCTAGTGCCTTCAGTTGAGCTCTTTTGGATTGTATCAGCTCCTCTGTTTCCCTCCATCACATGTATTCTCCCCTCCCCTTCCACTATCTCTTCCCTCAACTTCTCCTGAGGTTCCTCTCCCTTTTACGTCTCGCCCCCTCTCAGTATTCTCCTACAGGTTGCCTTACCCGCATCCCAGAGTACCTCACTATTCACTTCCCCGATATCATTCAGTTGGAAGTATTCGGCGATTGTCTCCCCCAGTTTTCCAGTGAAAAGGGGTCTTTCCAAAGGGTTTCGTTGCACCGCCAGCTACTGTCCAGCCGTTAAAGGCCGGTGACATCTAGGGACATGAGGACCATATTGTGATCCGTCCAGCCCCTCGGTCTGATTTTACTGTGTTATTTTCGTCCGCTGATCCCTATTAAGGAGGATATAATCTATCCTGGTGTATGTTTGGTGCGGGCCGAGTAGAATGTGTATCCTTCTTCCCCCGGGTGCTGCTCCCTCCAAACGTCGAGCAAGCCACAGGCCGCTAATGTGCTTCCCAGGTGTCCCTGCTGGGCCGGGCCTCCCCTTTCCTTTGTACTGTGTTCCCGTGGTTCTTCTATCTTTAGACTTGTCTGCCCAGGAGTTGAAGTCCCCTCCTATTATGTAGATGTCTGCCTCCTGCTCCGGTATTGCCGTTAGTGCTTTCGATATGAATTGTGCTTGCCCTTGGTTGGGTGCGCATAGCCTCGCCAGGAGTACTTTTGCCCCGTCTACGATCCCCTGAGTATCAGTAATCTTCCCTTCACTAGGGGAGTGGCCCTACAGTCTCTTAGCTTACATTGTTTGTGAGTCACGATGCCCACTTCCCCTTTTTGACAGTCCCCGATACCCATTGAACTTGACCAATACCTGCCCCTCTTATCGCTCATTCTTCCCCATGTATTAGCCATGTCTCCTGCAGGAAGAGTACGGGGAGGTGCGCTTTGTGGAATTCCTTTGAGACTAGAGATCTCTTGGTCGGGGAGTTGAGCCCTCTCACGTTCAGCCTGCCCGCCACCAGACCTCTTTAAAACCTCATCCCTTCCCATTGTTGATGAATAACTTCAGCTCAACAAGTGACTCCAAATTTCCGTATCTATAGGCGACATGGGAGTGGTGTATCCCTCTCGTATTCTTTCCATCCAAAGAGCTATGACTTTCATGCAAACCCCCCCATAACCTTTTAACTAAGAACAACTGTTTGAGTTTGGTCATGATCTTGAAGACACCCTCCTCCATACGGAGGGTCACCTTGGAGCGAAGATATTTGCCTCACTCTGACTAATCAATAGATGTCTCGTGGGTGTTCGCCCAATATCATTTTGGTTGCTGTCCAATTTTCATGTGTTTCGTCGCCTTGATTCTTGCTCCGTTCTGTCGTCGTGAGTGACCGGTGACTTGCAGGGTGATGGTCCATTGAGCCTCATGTATTTCCTCCCCATCTGCCCTCTTCTCCTTTGTATGCCCAGGGCTGGTCTCGGCCTCTTGTCGTTCGTAGATGGGCCCAGTGGGCCTCTGGCTCTGCTAACAAATCTGCTGTCAGATGACTAAAGGCCTGTTCAGCTTCCACCTGCTGAGGTTAGGTGGTATTCCACCCTTTCCATCTCAATTCCCAACGCAAACGGGTATGTGGTAAGGGGTCTACAGGCTCTGCGACTGGCCAGGGGGAAGTTTGTGACGTTTTGGTATATGGACACGGTTAGGCAGAATCAAGAGCAGTACCCTTTGGAAACACTACACACAATTAAGACTACAAGTGTAAGTACAATTTCACCTTTGTTACAAGCCTGTGCTACACAGTAAAGTGGTAGCGATGGTTGAGCAGCCAGACTTATCTTAAGAGCTTAAGTGAGCAGTAGAACAAGTTACACAAAGGATCAACAAATACAGAGATTCAATTAAACACTTATTTAAGGTTTCTTGGTAAAAGAATATACATTTATTTACACAGCTTGAAAACATTACACTAGCAAGAGCAGCTAAATATCATAAGCTAATAAACCACAAATACAAAACCAATAAGTTACTGAACAAGTTCAGCACCCTTGAAGTGGGAGCAAACTGGCACTTCAGATACTTTTTCAAAGGGTTTAAAAAAAAAAGGGTTAAAAAGACAAGGTTCTAAGAATAGACAGCCCAAATACTTTCATAGGCAGGGCAAAGGATTTCAGTAAACTACAACCAGCAATTCAGTTCTTCTCCAGCATGGGGTCTGGCATGGATTCACATGCTCATGAATATTCCCCGTCGTCAGGCTGGGAATCCTCGGTAAAGAAAAAACCAGTATCAGTTTCGTTTCTGATCTGTCTTTCGTAGTAATAACCAATCACTGATCTCTGCGTCATACTGACCACAGCCAATGACTGCCCTCTACCTAAGCCCCGCCTCTGGCAGCCATCTTCAGATTTTTACCGCACGTTCATGTGTTGGGATCCTCGTGCTATTGCTCTCGAGCGTTAGTGCTATTTTTTTCACGTTTTTTCTCAAAAACTTCGTTTATTCGGTGAAAAGAGCCTCAAGCTCCACCGACTCTCCATCCGATCAACGGGGACCCGTGTCGGATTCGTCTGCGCCCCTCAAGGGTGAAGATTTCGTCGAGCTACGCTTTTGGAGGACTCCAGAAGTTTCTCAGGCCCGGTCATGGCCCAGGAGAAGGGAAGCTCGACGCCCGGAAAGCTGTTCAGGGTCTGACCTGGATGCCAGCTGCAGAACGTCTTCAAGGAGGACGAACACTCTTTTTGTCTTTACTGCCTACATGAGGACAAGACGCACGTGGAGAAGGACTGTGCGTTTTGCGGCAACATGTCGGAGCGGACCATGAAGGACCGCCATCAACGTCTCGACAACTGGCTAGAAGGGAAGAGCCCGTCCGGCGAGAAGAAGAGGAAGAAATCCGAGCGGTCTTCTAAGACCTTTGAGGACGCCCCGGCGACGGGGGTCCAACATAAGGCCAAGCACCGCGAGTCTGCTGGCACCGGGAGCGCCGAACGGTCGGGCTCTACGGGCGCCAGGCAGGGCGCACCCTCCCCGGCACCATCTACCACGAGCCAATGCTCTGGGTCGGGTAAGAGGAAGGCCGAGCACCCGGCGAAGCTCCTGGAGAGGCCCCGGTCGAGCTCGAAGGCGGAGGGGGAGCGAGGCAGTGTCCCCCCCCCCTCAAGGATAAGGTGGTGAGCGCACCTAAGGTGGTGAAGGCCTTAATCCATCCGGCCAAGCCCTCTATCGAAACTGTCGCGGCGGCCCTGGCTCAGCCTGTGGAGGCTACACCAGTGGTGGCGACCTCGGAGCTCAGTCTCCCTGCCACCTCGGAGGGAGTCCTCTTTTGTGCCCATCGATAGGACCCCCGTGAAATCTCCCGTGGGGAAGAAAAAGGGGTGGGCAGGGCGTCATCGTAGATTCGGCCTCAACCTCAGAGGAGGAGCTGGTCGAGGTCTTAAGCCACGGCCTCGGCGTGGAAGAAGACCGGCCCGTCGGGATGGATCCCGACGCAGGTGACGACATCGTCGAGGGTACCGACGGGGCCCCTGATCGCCCGTCGGATTCCCCTCTGCCAGCGCCGCGAGACAACTCGGCGGCCGTTTTGTTGGCTATACAGTCCTTATGCTCAGAGATAAGGACGAGACTACCGTTGCCGACGGAACCTCTCCCGTCGGGGGACCCAGAACCGGGACCTTCTGGTGTTCCCCCTACCAAGAAAAGAAGGATCCACCCTCCACCTCCTTTTCAGCCGTCGCGCCCCTTCCAGCCCTCCTCCCCGTCCACCCGAGGGGATGATACGGGGACTGACACGGCAGCGACGGGTACGGACGACGAGGTATACGACGAGGATGTACCGTCGTTGCCTCCCACCAGGGCTTCTCCGCCCGACGAGATTGGATCGTTCCACTCCATGATCACCAGGGCATCCAAGCTTTTCCAACTCTGCCCTGAGGAGAAGGAAGGTTTCCTTTATCAGTGGCGGGAGGCCAAGAGGAAGACGGTCCTCGCAGTGCCTCTATTGGACGACATTTGGGATGAGGGCCTCACCCTCCTCAAGAACCCTTCCACGACGCCAGCTAGAAGAGACCGGTACGAGAAGAAGTACCGGGTCCCGGACACGGCCCCCCTGTGCCACCGGGCGCAGCCTACCCCGGACTCCGTCGTCTCCGCGGCGGCCAGGAAGAAAGCGGGGGGGGGGTGCGGCCTCCACATCGACTTCCCCACCTGACGGCGAGGGAAAGAAATTGGACGCTATGGGACGCAGAGTCATCTCGTCTGCAGCGACGACGATTAAAGCGGCCAACGCCTTGGCTATCGTGGCCCGCTACGACAGGGAGCTCTGGTACAAACTGGCTCCCCTGCTGGACTTCTTGCCGGACGACAAGAGGGCAGAGGCCCTGGAGATCCTGCAGGAAGGTGAGGTGGCTTCGGACCACGCCATTACCGTTGCGACGGACATCGCCGACACTGGGTTCCGCCAGTTGGGCAACGGCGTTTGCCTTAGGCGGCGTGGATGGCTCAAGGCTACGGACTTCCGTCAAGACGTTCAGACCAGAGTCCTGGACATGCCCTTCGATGGGAACAACCTGTTTGGGAAAACAGTGGACGATTCCCTTCAGGCCATTAAAGCGGACACCGAGACGGCCCGGGCCCTTGGAGTTCTGCAACAACGACGGACGCCCTTTCGGAGCAGCGGAGGCAAGGGCGCCTCCAAAGGTTCCGGCGGCGGTTTCTCCACCTACCGTCAAGCGGCCCGCTCGTCGTCTCAGGAGGCCTACAGAGGACGAGGCAAGTCTGGCGGACCCCTCCGTCGTCGCCAAGGAGGTCAAGGCGGCAAAGCCTCGTCGAAGCAGGATTGAACCGGCCGTGGGGTCGGGCCCCCACCGAAGCACCCCGGTGGGAGGCCGGCTGGCGAGCTTCGTCAGCGTGTGGGAGTCCATCTCCACTGACCGTTGGGTGCTGGACGCCTTGGCCCGGGGCCACGCGCTCTAGTTTCAAAGAAGGTGTCCGCGCGTCCCCCCGTGGCCAGGAAAGAACTTCACGTCCCTCAACTTCTCCTGGAGGTAAAGGCGATGCTCAGGAAGGGCGCCATCGAACTCGTCCCAAAGAGGCTTTCGGGGCTCCGGAGTTTACTCGAGATACTTCTTCGTGAAGAAGAAGACGGGGGGGATGGCGCCCCATCCTGGACCTGCGACGTCTGAACAAGTTCATCAAGGCGCAGAAGTTCCGGATGGTCACCCTCCAGCACATCCTGGGTCAGCTGGAGGAAGGAGACTTCCTGTCGTCGTTTGATTTGGAGGATACCTACTTCCATATTCCCATCCTGAAGGGGCACCGAAAATTCCTCAGGTTTGTGGTCCAAGGGCGTCATTACCAGTTCAAAGCCCTCCCCTTCGGACTACGGTCGGCACCCAGGGTGTTCACCAAGTGCCTCGCACCGGTGGCGGCGCAGCTGCGCCGCGAGGGGATCCACGTCTACCCCTACCTGGACGACTGGCTCATCCGAGCCAAGACGAGGGAGCTCGCCGTGGTTTACACAGCAAGGACCGTCCAACTTCTCACGGACCTGGGATTCTCTGTGAACTACGCCAAATCCCACCTGGTACCCGCGCAAGACACTCTGTTTCTGGGAGCGAGGCTCAACACAGTGTCCCTTCTGGCCTCCCCGTCGGAGGAGAGGACCAGGACCATCCTGGGCAAGGTGCAGCGGATGTTGGTGGCCGACGCGGCCAAGGTGAGGCCCATCAAGTCCCTCCTCGGAATGATGTCTTCCTGCATCTACCTCATTCCCATGTGTAGGCTCCGGATGCTCCCGTTGCAGGAGTTCCTGGACGCGCGCTGGATCCAAACGACGGGCAGCTTCGAGGAAAGGATCACACTCGACGAGAGTTTCCGACGAGCGATCCGGTGGTGGGGCACCCGCGCGCATCTGACGGCGGGCATGGACTTCCAGACCCCAGCCCACCAGGAGACCGTGACCACGGATGCCTCCCTGGAAGGGTGGGGAGCGCACACCGAAAATGTGCACGCAAGAGGCCTTTGGCTCCCGATGGAGAAATCCCTACATATCAACGTCCTGGAGCTCCGTGCAGTGTTTTGGGCCCTCAGGTCCTTCCTTCCGTCCCCCTGGGAAAGGTGGTGAGGATCTTCACCGACAACACCACCACCATGTTTTACATCAGGAAACAGGGAGGAACCAGGTCCCCAGCACTGTCCAAGGAGGCGCAGGACCTGTGGCATTGGGCCGTCGCCCAAAGGATATTTCTGGTGCCGTTTCATCTGGCAGGGATAAAAAACACCATCGCCGACTCACTCAGCAGGGAGCTGCGCTCGTGCCACGAGTGGGAGCTACGGCAGGATCTAGTGGATCGCCTCTTCCGACGGTGGGGCACACCCCAGATCGACCTGTTTGCGACGGCGACGAACTCCAAGTGCCTGAGGTTCGCCAGCAGGTTTCCCCAGGCAAGGAGCATGGGCGATGCTTTCTCGTTCCCCTGGGAGGGCCTGTTCCTCTACGCGTTCCCTCCTTTGCCACTGCTAATCCGGCTCGTCAACCAGCTCAAGAGGTCACGGTGCAGGATGATCCTAGACGCACCTGCGTGGCCGAGGCAGATATGGTTCCCGGACCTTCTGGACTTGTCAGCGTCCCCGCCAATCAAGCTGCCGGTGGACGCGGATCTACTCTCCAGGGAAGGAGGCGCCATCCTCCACCACGACCCGAAATCGCTGAACTTGCAGGCCTGGCTCCTGCAGCGCTAGAGTTTGGAGGATACGACATACCGGCCGACTGCAGAGAGGTTCTTGCAAAGGCCAGGGCGTCCTCGACTGCCGTACCTGCTGACGCTGGCAAAAGCTGGACTGGCACAAGCGTCCATCAAGATTCATCTTGCTGCGATCTCCCGATACACCAGAACCACGGGGCGGACGTCCTTGTGGTCTCATCGTCTGGTGAAAGAGTTCATGAAGGGACTGTTCAGATCGTTCCCGCCGGTGAAGGCTCCGGCCCCGGCGTGGGAGCTCAACGTGGTGCTGACCAAGCTCATGGGACCTCCGTTCGAGCCTCTGCACTCGGCTCCGTTGAAATTTCTGTCGTGGAAAACAGCGTTTCTTGTGGTCATCACCTCCGCACGACGAGTGGGAGAGATCCAGGCCCTTTCCTGCAAGGCCCCGTACTTGACTTTTCACGACACGAGGGTAGTGCTCAGGACGCA
Organism: Ambystoma mexicanum; assembly: GCF_040938575.1. NCBI lineage: Eukaryota > Metazoa > Chordata > Amphibia > Caudata > Ambystomatidae > Ambystoma > Ambystoma mexicanum. The sequence continues at coordinate 868,440,686 of NC_090922.1, forward strand.
CCCCTCCTGCATGCCCAAGGTACCGTCGGACTTCCATCTCAACGAACCCTTGGTGTTGCCTGTGTTCTTCCCGTCGCCTTCGTCGCCGGCTGAGAGGACTTTGCACTCGCTGGATGTGGCTAGAGCGCTGAAGTTCTACGTAGACCGCACGAAGTGTTTTCGGAAGACGTCACAACTCTTTGTGAACTTTGGACCTGTCAATCAGGGGAAGGCTCTCTCGAAGGCTTCCATTTCCAGATGGCTCTCCGGCTGTATCATGTACTGTCACCGGTTGGCAAACCGACCGCTGCCTGGCCGTCCGAGAGCCCATTCCACCAGAGCGATCGCAGCTACCACGGCGTTCCTATCTGGTGTGCCCCTGCTGGACATATACAGGGCTGCTATGTGGAGGTCGACGCACACCTTCACGAAATTCTACTGCGTCGACCGGGATTCCAGGGAGGAGTCCAGGGTCGGCCAAGCAGTGCTGCGCAACCTGTTCGCCTGAGGTGAGCCTGGTGAGGAGGTAAGATGCTTAATGTTGAGCCTTTGCCACCTCCCGTGGTTGTGCATGTGTGTACTGCTATGTATTCTTTATTCATGAGCATGTGAATCCATGCCAGACCCCATGCTGGAGAAGGAACAAGTTACTTACCTGTAACTGTTGTTCTCCAGCATGGGTCTGGCATGGATTCACATGCGAACCCTCCCGCCTACCCCTCTGCGGCTCTTCACTTGGTCATACTGCCACTTCACGTGCTTCCAAATCTGAAGATGGCTGCCAGAGGCGGTGCTTAGGTAGAGGGCAGTCATTGGCTGTGGTCAGTATGACGCAGAGATCAGTGATTGGTTATTACTACGAAAGACAGATCAGAAACGAAACTGATACTGGTTTTTTCTTTACCGAGGATTCCCAGCCTGACGGGGAATATTCATGAGCATGTGAATCCATGCCAGACCCATGCTGGAGAACAACAGTTACAGGTAAGTAACTTGTTCCATATGCCTGGGCCAAAGTCAATGGTTGAGTCTTTGTATAGGATAACACAGTTCTGGTAGTAAACGGTTAAGTCTTTGCCACAGAGTTTAGAAGAATTTGGCTAGGCAAAAAAGTTAGACGAATGTTTAGGGAAGGACAAGGCTTCGAAGTCAGGAAAGTTTCACAAACTTTCACTGTGGCCGAAAAGATTTCTGGACATCATTTGCACACTACCTTAGAAGTAAAGAAGAACTGTAGCTGAGGCAGTTGCTCCTGGCAGTTCGAGCAGATCTCGCTGTTCCTGAGCTTCAGTCGGGAGGTTCCTGCACTGCCCAGGGATGAGGCCACAAGCTTAGCAAAACGTCGGTTTAAGGTGCTAGTGCCTTAAAGTCCACGAGCTGGTTTCCTTCCCCCTGGCTATCCGGTTTTTAACAGCAATCTGAAGAAAATTCGACCAGGATGGGGACGGTGTCCAGGTGGCTTGCGAGTTGATTGTGCCCACCAAACTGAAGGGAAGAAGTTAACCTTGAAGGGCTTCTCTGTCGATGGAGTTTCAGGCAATCCGGACCTGCAGCCGGTCGTCCAGGAGTTGCAGCAGTCCTCTTCCTTCATCTCATCTTCGGTTCTTTCGTTCCAGTGGTCGACCCTGCTTTCCAAGTCCCAGAGACCTGCTTTTAAACAGTTTTCCCCCTTTCATTCCAGCTTGGCTGTCACTCACACAGCAGGATGGCTGTCCTTGCCGGACAGCCAGCCGGCCAATCACGCCAAAGTGCATTCAGGTCTCCTAGGAGACTAATCACAGGGAGTTTCGGGCACCTCCCTCACTTCCTGTGCATCCCAGACACTCAGGCGCCAGAGCCAGAGGAGGGCTTCAGCACTGAAGACTGAAGCCCGCCAACGAACAAAGAGACCAAGCCGGGTTTGGGGCGCAGAGACAAACACAAGAAGGGCCTTTCCTAAAATATATGGCGAGAAAAAGTCGATCAGAATGTGTTTTACAGATGGGTCTCGGGCACCATATTGAAAAACATGGCTAAGCCGATTTTTAACTGCTGTTAGCGGTCGGGAAAAATCACGGTAGTTTGATCTAAACCACTGCCACTAGCCATTTAAAGTAGGAAAGGGTAACATTTGACTGTTGCATGAGTGTTTTGGCTCAGGGGAAGCTAGGCAACCCTTGAGCACTCTATAGTAAGCTAGTGTGTGCTGGGTCTGTAAATTTAAAGAGACTAGTAAAGTCAATTTAACTTTACATGCTCTGGGAGACGGCAGTCGGTCTCAGAGGATATTTGAACCTTGGAAAGTCTGAAAGACATCCCTGTGCTACTGCACTGAAGGTGCTGCGTGACACACAGAAAAAGATTATGCCTATGGAGTTGTTTTAAAACTCCATAACCAAAGAACACAAACGTAAAACACATTGAAAATGAAAAGTTCAAAGCCCCAAAATATAGCAAAAGAGCTGGAGGGCTCTAAAATAGAGGGAAGTTAGCACTTGGGTGAGAATTCTCCCTAACAGACACTTTGGAGCCCTCGAATTCTACTTGTCTCAGTTGTTTGGCTCTATTCAAAATTTCGGATCCGTCTGTGTGTCTGAGGAGTTTAACCACTATCGAGCGGGGGCCGTTCCCACAAGGTCTGCCTCCTCTGTGCACTCTCTCGATCTGCACTGTCTTTCCCCCTTCTGCCCTGAAGAGCTAGTCCACTAGTGCCTGGACTTTCTCCTCCACCTGTCTCGGGGTGTCCCTTGCCATCTCCTGAAGTCAGATTATCCGTAGGTTGTTACTCCTCTCCCTGTTTTCCAAGTCATCCATCTTGAGCATGACTTCTTCCTCAGAGTTCTATTTCCAACATGCTTGCGTCCAGTTTCATTTCAACCATATCGGCATTCGGTTGGTTGTGCTCCAAGTTCTCAACTTTTTTTTTGATTGTGGTCATTCTCCCCGTCAGATCCGTAAATGAAGCTTGTATGCCCCCCCCCACCTCCCCCCCTTTGAGGGCTTTAATCTCTGCCAGTATGTGGCCTATGTCTTCCTTGGTGGAGAATCTGGACATATCCATGTCAGTGGGCAGGTCCTTTGTGTTATCACAAGTTTTCTTTGCCTTTGGCCCTTGTTTCCCTTACTCCACTTGTCCTTGGACATCTCCCTAGTACGCTATTGGTCACCTGGTTATCTGCTTCTAACTGGGCCCTCCTGACCCGGATGTTGAGGCTCTGTTCCATCTATACCACTGTATAACTGCTGGTGGCAGGGGTGGGCCTGGTTGAGTTTCTTTGGCTCTCAATTGGGGGTGATTATCCTCTGTGACCTGTGTGGACTGTCCGCTACTTTTTGTGTTGCTGCCCCTTTCCCTTTGGGTATATCTGTGCTCTTGTCGCTGTTGCTGCTCTTGGGGGCGGGGGGAGGTTGGGTGGTTTTTGGTTCTCTTTTTCACTTCAGGCTGTGCTATGGCCTGCTTCACAGCTGTTGTCTCCCTTTTTCCCGTGCCCCTTCTCACCTTTCGGGGTGTGGAGTGGGCCCAGAGTGGTTGCTGTGGCGCTGCTCGCTGGTCACCCCACACAGTGCTGTCCGCTTTTTTCCTTCTCTCCCCCGCCTTCTCGCGGTGGGGGTGATTCTCTTTGCAGGTCCCCTCTGCGGGGGCTGGGCTGCTCAGAATTTGCAGAGCTGCGCACGTGGTGTCGCCAATCCTGTTCTTCACTGTGGCCTCCTGATCTAATCTAAGCTTGACCAGCCTAGGCCTGCACCCACTGTGTGGTCTCGCCGTATTCCCCACTTCCAACCGACCCAGGTGGGGGTGGCTGGAGGGGGTGCACACATCTCAGGCAGTTTAATTCTCCAACCTCCTGACCGTTTAGTCCGTTAGCACTGCAGTGTCTATTCCCGGATCTATCTCGCCGCCGTGATCCCCTCCTCACCAGTGCTGCTGCGTTAGAAGTTTGCTAATCTCCTCTCCTGAGATCGGCTATCCCAGCCTGTTCCCTCTGTCTCATGGGCTGCAGTGTCCCCCCCACCCACCTGGCGCGTATCGGCTTCCTCCCCAGGGGGCCTACCCCCTCGTGCCTTAATTATGCGGGCAGTGCGTTCTGCGTTCTACGCGCCGGACTTCGCACCGGAGGGAGGGGTGGGGGGGTATAGGCATACCTTTCTCTTCGGGCGAAGCTCCCCTCTTGGCACTCCGATCCGGCCCCCCGCTTCTCTGCTATCCTCAGGTACGGGCTTTCAGTACGCAGTGCTCTGCGTGCTCAGTTCTGGGGCCGTGTGTGCCTCTGTAGATCTGGATTCTTCTCGGACGTTGTCACCGCTCAAATCCGTTCTTGCTGAAGGATTATTGTTGGGGGTCAATTCCGCCAGTCGCCCCGGGTCCAGGAAGTCTCCGGAGTGCGTCTTGCTTGTGCTCCGTTCCTTATTTCTGCGGAGTGGTGCTGCCACGTGGTTGCAACCCTTACTGCTTCCTTTGTCGCTCCACTCTGGGGGCTCCACCTTTTCTCTGCTTAATTTTGCCTCTTGCTGCCCCCACACTGCGTTTCTGCTGGTGTGCGCGTCTCCCACTGCAATCAGCCTTTGACAGAGCTCAATATCTTTTTGTTTTACTGTCGAACTACCCAATCTCTTCCTCATCGCCGGCGGGAGCTGCAAAGCTATGCAGCCATTTTGTGCTGTGCCCCCCTGGTGGTTTCCTTTCAAGCCTTTTTAACCCACCAACCCCCATAATTTAGTATCATGTGTTTTAAAATATAGGTTCTAGAGGTTTAGCAATATTGCCAGTTTTTATCAATGTTTGCATCTGGTGCCCTCTCCAGTATATCCAGCATTGTGACTGTGCTTTAATTTACATGGTTCCCGATTTCTTTCCCTCACTTGCCTGTGTAATATGCCTGTCAACAGATGGTTGATCTACATTTTATTTTAGGAATGGGGTGTCTACTGTTTCTATACATACTATTTATTTTATTTTTATTTTATTGAGCATTTGTAAGGCATTTTATACAACAGAATTGTGTTTCAAAGCACAACAAGCCTAAATAGTAAGGGGAACAGGGGAAATAATAAAAATGGCAAAATAAACCCAGTAAATATACAGTCGTGGTCTTACTAGGCCTTGTGGCATTCGGTCGTGCAAGTGCAATGAGGACAAGTGCAGGGGATGGCATGGAAGGAGGAGCAGAGTAGTAGACAAATGCTGGAGGAGGGGCCCGGAGGGAAGTGCTAAGTGGGAGCCAAGAAGGAGAACCTCAGGCGAAGTGCAAGTACAGGCAACTCTCAAGGGCGGGCTGTTGAGCAACCAAGCAGAGGGGTGCAGTGGGTGGAGTGGTGCTGCTATTGACTGGGAGGAAGAGCCTGGGATCCTGTCGGATGAGGATCAGGCCTCCGGTCACAGCTGATTAGCAGAGAAGGGAGAAATGAAATAATGAAATTATATTTTATTTATATTGCGCTCGTACACAAGTGGTTCAGAGCGCGACAAGCAAAAAGGGAGGGGAACAAGTGAGAAAAAAACAGAAAAACAGCGATCTTACTAGGCCCAGTGACATTTAAGAAAGCACAAGTGCATGGAAAAGGAACATGGGGTGGGGGAGAAGTGCATTTCAGGTGGTGCGGGGGAGTGGAAAGTGCGAGGAAGAGCAGAGAAAACATAAATATTAAAATAGAATAAATAAGGAAGATAAACCATGGTAGTGCAGCCAGCAAGTGGCAGGTGAAAGTTAGAATGGTATATCTGATAAGTGCAGAAGAAAAGTGGGAGGGGGATTGTATGGGTACAGATACAGAACCCTAGTGCAGATGGTGGCCTGGAGGCAGTGCAGGAGGGGGTGGCAGGGTGAGCGGGTACCTGGGCCAGAAAGAACAGAGGGTGGCCAGGTGCACGATGCCAAGAGAAGAAACAGATCACTAGGGGAGAAGGGGGGCAAAGGCAGAGGCAAAGAGGAAGGTCTTTAGAAGGTTCCGGAACCAAAGATGTTTTTTCTCAAGTTTCAAGGTGGCCGGCAGGCTGTTCCAAAGGGAGGCACCAGTAGAAGACCGAGATCTACCCCAAGCTCGTTTTTTTTGCAAAACTACTAACCCAGAGGGAGTTAGAAGTAGAGGAGCGAAGGGCTTGAGAGGGGAAGTATTTACAGAGGGATAGTTGAAGGTATTTTGAACCCAGGCCCAAGAAAGCCTTGTGGACAATGCAGAGGGTTTTAAATTTAATCCTTGCATCCACTGGGAGCCAATGAAGGGATTTCAAGGCTGGAGAGATGCGATCCCAGGCCTTGAGGCCAAGGACAAGTCTTGCAATCCTGTTCTGGAATAGTTGTAGAGGGCGAAGAGTGGAGGCAGGTAGATTTAGAAAGAGGCTGTTACAGTAATCCAGTCTGGAAAGAACCAGAGCTTGGTAGACGGTGAGCTTTTGAGGGAAGGAGAGGAAAGGCAGAGTACCTCTAAGGAGGTGAAGTAAAAAATTTTTTTTTTTTAATTTTTTTTAGACATCTGAGATGTGTGCGGAGAAGGACAGTGTAGAGTCAAAGATAACCCCAAGGTTCTTAGCCGCGTAAGTGGGGTGGGAGGAGGGCCAAGGGAGGCCGGCCAGAGAGTGAGAGGGAAGGATGGAGATGGTGTACCAATAAGGAGGATCTCGGTCTTGTTGGCATTTAGACATAGATCATTGGCGGCACACCAATTTTGAATGGCGATTAGACAATCAGAGATGAGGGAAGGAGAGGAGGAGGCTGAAGGAAGCCTGGAAATGAGTTTGGTATTGTCAGCATAGCACTATAAAGTTGAGCAGAAAATTGAGATGCAGTAAGCGAAAGTTGCCAGGTATTGGTTGAAAAGCCAAGGGCGAGATGATAGACCCCTGGGGGACAACGCATGTTGAGAGGGAGATAGGAAGGGCCCAAGTTGTACCTGGGAGGGTCGATCAGAGAGAAGAGGTCAGCCAGGCCAGAGTCTGATCAGTGATACCCAGGTTGTCAGGAAGACGATTGAGCAGGGGGGTATGGTTGACCTTGCCGAAAGCAGAGGAGAGATCAAGTCGGGTGAGGACAGAGGAAATGTTAGAATCAAGGTTGGCGAGCAGGTTTTCCCGGATGTTCAGGAGAGCAGTTTCCGTACTTCTGGCATCTCTGAAGCCAGATTGGGGGTCATGGAGGGAGCCAACTGTCGGAATCGCGATTAAGCTGAGAGATGGCCTGCTTTTCCAGGAGTTTACCCAAAAAGGGAGTAATGGAAATTGGGCGGTAGTTTGCCAGACATGATGGATCAGCAGTGGATTTCTTGAGTAGAGGATGCACAAGGGAGTGTTTAAGAGGGGAGGAGAAAGAGCCAGAGGCAAAGGAAAGGTTGCAGGAATCGGCAAGGGCCGGCGCAAGGGTTTCAATGTGGTCCTTAATGGTTTTAGAGGAACAGGGATGGACCTGTTTTGATGAGGTTTTCATAGATAGGATTTGTCTAAATATCTCATCGGGGGAGAAAAGAGGAAAGGAGGAGAAAGGCAGATCGGAGGGGGGTGTAGCTGAGGGGGAGGGTCAGCAGGCTGAGAAGGAGAGGGGGAGCGGAGGAGAGGGTGGACAGGATGTCATGGGTTTTAGAGATAAAGTGAGAGGCAAGGGCATTGCAAAGATCCTGGGAGGTGAGAGGAGGGGTGGACACTGCAGCAGGGTTGGCCAGCTCCTTGCAGATTTTGAAAAGTTTGGCCGAGTAGTTAGATGCCGCTGAGACGCGGGCTTCTATGTGGACTCTCTTCTTAGTGCAAACAGCAAGTCGGTATTGCCTTTGGAGCAGGCGGCAGACCAGTTTGTCAGAAGATGAGCAAGGAGCCCTCCATTTCCTCTCTGCCGCCCTACACTTCTCTTCAAGTGTAGCTAGGTCAGAGTCATACCAAGAATTGCACTTGCCTTTGGACTTCAAACGGATCCTCATGACTGGGGCAAGAGTAGCAGAAATAGAGGAGTAGAGAAGAGCGGGGGCTGTTTCAGGGTGTGAGTCAGCGTGGGGTGGACGGCGACGGGGGGAGAAGGTTGCAGAGAAGGCCTCAACTGACAACACGCTTCATGGGCCGGATATCTGAGAAGGTGGGTGGCAACCTAGGAGTGGAATTGGCTTGGGGGGAGGAGATGATGAGATGAGAGGAGAGGGAATCGAAAGAGTGAAGATGGGGGACAGGTAGAATCAAGATGGATGTTGAGGTCACCAAGGAGGAGAAGTTGAGTGGGTGAGGCCAAGAGGGAAGAGGAGAGGTTGGCCCACTCCGAGAGAAAAGAGGTGATTTGACCAGGGGGCCGGTAAAGAGTAGCATCAGTAAGTGAGTGGCTAGGAGAGAGAGGAAGCCTGCAGACTAGGCATTCAAACGAGGAGTAAGCTTGAGTGGAAATGAGAGAGGCAGGGATCCACTCAGGGAAGATGAGGGCTACACCCCCTCCAGTCTGATTGGATGTGGGAGCTGAGAGGTTCTTGTAGCCGTCCGGGAGGAGAGTGTCAAAACTCGTGATATCGCTGGCTGTGAACAATGTCTCGGTGAGACCGAGGACATCAAGGGTGAGTTCTTCAGATGTTAGATCAGTGTTTAACAGCCGAGCGAGAATTGAGCGTGTCAAGATGGAGAAGGTTGCCAGCCTTAAAGACCTGCCGGGGAGGGGTACAGAGCATAGGTACGCCCTGAGGAGGTGTGGAAGGAGCTTGAGATGGGGCAACGGAGGAAGCAAAGGGGGGTTTGGTAGCCAGGTGAAGAGAGAATGAGACAGCTGGAGATGAGGAAGTTGATGAGGCGAGGTAACTGCCTATCAAAGAGAAGGTTAGCCTGAGGGCCTTGCACCATGACAGTACCATTTAGATAGATGTTAATAAAGACTCTGCAGGAGTCAGAGATCCATACATACTTCCCAGCGGGTGCCACCATTAATGGGAGAGGAGGAGACGGGACAGAGTATAGAGCTCATATGAGGGGTCCAGAGATCTAGTGAGGGAAAGAAAAAGAGGATCTCCGTGAGGGTTTGTCTGGCAGAGGCGCTGCAATAGGTATCAGCGTTGGGGAAACCAGGGTTAGAAACCAAGATATCTTTTTTCTATTTCTTCTTACCAGACTTAGTGAGAAGGGAAGGGAAGTTGATGGAGAAACAGTTGGAATAGATAGGAGAAACAGATAATGCAATGGGCAGGTAGAGAGAGGAGGCAGTTACAGAAATATACACGATCAGAGGTATGGAACGGTCACTGGGCTAGCAGGTAACAATTTAGGGCCAAATGAAAGTTAACAAAAACACACCCAAATTTGACTTTCCCAAACACACCCAAACATTGAAATTGTAGGCAATAGCTAAGGCACCAATTGGTAACAGAAATTGAGGTGGGATTATAGGTGAGCGCTTAGACGAGAGCATGAAGGGAAGGCCAGTTCAAAAACAAGAAGGTAGAGTGAAGGTCAGTGAAGTGAAACTAGAAAGGGTAGGCAGAAAGAGGGAAACTAACCAATAGATGGGGAAGCAGGACAGTCTTGGAAGTCTTGGAAGTCTAGGTTCATAGTTTAAAAGAGCTGGCAACCCCAGGGGGGGGGTCAGGCTGTTGTATTAGCAACCCGGAAAGCAGACAGGGAAGCTGACAGGGGCCTTAGAAGTGGGCCTTGGGTAAGGGGGCCGCTTAAAGCTAGTCAGTCCCTCGTTGGTCAGGAAGAGTCTCCAGCCAATGGCAGAGCACCATAGAGGCAGCCAGGAAGGCGCACACGGCCTCAGATGGAGATGAGGCCAGGGCGGCCATGTTGAAAGCACTGCATGGTGCACAGAGTTTTCAGGAAGAAATCCCAAAAGTTCCCGATTCCGTGGTGTAGCAGGATGTTATAAACACTGCCAAATGATGCAATCTGGAAGCACTTCAAATAATGGCGTTTACCCACCATTCTTTTTCGTTTTTTTTTCAATTTTCATTTTTTTTTCTTAAAATGCTCCCACTGTCGAGTTGCAAAGGGCAATGAATAATTGCACCTACCTCAACCAAGTGGCTGCAACAGTCCTGCACAGACAAGGAGACCAGGAAAAAGGGAGAAAGGTTGAGCAGAGTTTTGAGCAGTTTCCGGATCTTAAGGTCTGGCTCAAGTCTAAGAGGGGCAGGGAGACTGTCCCAAAGGGAGGCACCAGTTGAGGACAGAGACTTACCCCCCACTCTCTGCTTGGAGAAGCCTTTTACAGAGTTGGAGGAGCATAGGACTCTAGCAGGGGAGTATGCAGGGAGGGAAGGTTTGAGATAGCGTGGTCCCAGGCCCCAGAAGGCCTTGTGGATGATGCAGAGGGTCTTTAATATGACTACTATGCTCAAGTATTTATTTCACTGATTATATATAGTGTGTGTGTGTGTGTGTGATTTCTTCCATCCGAATTCAGGCTCGCTGCTCTATCACAGCTACCCACTGCATACAGGTTTGGTTTACTTTTAGGTTGAAATGACTGCACCACCTCTTAGCTAGATGGTTCTACAGCACTCGCCAGAGGGTTGTGCATTAATCCCCCTAACAGTTATGTTTAGCCTGTTGATTTATTTTGACATAACAGATGTTTTTTTGTGAGGCCCTCAGAAAGTGCAAACCTTTCAATATGCCTGTGTAATGTGTTATTTGGTGGGGATTGAGGGTGGGGGGGGCTGCACTTAACTGCCACCCTACCTTGCTACCTTGAGTTAAGCCTGACTGCTCTGACTTAGCCACCATTATAGAGAGTTGGTCTTTCCTTTTGGTTGGATCTGTGTGTTACTATTAGGTTAGATGTTTACACCACAGTCACCAGATGGTGGTGCAAAAATCTCCCTAACAGTAACCAATTGAGAGCGTTTTGGTGTAGCTTGCTGGATACCCTGTTTTCCACTTCGCGTAGGTTTCTTTGCACACTTCTAGGTGAGGCTATGGCAAATCCTTCCTAACAAATATTTGTTTTTATATTGCAAAGATGTGTTTTTTATTTCAATCTCTGGTTTTACTTTTGAAAACACTTTTCTTGTATAGGCATTATGGGGGGGATACACACAGAGGAGGAAGTTCCTAAAGTGTAAGCGCTCTACCCTGAAAATCCAGATGCATTTTCGGGCACACTATGCCCGAACAGCTCAACGGCGAAAGTACAGACAAATTAAAGCATTAGCCCTTGTCCTAAACAAATGTTTTTTTAGCCCTTTGTTTTCCAGTTGGTATTTTAAGTTAGTTGTTTTCTTGATAGCATTTTTAAAATGTCCACAAAAGCTTTTAGAGGCAGACTTTTTGTCTAAAGAAATCTCTTGAAATGTCTTATTAGATGTTGGGTTAGATAAGCTACTTTGCAACAGTCTTACGTCTCATGGCCTGTTACAGAAGTTTGCAGCTTGGCATGCTACCTCCAAAACCACGTATAATGTCTATGCACTGATCTCCTCTAGGCATACCAGATAATCAAGCTGACTTCATTGCATTACCTTTCGGTGTACAAACTGATTACAAGTACCAAACAACTTGCTCTACAGCCTGACGCCTCTTTTGCTTGCCTAGCGTTTTCTGATTGCGCCTTTTGTGCCTGGAAAAACTTCTGTACAGGTGCATCATAAATGACTTATATCTTCTCCAGCATGGGGTCTGGCATGGATTCACATGCTCATGAATATTCCCCGTCGTCAGGCTGGGAATCCTCGGTAAAGAAAAAACCAGTATCAGTTTCGTTTCTGATCTGTCTTTCGTAGTAATAACCAATCACTGGTCTCTGCGTCATACTGACCACAGCCAATGACTGCCCTCTACCTAAGCACCGCCTCTGGCAGCCATCTTCAGATTTTTACCGCACGTTCATGTGTTGGGATCCTCGTGCTATTGCTCTCGAGCGTTAGTGCTATTTTTTCGCGCTTTTTCACAAAAACTTCGATTCTTTCGGTCAAAAGAGCCTCAAGCTCCACCGATCCTACATCCGATCAACGGGGACCCGTGTCGGATTCATCTGTGCCCCTCAAGGGTGAAGATTTCGTCGAGCTACACTTCGGAGGACTCCAGAAGCTTCTCAGGCCCGGTCTCGGAGATGGCCCAGGAGAAGGGAAGCTCGACGCCCGGAAAGCTGTTCAGGGCCTGCCCTGGATGCCAGCTGCAGAACGTCTTCAAGGAGGACGAACACTCTTTCTGCCTTTACTGCCTTCATGGGGACAAGACGCACGTGGAGAAGGACTGTGCGTTTTGCGGCAACATGTCGGAACGGACCATGAAGGACCGCCATCAACGTCTCGCCAGCTGGCTGGAGGGTAAGAGCCCGTCTGGCGAGAAGAAGAAGAAATCTGAGCGGTCTTCTAAGACCTTTGAGGGCGCCCCGGCGACGGGGGCCCAACATAAGGCCAAGCACCGCGAGTCCGCTGGCACCGGGAGCGCCGAACGGTCGGGCTCTACGGGCGCCAGGCAGGGCGCACCCTCCCCGGCACCATCAACCACGAGCCAACGCTCTGGGTCGGGTAAGAGGAAGGCCGAGCACCCGGCGAAGCTCCTGGAGAGACCCCGGTCGAGCTCTAAGGCAGAGGAGGAGCGTGGCAGTGCCCCCTCCCTCAAGGATAAGGCGGTGAGCGCACCTAAGGTGGTGAAGGCCTTGATCCATTCGACCAAGCCCTCTATCGAAACGGTCGCGGCGGCCCTGGCCCAGCCTGTGGAGGCTGCACCAGTGGTGGCGGCCTCGGGGCCCAGAATCTCCCTGCCTCCTCGGAGGGAGTCTTCTTTCGTGCCCATCGATAGGACCCCCGTGAAACCCTCCGTGGGGAAGAAGGGGGGGCAGGGCGTCGTCGGAGATTCGGCCTCAACCTCAGAAGAGGAACTGATCGAGGTCTTAAGCCACGGCCTAGGCGTGGAACAAGACCAGCCCGTCGGAATGGGCCCCGACGCAGGTGACGACGACGACATCGTCGAGGATACCGACGGGGCCCCTGCTCGCCCGTCGGATTCCCCTCTGCCAGCGCCGCAAGACAACTCAGCGGCCATTTTGTTGGCTATACAGTCCTTATGCTCCGAGATAAGGACGAGACTACCGTTACCGACGGAGGAACCTCTCCCGTCGGGGGATCCAGAACCGGGACCTTCTGGTGTTCCCCCTACCAAGAAAAGAAGGATCCATCCACCGCCTCCTTTTCAACCATCGCGCCCCGTCCAGCCCTCCTCCCCGTCCACCCGAGGGGATGATACGGGGACTGACACGGCAGCGACGGGTACGGACGACGAGGCATACGACGAGGATTTTCCGTCGTCGCCTCCCCCCAGGGCTTCTCCGCCCGACGAGATTGGATCGTTCCACTCAATGATCGCCAGGGCATCCGAGCTTTTCCAACTCTGCCCTGAGGAGAAGAAAAAGGAAGGCTTCCTTTACCAACGGCGCGAGACCAAGAGGAAGACGGTCCTCGCAGTGCCTCTGTTGGACGACATTTGGGATGAGGGCCTTTCCCTCCTCAAGAACCCTTCCACGACGCCAGCGAAAAGAGACCGGTACGAGAAAAAGTACCGGGTCCCGGACTCGGCCCCCCTATGCCTCCGGGCGCAGCCTACCCCGGACTCCGTCGTCTCCGCGGCAGCCAGGAAGAAAGCGGGGGGGGGTGCGGCCTCCACGTCGACTTCCCCGCCGGACGGCGAGGGAAAGAAATTGGATGCCATGGGACGCAGAGTCATCTCGTCGGCGGCGACGACGATTAAAGCGGCCAACGCCTTGGCTATCGTGGCCCGCTACGACAGGGAACTCTGGTACAAGATAGCTCCCCTGCTGGATTTTCTGCCGGACGACAAGAGGGCGGAGGCCCTTGAGATCCTGCAGGAAGGTGAGGTGGCCTCGGACCACGCCATCACCGTGGCGACGGACATCGCCGACACTGGGTTCCGCCAGATGGGCAACGGCGTTTGCCTTCGACGTCGCGGATGGCTCAAGGCTACGGACTTTCGGCAGGACGTCCAGAACAGGGTCCTGGACATGCCCTTCGACGGGAACAACCTGTTTGGGAAGACAGTGGACGATTCCCTTCAGGCCATCAAGGCGGATACGGAGACGGCCCGGGCCCTTGGAGTGCTGCAGCAACGGCGGACGCCCTTTCGGAGCGGCGGAGGCAAGGGCGCCTCCAAAGGTTCCGGCGGCGGTTTCGCTTCCTACCGTCAAGCGGCCCGCTCGTCGTCGCAAGAGGCCTACAGAGGACGAGGCAAGTCTGGCGGCCCCCGCCGTCGTCGCCAAGGGGGCCAAGGCGGCAAGGCCGCGTCCAAGCAGGATTGAACCGGCCGTGGGGTCGGGCCCCCACCGAAGCACCCCGGTGGGAGGCCGGCTGGCGGGCTTCGTCAGCGTGTGGGAGTCCATCTCCACCGACCGTTGGGTGCTGGACGCCCTGGCCCGGGGCCACGCGCTCGAGTTTCAAAGAAGGTGCCCGCGCGTCCCCCCCGTGGCCAGGAAAGAACTTCACGTCCCTCAACTTCTCCTGGAGGTAAAGGCGATGCTCAGGAAGGGCGCCATCGAACTCGTCCCAGAGAGGCTTCGGGGCTCCGGAGTCTACTCGCGTTACTTCCTCGTGAAGAAGAAGACGGGAGGATGGCGCCCCATCCTGGACCTGCGACGCCTGAACAAGTTCATCAAGGCGCAGAAGTTCCGGATGGTCACCCTCCAGCACGTCCTGGGTCAGCTGGAGGAAGGAGACTTCCTATCGTCGTTGGATTTGGAGGATGCCTACTTCCACATTCCCATCCTAAAGGGGCACCGAAAATTCCTCAGATTCGTGGTCCAAGGGCGTCATTACCAGTTCAAAGCCCTTCCCTTCGGACTGCGGTCGGCACCCAGGGTTTTCACCAAGTGCCTCGCACCGGTGGCGGCGCAGCTGCGCCGCGAGGGGATTCACGTCTACCCCTACCTGGACGACTGGCTCATCCGCGCCAAGACGAGGGAGCTCGCCGTGGTCCACACGGCAAGGACCGTCCAACTCCTCACGGACCTGGGATTCTCCGTGAACTACGCCAAATCCCACCTGGTGCCCGCGCAAGTCGCACTGTTTCTGGGAGCGAGGCTCGACACAGTGTCCCTTCTGGCCTCCCCGTCGGAGGAGAGGACCAGGACCATCTTGGGCAAGGTGCAACGGATGTTGGTGGCCGACGCGGCCAAGGTGAGGTCCATCAAGTCCCTCCTCGGGATGATGTCTTCCTGCATCTACCTCATTCCCATGTGCAGGCTCCGGATGCGCCCGTTGCAAGAGTTCCTGGATGCGCGCTGGATCCAGACGACGGGCAGCTTCGAGGAAAGGATCAAGCTCGACGAGAGTTTCCGACGAGCGATACGGTGGTGGGGCACCCGCGCGCATCTGACGGCGGGCATGGACTTCCAGACCCCAGCCCACCAGGTGACTGTGACCACGGATGCCTCCCTAGAAGGGTGGGGAGCGCACACCGAAAATCTGCACGCAAGGGGACTCTGGCTCCCGACGGAGAAGTCCCTGCATATCAACGTCCTGGAGCTCCGTGCAGTGTTTTGGGCCCTCAGGTCCTTCCTTCCGTCCCTCAAGGGCAAGGTGGTGAGGATCTTCACCGACAACACCACCACCATGTTTTACATCAGGAAACAGGGCGGAACCAGGTCCCCAGCGCTGTCCAAGGAGGCGCAGGACCTGTGGCATTGGGCCGTCGCCCAAGGGATTCTTCTGGTGCCGTTTCATCTGGCAGGGATAAAAAACACCATCGCCGACTCACTCAGCAGGGAGCTGCGCTCGTGCCACGAGTGGGAACTACGGCAGGATCTGGTGGATCGCCTCTTCCGACGGTGGGGCACACCCCAGATCGACCTGTTCGCGACGGCGACGAACACCAAGTGCCGGAGGTTCGCCAGCAGGTTTCCCCAGACGAGGAGCATGGGCGATGCTTTCTCGTTCCCCTGGGAGGGCCTGTTCCTCTACGCGTTCCCTCCCTTGCCTCTGCTAATCCGGCTCGTCAACCAGCTCAAGAGGTCACGGTGCAGGATGATCCTCGTCGCACCTGCGTGGCCGAGGCAGATATGGTTCCCGGACCTTCTGGACTTGTCGGCGTCCCCGCCAATCAAGCTGCCGGCGGACGCGGATCTACTCTCCAGGGAAGGAGGCGCCATCCTCCACCACGACCCGAAGTCGCTGAACTTGCAGGCCTGGCTCCTGCAGCGCTAGAGTTTGGAGGATACGACATACCGGCCGACTGCAGAGAGGTTCTTGCAAAGGCCAGGGCGTCCTCGACTCTTAAATGCTACGGACACAAATGGAAGAGGTTCTCTGTCTGGTGCCACGCACAGAAGATTAACCCTCTACGGATTACGGCTCCCCAAGTGCTGCCGTACCTGCTGACGCTGGCCAAAGCTGGTCTGGCACACGCGTCCATCAAGATTCATCTTGCTGCGATCTCCCGATACACCAGAACCACGGGCAGGACGTCCTTGTGGTCTCATCGTCTGGTGAAAGAGTTCATGAAGGGACTGTTCAGATCGTTCCCGCCGGTGAAGGCTCCGGCCCCGGCGTGGGAGCTCAACGTGGTACTGACCAAACTCATGGGACCTCCGTTCGAGCCTCTGCACTCGGCCCCGTTGAAGTTTCTATCGTGGAAAACAGCTTTTCTCGTGGCCATCACCTCCGCACGACGAGTGGGAGAGATCCAGGCCCTTTCCTGCAAGGCACCGTACTTGACTTTCCACGACACGAGGGTAGTGCTCAGGACGCACCCCTCCTTCATGCCCAAGGTACCGTCGGACTTTCATCTCAACGAACCCTTGGTGTTACCTGTGTTCTTCCCGTCGCCTTCGTCGCCGGCTGAGAGGACTTTGCACTCGCTGGATGTAGCTAGAGCGCTGAAGTTCTACGTGGACCGCACGAAAGGTTTTCGGAAGACGTCACAACTCTTTGTGAACTTTGGACCTGTCAATCAGGGGAAGGCTCTCTCGAAGGCTTCCATCTCCAGATGGCTCTCCGGCTGTATCATGTACTGTCACCGGTTGGCAAACCGACCGCTGCCTGGCCGTCCGAGAGCCCATTCCACCAGAGCGATCGCAGCTACCACGGCGTTCCTATCTGGTGTGCCCCTGCTGGACATATGCAGGGCTGCTACGTGGAGGTCGACGCACACCTTCACGAAATTCTACTGCGTCGACCGGGATTCCAGGGAGGAGTCCAGGGTCGGCCAAGCAGTGCTGCGCAACCTGTTCGCCTGAGGTGAGCCTGGTGAGGAGGTAAGATGCTTAATGTTGAGTTGATGTGATGCTTAATGTTGAGCCTTTGCCACCTCCCGTGGTTGTGCATGTGTGTACTGCTATGTATTCTTTATTCATGAGCATGTGAATCCATGCCAGACCCCATGCTGGAGAAGGAACAAGTTACTTACCTGTAACTGTTGTTCTCCAGCATGGGTCTGGCATGGATTCACATGCGAACCCTCCCGCCTACCCCTCTGCGGCTCTTCACTTGGTCATACTGCCACTTCACGTGCTTCCAAATCTGAAGATGGCTGCCAGAGGCGGTGCTTAGGTAGAGGGCAGTCATTGGCTGTGGTCAGTATGACGCAGAGACCAGTGATTGGTTATTACTACGAAAGACAGATCAGAAACGAAACTGATACTGGTTTTTTCTTTACCGAGGATTCCCAGCCTGACGACGGGGAATATTCATGAGCATGTGAATCCATGCCAGACCCATGCTGGAGAACAACAGTTACAGGTAAGTAACTTGTTCCATATGACTAGAATCTTCTTTTGTATTGGATGCAACTGTCTCTGTTGATTTCTTTTGTAATATTCACAGGAGTCAAGCAACTATAAAATCACTTCCTCTCTGTGGACTTTGTTCAGTAGCTTCTGGATGTGATGCTGATTTTGTATGTGTGTGTGTATATATATATATATTGGTACTCTCCAAAATAGTGAGAATTAGGCAATGTTGGTTACCAATTTATTCTGAATACTATATTATTCACTGTATTTAGCACATTGATGTACACTATGCAAACAATTGGTGAACGCTATTGCAATCGTGGGAATGTGTGAGAAGGCAATGACCATTAAGGTGGAGAATGAACAAAGGCAGTCGCACTGTAGCTAGTACAAGTGAAGGTTGTAGTCCTCTTTCTATGACCATGAATGGACAGAATCAAAGAGCTTAAATGTATGTCTAGACCAGGGGGGGAACCATGTGATCAAGCTACAGGAAGTAGCGAAACGCGTCGTCCCGTTGTTGGCCTCCCATGTTTTGATGCAGGGCTAGGGTTATGAACTCTGATTTTAATTACTTTTTTGTTATTGAAAATTGACTTTTTGTAATAAAGAATATATTTTAACCTCAACACGGATGGTTCACAACCCCTTCTTTCAAGGAAACCCTGAACTGATATCTGTTTCACTCCCACCCTGTGCAGTGCGGCAGACATTTCCGACAAGAGGTTTTTTTTTTGGCAGAACTATATATATATATATATATATATATATATATATATATATATTTTAGGAAACCACTTTAGTTGCAGGGACATACGCAACAAAACCCCTGAATTTCAGCTACATCCACCTTAAAGGAGTAGTGCGCTCAAAAATATTATTGTCCCAAGCTTTCGGGCATGTGTATTTAAGCATACGTTGATCGATCTTAAAAACGTTTCGAGGGGATTGTGTCCTCCGATGTATTCCATATCTATAATAGTAATCACCACAGCTGTGCTGCTTCGGAAAATCTTTCTGCATCCTGCGTTGATACGCCGCCCTCGAGGGCCTCCTCCGACGTCACTGGATGTTATAAGTAGGACGCAAGACGCCCGTAGCCTCAGTTCCGTTTTTTTCCGTGAACTTGTTTGCTTCGACGATCTCGGCGCGCCTCGACTCTTTGGAGTTTCTGAACTTCATTGGTTCTTCGAACCTGTTCATTTGAAGTTTTCCTTCGTAAGTGGTCTACCTCGTCTTCCACCCCGCGTTCGGGCTTTAAGAAGAGCGGATACTGCATGTCCAAGATGTCGGTGACGGACTCGCACAATGCCTGCTTCTGGTGCCTCGGGGAGGCCCATGACACGGATGATTGCGTCGACTGTCGGTAGGTAAGGTGTCCAAGCCACGGAAGTTGAGGTCTACGGGGCTTTCGACGGACGATTCGAGGGGCAACACTCTGCATCGTCGTCGGAAGTACAGTGGGTCTCGGTCCCGGAGTAGGTCCCGCCACTCCTCTGACTCTTCGAGGCACTCCCGGAAGCGCCGTCATTTGTCGCCGTCCTCATCTGAAGACACTGCCCGTCGGCGGGTCACTTATCCCACCAAGCATGCTACGCCGGAGGAATGGGCTTCCTTCGGGAAGAAAATTTTAGCGATTCTCGAATCGCAGGGCACTGGTCCGTCCGCGCCTCAGAGTGGGGTCGGTCGTGATCGGTCGAGAGACACCGCTCGTACGCCTTCGGGCTCGGGTGGTCGGCACGATTCGCGGGAAAGGTCCTGCTTGGACAAGGGGAATCGTTCTCGTCATGTCCGTGCCAGGTCCCGGTCCTTGACGCACTCGAGACCGTGTGCACCTGTGGTGTCTTCGAGGAAGACGTCGACGCCTGTGGTGCCGAGGTTCTCGACGGATACTTTTGGGGCTCCGTCTCCGAAGAAGTCGTCGACGCTGTCGGCGCCCAGGTCGTCGAGGGACACGCTCAGGGCTCTGCCCTCGGGGCCTGTGTCGACACCGTTGATGCTGTTGCCGCCGCGTTCGGCGTTGATGCCGATTCACTCAACGCCTTTCGAGGCTGTTTCGACGGGGGTGCCCCAGGGCACGGTGGAGCCCCCCAGAAAGACTCTGGCCAAGGTCAAGCATGGCTTTGTTCCACATTCTGTGCCTTCTTACCGCCATCATGGCATGGTTCCTGATACGGTGCCAGATGAGATTCTCTCGGGCCATAGTCAAATTGAGGACCTGCGTCAGTCCCTGCGCGACGCCAGTGGTCTGGACACCTCTCCGGAGTTCGAGTTTTGTATGCCTGATTCTGGCACTCATGCCGACTCCTCGTACTGGCACCTTATGTCTAGGGTCACCGGGTACTTGGGGTGGTCAGCTCCCCCAGGGGATTTTCTTCAGGATGACCTTATGGATATCCTCAACCACGGTCCACCAACTACCCGGTACTGCTGTTCCATATGGCTCTACAGAGGAGGGTGGCGGCGGCTTGGACTGCTCCGGAGAGTCTCCCGGCAGTGGGCAATTATTTGCCGTGAAAATACCATCCAGCCAGTAGCGACCTCTGCTACTTGACCAAGCACCCCACTCCGGAGAGTTTGGTGGTGCAGGCGGCTACGGCCCGGCTAAGCAGGGGTCATATCCTACCATCCCTCCTGATGGGGACGACCAGCGTTTTGACGGTTAGGCGAAGAAAGTGTTTTCTTCAGGGGGTATGGCGCTTCAGGAGTCCAACTCCGTATGTGCCTTGTCTCGTTTCACGCACACTCTGGGGAACTGTTTCCTTAGCGGCTGAACATATTCCCGAATGGGATGAACGGGATGGTTTCCTTGCTTTGGTCCAGGATGGCAAGGATGCCATGTTTGAGGCCGTTCAGTCGGGTTTGGACATGGCAGATTGCGTCAGCCGGTCCATGGCGGCGAGCACCATAATACGCAGGTTTGCGTGGTTGCGGACTTCGGGGTTTGCTCCTGATGTCCAGGCCCGGCTCCTCAACATGCCCTTTGACGGGGAACATATTTTTGGCAGCAAGGCTGACGAGAGCCTTGCGAGGTTGCAGACCTCCAAAGCTGCAGCGAAGTCGTTGAGCGCTGCAGTTCGACAACCTCCGCCTTTCTGTCCTACGGGACAGCAATGGAGGGGAGGTTCCTTTCGTTATTACTCATCTTTTGGTAAAGCGAGAGGAGCTGCAATTCAAAGAGGCCACCGTAGGAGTGCCAGAGGTGGAAAACAAGGTACTCGAGGTGCCAAGGCCGCTCAGGCAGTTTCCTCTTTGCCCTCAGGCAGCGCCGCAGCCGCTTCAGCTCAGTCATGAGGCCATGTCCCATGGTTCGCTGGTTGGGAAGGCTGGCGCAGCATCTTGTAGAGTGGCGTACCATTACTTCAGATGTGTGGGTTCTGGAGATCATAGCCCACAGCTACTGTCTTCGTTTCCGGCAGAGGCCTCAAGAAAATCCACCGAGGAGTCTCTCTTTGAAGAGTCAGGATCCGCTCCTTGCGCATGAAATTCAATTCCTGCTGGAGAAAGGCGCCATAAAACTGGTGCCTGTAGCGGAGAGGAACAAGGGATGGTATTCCCCTTATTTTTTGATTTCCAAGAAAGACGGGGGATTGAGACCCATCACGGACTTGCGCGGTTTGAACAAACTCCTCAGTAAGGACAAGTTCAAGATGGTTACACTCTCAAGTCCTCCAGGCCCTTCAGGACTGGTTGGTGTCTCTCAACCTCAAGGACGCTTATTTTCATGTGCCGATCCATCCAAAGCACAAGAAGTACTGAGGTTCGCGGTTGGCGACTCGCACTTTCAGTTTTGGGTCCTGCCGTTCGGATTGACCTCTGCCCCGAGGGTCTTCAAGAAGCTCATGGTAGTGGTGGCAGCGCATCTCAGGCAAGGGGGGGATTCACGTCTACCCCTACCTGGACGATTGGTTGTCAGGGCGCGCTCTCCCGAGCAAGTCCTGGACCATCTGTCAGTCACCTGCCACTCCCTTCACAAGCTGGGCTTCTCCCTCAACTTAAAGAATTCCCATTTGACACCAACTCAGAGGCTCCAGTACATCGGAGCAGTGCTCGACACGTCCCTGGGGCAGTGTTTTCCTCCCCAGGTGAGGGCTCATCACATTCAGCAGATGGTGCACAAGTTTCAGCTTGCCCAGAGTCTCCCAGTGTTCGAGTTCTTGAGATTGCTCGGCCTCATGGCATCCTGCATTCTTCTGGTGCCAGAGGCCAGGTTGTGGATGAGATATTTGCAATAGGCACTCAAGCTCCAGTGGTCTGTCCTCCGGCAGGATGTCGGACCCTGTTCAGGTGCCGTCCTCGGTCGCCCAGGACCTTCTATGGTGGGCCGTCGAAGACAATCTGATGAAGGGGGCTCCATTTTGGCTACCCTGGCCAGAGGTGACAATCGTGATGGACGCATCCCTCACTGTATGGGGAGCTCATGCCAACGAGTTGACAGTCAGCGGTCGTTGGTCTCCATCGGAGTCCAGACTCCATATCAATCTGTTGGAGCTGAGGGCCGTCAGGCTAGCCCTGAAGGCTTTTCTGCCGACTGTGCGAGGGAAGAATGTCCTGATCCTGACGGACAACACAGCCATACACTACCTCAACCAAAAGGGGGGGGTCGGGGTCACTTCCTCTGTGAAGGGAGGCGATGCAGCTCTGGTTCTGGGCAATCCAGCAGGAAGTTTCGATCTCGGCAGTTCATCTGGCCGGAGACTAAAACGAGACAGCGGACGCTCTGAGCAGGCAGAGCGCAATCTCTCACGAGTGGGAGTTGGCTCAGGACATTCTCCTGGAGATCTTCGCCTTTTGGGGGACCCCTCAAGTGGATCTCTTCGCCTCCAGTGTGAACCGGAAGTGCGAAAGGTTCTGCTCGCAGGAATTTCCTCCAAAAGGAGCCTTGGAGACGCGTTCGTGGTGGAGTGGTCATTCCCACTGCTGTACGCGTTTCCTCCAGTCCCCGTCATCCTGCAAGTGCTGCAGAGGTTACGAAGGTTCGGTTTCCGGATAATCCTCATTGCTCCGGCGCGGGCCCGGAGGACCTGGTACCCGGACCTTCTCGACTTGTCCATCTGCCCTCTACGTCGTCCTCCCTACCAAGACGATCTGCTCTCACGGGAGGGGGTTCAGGTTCTCCATCCAGAGGTCAGATCCCTCAACCTTCACTCTTGGTTTCTGAAAGGTTGAGGTATAAGGATTGGGACCTCTCTGAAGACGTGATGGAGGTGTTGCTTTCGGCCAGAAGGTCCGGAACAAAGTCCCTGTACCGTTGCCTTCGGCAAAAGTTCTGCGACTGGTGCAGTTTAAGAATGTGGATCCTTTTGCATGTGACATTTCTGTGGTTCTGCTTTTTTGCTTTCTTTAGCCCACAAGGGCTTGCAAGTGGATACTGCTAAAGGGATGTTATAGTAAAATTTTTTATTTAATAAATAGATAGGCAACATAAAAAAAAATATTAGCATTCTCCGTTTTAAAACTTCCTATGTAAAATTTTGAGCTATTCAAGCTCAAAATTCGCAAAAGCAAGCACATGGGCGCATCCATTTTGTGAAATGGAGGCCCTTCTGTGCTGGCTTTTGCTTTTGCGGCACTCATGAAGGAAAAGCCAGCCAGCTGTAGTAAACAAAGGCTACCGCTGGGTGGCTTTCCCTTCATTAGTGCTGTAGGCGGAGGATGGCGACCGGAGACCAGAGCAGGAAAGCTGCAGCTGAATCTCGGTAAGTGCTATTTATTTATTTTTTTTAAATAAGCACTAGCTGTGGGTTTTTTTCTACGTTTTCCGGGCTGGAGGAGCCCGGAAAACTTAGAAATAAAACCGCAGCTTTAAAAACGTATTTATGTTTGCGGTTGCTTTTGAAGCGACCACAAACGTAACTACAACGTTATTGTGTTGGAAAACGCTGCGGTTTTCCTTTCCAAGTTTCTCAGGCTCCTCTGGCTCGGAGGAGCCTGAGAAACTTGGAAAGAAAGACCGCAGCGTTTTCCAACACAACCGCATGTATTTCTGCCTGCACCGGAGACCCAAAGTGAAAGCCACAGCAGGCAGAAACACATGCGGTTATGTTTACATGCCGCGTAGTGTTTCTACCTGCAGGTGATTTCCCATTTGGGAAAGCAGATTCAGGCAGAAACAATGCGGTTGTTTTCCGCAATGCCGTGTTGTTTCTGCCTGAATCTTCTTTACCATTTGGGGAGCCCGAGAGCCCCAAATGGTAAAGCAGATTCGGGCAGAAACAATGCGGTTGTGTTGGAAAACACTGCGTTTTTTCTTTCCGAGTTTCTCAGGCTCCTCCGAGCCGGAGGAGCCTGAGAAACTTGGAAAGAAAAACCGCAGCGTTTTCCAACACAATAACGTTGTATTTATGTTTTCGGTCGCTTCAAAAGCGACCGCAAACATAAATACAACGTTTTTAAAGCTGCGGTTTTATTTCTATGTTTTCCGGGCTCCTCCAGCCCGGAAAACTTACATAAAAAACGCAGCTAGTGCTTATTTTTTAAAAAATAAATAAATAGCACTTACCGAGATTCAGCTGCAGCTTTTCTGCTCTGGTCTCCGGTCCCCGTCCTCGTCCTACAGCACTAATGAAGGGAAAGCCACCCAGCGGTAGCCTTTGTTTACTACAGCTGGCTGGCTTTTCCTTCATTAGTGCCGCAAAAGCCAGCACAGGAGGGCCTCCATTTCACAAAATGGATGCGCCCATGTGCTTGCTTTTGTGAATTTTGAGCTTGAATAGCTCAAAATTTTACATAGGAAGTTTTAAAACGGAGAATGCTAGTATTTTTTTTTTTTATGTTGCCTATCTATTTTTTAAATAACATTTTTTACTAGACCATCCCTTTAAAGGTTACTTGGCGGCGCTGTCCATATTTAAGCGATCGTCTAAAGGAATTTTAAAATAAGAAGACTCTTCAATTTCTCAGTTTCTCAAAGGGCTCACTAATGTGTTTCCTCCGTCACCTTTCCAGGTGCCCGTTTGGGATTTGAACCTTGTCCTCAAGTTTCTGATGGGTGCACCGTTTGAGTCTTTGCATTCATACCCTTTGACACTGTTAACTCTTAAAACTGTATTTTTGGTTGCGGTCACTTCCGCTCGCAGAGTGAGTGAGTTGCAGGCACTTTCAGTTAAATCACCCTTCCCTGTTTTTCAGAAGGACAGGGTTGTCCTTAGAGTTTGTCCTTCCTTTCTTCCGAAGGTGGGGTCGGAATTTCATTTAGGCCAGAAGGTTGTTCTTCCGGCATTTCATCCTCCTCCACATCCTGGTAAGGAAGAGGAGAGGCTCCATAGGCTCGATCATAGGATTTAAGCTTTTATATTTCACGCATGTCCCGAGTCAGAGTGGACAATCAGCTCTTCATTGGTTACGCTGGAAAGCGTTTGGGACAAGCTGTGACTAAGCAGACTTTGTCTCACTGTATTATTCTGGCTATTTCTGAGTGTTATCGCTTGGCGGGTAAGGACCCTCCGGTAGGCTTGCAGGCCCATTCTACCAGGGTTATGGCTGCCTCTACTGCACTACAGAGGGGTGTTCCTATTCTTAACATCTGTGACTCAGCCACCTGGGCTTCAGTCCATACTTTGGTACGTCACTACTCCCTCGATTCCATCCGTGGGCAGGATCTAGCCTTTGGCAAGTCAGTCCTTTGCTCCGTAATTTGATTGGGAATTCTAAATTTCTTGTTCTAAATTCTTTTCCCACCTCCTTGCATTGGTACTGCTTTGGGAGTGTGTCATAGATATGGAATATGTCGGAGGACCCAATCCACTTGAAGAACAAGTTACTCTTACCTGGTAACGTTCTTTCGATGCGATGGTCAGACGACATATTCCATATCGCTCCCTCCATGCCTTCCCCGCTACAGAATTTCTTGTGCGATTGCAGCTTACGTTTCCGCAAGGCTTTGTGTGGTCAGACTGGCAGAAGACTGGTGCCGTACTTTCTGGGGAAAAAACTACAACTGAGGCTACGGGCGTCATGCGTCCTACTTATAACATCCAGTGACATCGGCCGTCGGAGGAGGTCCTCGAGGGCGGCGTATTGACGCAGACGCCAAAAGATTTTCCGAAGCAGCACAGCTGTGGTGATTACTGTCATAGATATGGAATATGTTGTTGGACCATCCCATCGAAAGAACGTTACCAGGTAAGAGAGTAACCCCTTCTTCTTATGCACCTTACCGTGATTTTCCTCACTTTTACATATGCAAAATCAGGCAGCAGGGCGTGGCCATTTTGTGCTAATCTTATCTGTTGCTGCATCGCCCTAAACTCAAGTGCCCTCTCGGCACTAAATCATAGTCCCTGCCCCTGAACCTGACATCACCATTCCTAGCGATATTCTCTGCCTATCTCCGTGACACTTCTGTGTAGCATAGCCAAACGCAGCCAATCGTCACCTACGTCCAGACATCAGGAGATGCAGACCCGGAATATCACACACATCCTTCCACAGCACAGCGCGTCCCAATTCTGAATACAAAACACTATCTTTAAAGGAAACTGCAGTACTCTGCGATTTAGAGTGTGCTTTTATTTCACAATAAACTCTCCGAGAACATCCTGTGATTTCCATATTCGGCCACATTTTTTGTCTTTCTTTGTTCTCGATACACAAATGTTTATCGTGAATCAGTGTACCTTTGGGTATAAGCGCATTGATGGAGGCACTGTGATTTACAAGGCTTCGGCATCAGCTTGTTGGTACACCACCGTAAATGATGTCAAGGTACTCCTTATTGCCGGTACCACGAAAAGGCATCTGGCCCCGGAGCGATCATCTCAAAACAGCGTGATGGTCATCCAACCATTGAGGCATATCTGTCAGTCTAGAAAAATGTATACCTCTCATATATGACGGCAAACGTATTTTGGTGGCCGTGGGCCAACCGTCTCATGCACGATATGACAGACATATAGGTTTCCGAGTTTGCCAATGAACGGCCATTTTGATGTAACAAGGATCGCCATTTTGTTTTCTAACCATTGTTCATTGCTTTCTGTTCTTATTGCTTCGCAGTACATTTTCTGCTTACACTGCTCGACTGTAAAACATTGTCTGCACGTGAAAGGACAGGGCCGCAAGGATAACAAGAATTTGTTGAAACACAACGTAGGCAGCGCCAGGAAAGAATGCCTGGCTCCCTCCCGAATGTAGCCTTGAAGCAGAGCTGCAGGGCATTTAATCATTTTGCAGCTGCCAGCCAGTCTCGTTATACGGTAGAATATGTTTAGAATAAAGCAGCTAAAGGCTTGAATTATGCTCTTATTACGGCCCGCCTTTACTGAGCCCTGTTAGAGTGTGTCGGCTCCCAGGACACGAATAGCACCTCATAGATAGCACGGTCTGGAATGCGACTCTTCCCCCGTATGTAGCTCGCTTCCAAGAACAGAAGCACTGTGTTCCGTTCAACAACTGAAAGATGCCTCCGCACTTGCAAATTGCATATTGTTACTAGAATAGCTATTTGAAGGTGTCATAATTGTCGAAAGTGTCCATCATCACACCGAGTTCAAAGAAACCCAATAAAGGGGGGTGTTAAACATGTCATAGCTGATTGTATGATATGCATTTTGTATATATGTAACTGATGTACATAATTCACTCTCTTGCATCCCTCGAGGTCTAGAGATGCACGTCGCGGGGCGTGAGACCGAGTTGGCCAACTGAGACTATTTGCTTTGCAATAAACCCTAGCTTTGGGAATACAACCTTGTGTCTGGCATATCTATTGCGTGTGGTGACTCGCCTTGTTTCCATAGACGTAAGGGACCCCTAATGGCCCCTTTCATATCATCAACTGCTGGATGAAGAAGCCATCAATTGGTATCTGGAAATGACATTCACAGTAGGGCAGGATGTGGCTGTGTAGAACACATGACAGAAATGCTTCTTAGTAGCCATTTTTATTCTATTCTAATTGATCCATTACTTATGCACCGTGTGAAAACTAAGGATGAACACATATGAGAAACAATGCAAACACAGAGAAAACAACGTGCAACATTGGAGTCAACGATGTGATTGAGACGTTAGTGCAATACAGTGTGTTTAGCTCGCAATGGGAGGCCGATGCGGAAGTTGACGGAAGAATTTAAATAACACATAGACGGCATTTTTATTGAACATTAGCCTAGAATTGGGCGTTGGTGGAACCTGTGCGAACACGTGGACTCCATGCATTTCGGTGCTGGACTGCCCACGTGCCTGGGACAAATACAAGTACACACCTGTTGTTTCTGAGTCTCCTCACCAATTGCCAACAACAACAAGCCATTGGAATGTTAGCCAGCCAGGCAGCCATACTGGTCATAAAATTAAACCTTGACTCCTTTGTCTACAAATTCGTCTACAGTAAAACTTACATAATCCGCATTTCCATTCTCTTGGCGTAACGCGGAGTGTCTGTTCAGATCAACAACTTTTCATGAAATGTTACTTTGTCCGTTTTGGAAAGCTGACCCTTTTGTTTTAAAAAAAAAATGTATACCTCACAATCCTTTCCTTACGAATCCTCCCTTTATTTCCAAGGACAAAAAACTATACAGGCTTAGCTTGCTTTTGGTAAATGTAAGCCACAAATAAACTCGACAGGACGTGAGGGAGTAGACAGCTCAAGGCATTGACCTTGAGGCCCACGGCATCGATTCCCACGTGCACCGATGTCGCATTAGGAATATTTACGAAAAACAAACCTGGTTTGCTGGGATACACTGATGCCACGTGAAATTTCCAGAAATTTACTTATTTTATGAAAACAATTGGAATTCATAATGCACCTGTCAGCTGAGCACGTCTCCAGTTTTCTGCTAGCGAGCTCCCCGCACAGGGAGCACCAACAGCCCCCACCTTTGCAAATGCTGTGCACAGCGAACAGTGACTGCCCCCCAACTTTTTCCTCCGGCGCCTGTGTCAGACTAGCCTATTTGTCACGGCTGGTCCACAGCAAAGTGTTATAATTCAAACAGTGTATTGGTTTTGCTTCCTTCCTCTGAGGAGTGTGACCGTTCATTGTTGACCACCCTAGAGTACCTCAATATAACTGCATTTATGCCTTCATTCAACTGCAAAGCTTGAGGTACATCTTGCCCACTCATAAGGTCTTGGTGGAGCAGTACCCGTGTACCCCCCGACCCTGCAATCATTTGGAAATGCAATGTGTTTGATATAATGTGTTACAGGGCGGCAGAGTTATCGGTATGCGCTCTATGAAGACTTTATTCTTCTCAATGCCACTCTCCTGGTCTCATTCCCTTATGGATGTGTACAATTATTTTAATATATTGTGTTTTGTGGACCCTGCACCTTCAGACCCTACCACCACACCACCACAAATTCACCACCCATATACCTAATATGGAGTGCTCAAACAGGCACCTCTTGCAAGCAAATTGACAAAGAGGGTACAACTGGAAAGAGATTTTTGTACGCTTTATTTGGACAATTCATACTTTTGATAGCTTTGAAATTCAAGTTACATATGTTTTCCATTGGTCATGGTCCATTGGTCATGTACAATGTATCAAAATTGTCAGCATATAAATAGCTGATAATCATTTGTATCGGGAAGCAAACTGTTCCACGGGTTCTGCTTTTGGTGGACAGGGCATGTTTGCAATGTTATGTGGCAATGTATATGTCCTAGGAACCAAACCACAAACTATTCCATGAGTGTGCATGTCCAACACACTCAAAATCAGATCTTTCACGAAATCTAATTCCATTTCCTGGTATGTTGGCTTGACCACCCACTTTTTGGTTCTTTTTCCAAAGGCCATTTCATATCGAAGCATCCCAAATTTCTAGCAGTTCTAGATTGTCTGCCTATGTTCTCGCTATGCGCTAAACGCAAGTAGTTTGAGAGATTCCATACCCTGTATACCGAAGTGCAATCTCTTAATCGGTACTTTAGGCACATATTGTGGAACACCTCCAAATATCCTGTGTGACAGAATTCTGTGAGTCCCTTCAGATCTCTTGAGAGTTTTATCAAACGCGATCTTCTCAAGAGCTCTGTGTGCAGGTGAAGATGGAACCAACCACTTCTTGCATTCCTGCTCCTCTTATAAAGGTCCATGTTCACATTTGTGAAAATGTCCGTGTTCTGTCCATGAGTGAATGTTGGAGCAGTGGTGCATCAATGAGCGCCATTTTTCAATTGGAATTTCCACAGACCCATCACAAGTTTTGGAGCTCCACCAAAGATGGTTGCTGAAAGCCTAGAACCACTGCAAAATATTTTCAGAACCCTTTTTTTCCAGCGGCTGTGATTTTTTTGATTGATTTAGCTATGTGCCAGACATCAAATTGATTGGGAATGTTTGGAAATTGCTTGCGCATGACCTTGGAAATTGAAACATGTCTGTTGGTGACTGAGGTCGATTTGCATTCCCTTCGATTGGAGATCTTGCAGGGATTTTATAAAACCATGTTTCTCCATGGCTACTGAGGATTTACATTCGGACACCTGCCCGACCACAGAACTCACTATTTTTTTAGTGTCCATGTCGTGAAAGTGGCATGTGCAGTACTTTGCCGAAAAACCAGGGCTGTCACACTGTCGATAGCAAGCTAGCCTGAACTATTTGCCAAAGAATGTCCGTTCAATTGACATTCGTTCAATTTTCCAAGCTTCACTGATTGCAGGGAATAAAAATTCACGTTGAAATCTTAAATACTGCGTTTTAGCGAGGAACTGAAGTCCTACAAATGTACAGAAACTGTACAACTTATTAAAGCTCAAAGCACTGAAAAGCAAAGCTGCTGCACACACTAGATTTCCAGCTGGCGCTTTGCCCAGCATCGGTTGAGCACACCATGAAAATGGTGCATGGAGCAGGGCACAGGTGGCTTTGATTTTCAGGTTTGTGCCTTGTGATACACGAGTAACGTTCACCAATGGCTTCCCGCATTCTACCCCCTTCACAGGATGGATACATTTCAGCATCAGTATAATCTGTACTAGGTCGCTGTTGATTACAATGTGTTTGTGCTCCTTTACTAGACTATCGACCTGCGTCAATGTGGTTTCTGACTCCACTGTGGTGGACATATCCGGCAAACTGCCCACACTGAAGTCGAGATCTTTGGCAAGGTCCTCTGTCAATTCTGTTGAGGCTTCAGTCTGTTATTTCAATTTGTGTTAATTGTTCACGAATTGGAGAAACCACCAATGTCGATGGTTTATTGGGTGGCCCTTATTTTGCGGGTGTTGATTGTGTGATGGGGTCAGTGAGTATTTCAAGAGCATCTTCTCAATATTCAGTGCCATCTTCATCTTGTCCAGTTCTCATATTGTAGCAATGGTCCAACAACACTTTGCTTGCTTCGCCGGTCACATTCCATTCATTTTCTGGCCATTGGGCATAAGCATCTCTAGTCGACTTATTGACTGGAACATGCTGCACCTCAAATAATAGTTGATCCATGGTGAGATCTGTTTGGCAAGCATCCTTGGTTTGATATGTTGTCTGTGTGCTCATAGTTCTTATGTTTCTGGGCCTCTAGGAGA
This sequence comes from Ambystoma mexicanum, assembly GCF_040938575.1. NCBI lineage: Eukaryota > Metazoa > Chordata > Amphibia > Caudata > Ambystomatidae > Ambystoma > Ambystoma mexicanum. The sequence continues at coordinate 868,471,763 of NC_090922.1, forward strand.
TGGGTTGTAAAAATATGTTGAATGTAAATCCAACATGCAGTATATAGCACTTTAGATAAAAAATACATGTTATGAAGACATCACCAGCACAAAACACTTTTTGCAAACGAATGTGTCTGTAACTTACCCTTGTTTTCTTGTATTTCTGTGCAATCATCATTCTCTTTGTCTGTACAAGCTTATTTTTCGGTGTGACGACCACACTTGTAAGCTGGTCCACCATCTCTGATCCATGTGCCTCTTCTAATTCACCTTGTATACATCCCTTCAATCGAATATTCATTTTTAAAAAACAAAAAAAAAGTATTTGGAATCAAATTCTTTCAACGCACAAGTCGCTTACATACATAGTCGTAAACAGTGTACGTCATTTAGTTTAAATGGACATTTTGAATTTAGCCTGATTGATGGCTAGTGTACTCGATCCGAGATTGCCATGCAAAACTAACTTATTCTAATGTTGCACCAAAGCATTTGGCATTGCTTTCTGCATACCTCAGACTCTGGAACAGCTCCAAAGAATGATGTAACTGTAGTCATGATAACATCATCACCCTGTAACACAGTACTTGTTTTAGAACGGATGAAAACAGCGAAATTGAACAGAGGCTATTGGATGCAGACATTTGGTACATATATATGAAAACGCTAAATTGAAACTCTATGTAAAGAAACAGCGGGATACATAACCTTTCATATTATTTACGAATTCCATGTATAATACATTTGTGTTATCATAAAACTACCTGATAGGCGCTCGAAGTGGTTGTGGACTCCGGGAAAGAAAAGGATGCAGAATCTAGCTCCTTCATTTTCAGTGAATTACCATGAACTGATAAAGTGAAAATTAGATTTGCATTAGATCTGTGGGAAGATCCAATTGTCAATAATGTGAACCATTGGTACACTGGAATTTACAGTGTTGCCAATATCCAGGGTCTGTGCTTCAGTCAATATGCTCGCCTAAAAGAATTGAAATGTGAAACAACCGATTACAATGAGATTATGCTTATTTCCAAGTGCACTATTGCATAGTCATCTCTGATGCTCATAAAACCAGGGACAATCTGGTAAATATGCAAAGTTTAGTAAGAATCAATTGCACCAAAAGCACACATCCGTTCATGTAGTTATCTGTTCGGTACCCCAAGGCCTACAGCTAATTTATCATCGTGCATTCACCTGGTCCCGTGTGTACATTAATAGAGTTGGAATTGCATTCGGAAGCAATTTACGAGAGGTTCTGAGTCAACGCTTCTTTGTGTACTGCAATGGGTTGGACATATCCGGGGCAAAGTGCTTGCTGCATATGCAGTATTTATTGCCCTTCAAGTCCATCGAGACTGCCAGGGTTCTACTTTCCAGCTCGTCTGGCGCAAATCCACTATATCTGACCCATTCTCTTATTAGATGTATATTCCTCGGGAATGTATGCATTATTGTTACCTCAAGTTTGGAATGGGTCTTAAAACGGCAATTGGCAACCATACACACAGGCATTTTTGAAAAATATGTTTAAAAAAAGGACATGGTTACAATACACATGCGTGATTGTGATGGAATTATATCATAATGTTTGAATGCAATGTTTGTTTTGATCACAGAAGCAAAACCTGTGTAGCGTAGTCGACTATACAATAGGGTAACTTTCATACAGAATTGATTGAGGTGACGCAAATCGTAATGTTAGTCATCCGTTGAATGTACTTTCTTGCATCAAAATGGAGAAATGCTTATAGATATGTGTAACAAGATGAACTGGGCTTGTAGGTACAGCTGGTCACTTTGGCGACTCTTTACGTATTGCTGAAAGTATGGTTGATTGCATCCAGAAATGAAATTAAACTGGGGACAGGTACAACCCCTTATGTTCCAGCAATATACAATATTCTGTCGCAGGTCTCTGGATTGACGGTAAACCACAAAAAAAACCAGTCAAAATTTTTTTTGTAATGAGGGTATGCCAAGGCATACAAAGTAATCCAGGACAGTGCGCCTTTGATAATAATTGTGTTTATTATAATCATACGATAACTGATCATAGCATTTGCCCTTTCTAGTGATTACGTGTTTCGGCCTAATGAGGCCTTTTTCAAATCAGGGCTAGTATAGGCATACTATCATAGAGTAATAAAACAATAATAAAAATGAGATTATTTCATATCAAGGTATAACAAAATCAAAAACGTCAAATTCAGGCGAAATTTCAAACACTTTTGGCATTATTAATTATTTACAGAATATAACAATCACAACATATTTACCATAGAAGAAGGATGTAAGAAGAAGATCGGGGAGAGACATGCAAAAACAAGAGAAAATTGATCCATTAGTTCCACTTAATCTCAAAGTTATTTTTGGTGTTACATATTTAACCAAAACCTTATGACTAATAGCTATGTTGGCTTACCCACGCCTGGGGTTAGTAGCTCCTCTTTTCTTGATGTTGTGTAGGGTCAGATCCCATTAAATGTATTCAATATCAGAAAGGAATTATGATTAGTACATTACCATATGGGTATCGTCCCATGCTAAATCCCTAAGTATTATCTGAAATGAAGTCATTGTTACTGTGCAATGCTTAATTAGGGTGAGATACCCAATGCATATAACTGGGGATGTAAAAATCCCAAACAACGCCATCTGACACCTGTTAGTAAGCGTTTACACAAACTCAAAGGCGCGGTACAGTATTTCGGGTGACCAAACATTCTTATTCCTTTACTATATGGCGTCTTTAGTTATGACATGTCCAAGTTAGCTGGAAAAGCACCCATTTAGCTCGACCAAAAAATGTTTTGTTTGTGTTGAGCAAACGAACAAAAGGCATCGTTCACATAGAGAAAGAGTTAAGAAACACATTAGTGCCAGATTACAACAACAATTACGATGTTGTGATGCAAAAACACAGCAAAAATTACTATTAACTAGAAACTATCCAGCATACAAGTCATATGGTTATGTTTACCGAATGAAACTGCATCGTTTGCAGTGAAAACACATTAATGCCAGGTTACAACAAAAATTACGATTTTGTGATGCAAAAACACAGCAAAAATTACTATTAACTAGAAACTATCCAGCATACAAGTCATATAGTTGTGTTCACCGAATGAAACTGCATTGTTTGCAGTGAAAAGAAAAAGGAAATTCTAACGCGCATTAGCGCAATGTTTACAAAACAGGATTGCTTTTGATGCTACATTAACACGACAAGTTTTAGACTAAAATAGAAAATAAATCAAATTGCAGATGAGCTCATGGGCTCCAACCGCATACGCATGCATACTTCAAACGAGGCCCCAAAGCAATGCTGCCCGTGGGCCAAGTAATCTGCTTACCTCCACTAAAACAACCTTAAATCACACGCGTCGGCTTCGTACTGGGAAGCCCGGCGCCATCTTGAGTGTTTAAATAGTTCCCATGGGAACCTGAAGTGCCTGCTTGGTCACTGTTGCTTAGCAACCCCTACATTTGGGTCAATTTGGAAATACCACCATTTACCACAAATATAAGTGAATGCGTGTAAGAAAAAGAATGAAAATTAAACGCATGTCTCTGCACAAATAACAATAGGAGGCACAATTCATTGTGCCTGTAGATTATAAATCATTAACCTGTGAAAAGTCCCAAATAATATGTTCCAATACATTTTAAATGTGCTGCACTTATTCGAGCGCAAATATCGATATAAATCATATTCTGGATTCACATATGGGTGTCAGATCTAGGATGTGAAGATAAATACATCCCATTCAGTTGCACTGATAAGCAGTTAATATAAAGAGAAAAAAATATATATATAAATGAATATAATTCCATAAACGTTGGGGAGTGTCAATGGGAATTAAATGTAGAATGCAAACAGAAATGACATTGATTCTCCTTTAAATCAATAAGTCAATAAATTGCTATTATGCGACATGAATACATATGACAAAATCTCTTGATTACTATAGAAATGATACCATCTCAGTGTCCAAGTTCAACCCAAGCATGGTTGTGTTGAAAAGGCAAATTATTCTGGCTTCGGCTTGCCTTAGGGTTTGTACTCTGTCTCCACCCCTCTTATTCATTATAACATGTCGTAGGCCTATAAATTGGATCCTGGCCTTGTCGTCCAATTGATGGTTCTTCTGCCAATGTACTGCTAAGGGTAGATTTGGGTCCTGACTACCAATTTTAGCCAAATGTTCACGGATCCTGGTCCGGAGTTTTCTTTTGGTGCTGCCTATGTACAGTTTACTACAGGTGCATCTTATAACATACACCACACACTTGGTTCTGCAGTTGATTGCCTGTGTGATTGTGAAAGCTTTTCCATTGCGGCCCTCAAGTTTTTTTGTTTTATCAGCCGCAAATTTACACATTGTGCAAAAGCCACACTTTCTAAAACCTGGCTCAATTGGATTGAGCCAAGTAGTTACTCTCTTGTTGGTTACATCTGGTAACAGGGATGGGCTAATGATTGTCTTGATAGTATTAGCTTCTTTGAAAATGATCGTTGGTCTATCATCAACAAATTTACTTAAATGTTCATCCAATTTCAATAAGTACCAATGTTTCTGTAAAGTGTGTCTGATGAGTTGGTGATCCCGGTTGAATTTGGTTATAAACATAAGTTTCATCTGTTTAGCTTCACTATGTTGTTTAGGAATTAGTGTTTCTAATTGTAGTAAGTTTTTAGTTTTAGCGAAAGCTTGTTGCAATGGTTTATTGGGGTATCCTCTTTGTTTAAATCGAGTTCTCAAAAAAGTACATTCTTGATGGAATTTTATATCATCTTTACAATTTCTCCTTGCTCTTATATATTCTCCATACGGTATATTATGTATGGTAGCTCGTTGATGACAGCTTTGTGCATGTAGCACTGAATTAACTTCTGTTGGCTTCCTGAATGTCCATGTCTCTAAATGATCATCTCGGACATGAATAGTAAGGTCCAAAAAATGGATTGATTGGGAATGTTCTTCCGTGAATTCAATCTCAAAGGGATTATGATTCAATCTCTCGACAAAATGCTGGAATTCTGTAACTGACCCACCCCAGACCAGAAATATGTCGTCTATATACCTGGTCCAATGGATTACTTGATTTGTGAATGCCGGATCTTGGTACAGAGTATGCTCCTCTAACATCCCCATAAAGATATTAGCTAGTGACGGGGCATACTTGGTACTTATCGCTACTCCCTTAAGTTGTTGGAATATACAATTGTTGAAAATGAATAGGTTTGAGTCCAAAGTTGATTGCAGCATTTCTTTTAGCATCTCAATTTGACAGTAATACGATGCGGAATCATCTTTAAAGGTGTGATCATTTGCTGCCAAGGCCCATTTGTGTGTATAGACGTATACAATGCTTTGACATCTAAGGTAGCCAGTATAAAGGAATCATGCCAAACAAATGATTGTAGCGTTTGTATCAGACTGGAAGAATCCCGTAGGTAAGATTTAACTTGAGTAGCACATGGTTTGAGGATCGCATCTAGATATTCAGATAAGTTTTCTGAAACCCAGCCAATACCACTTAGAATTGGTCGTTCTTCTGGTATAGTTTGATAGTCCTTATGTATTTTAGGCAAAAAATACATTGTTGGTGTTACTGGATTAGGTATGAGAAAATAGGAACGTTCTTCATCTGTGATGAGGCCCTTTCTATGCCAATGGATGATAGATTCCTCAATATGCTTCAGTATCGACTGCTGATCTGTTGGTTGTAATTGTCTGTAACATCCAGGCGTCATTAGATGATTTTCTGCCATCCGCAAATAGTCATTTCTATCCATGATCACGATATTGCCGCCTTATCGGCCTCTTTGATGACTAATGATGTATCCTCTGATAATTATTTAAGGGCTTGTCTTTCTCCTCTCGTAAGATTGTCTTCTGCATGTCTTGTTCTACCTGACTGATTTGAGCGTTGTGAAATATCATACAGGTCTTGGGTAACCACTTTATGGAAGGTATCTATAACACTATCTGATGACAACTGTGGGTTGAATTTAGACTTCGTTTTCAACTCCTTGGTACTTAAGAGTTCTGGTTTGATGCTTAATTCATGAAGGAGGTTATGCATTTCAAAATCTTCATCCTCAATTAACGATCTTAACAAAAAAGTGTCCTCTATGTCCTTGATGGTAAGTTCACTGATGGGGATCTGTATTTCTTTAGGTTCATAGTTGGTTGATACCTTTGTAGCAAAGAATTTTTTTAACCTAAGCTTACGTACAAATTTAAACAAGTCAATATGTATGTCAATCTCATTAAGTTTATTCGTTGGTGCAAAAGACAATCCTTTATTCAGTAACCTCCTTTCAACGTCTGAAATATTTCTTGTGGAGAGATTCAATACTAGATCTTTGTTTATTTGTTTTTGTTGAATTCCCTCGAACTGGCCCTTGTCTGTCTTTTGTTTTCTGCTCTGTTCTCTTGTCCTGAGATGCCTACATCCCCCCCCCCCCCCTCCTTCCTCTCCTCCTGACTGTGGTATGGGTATATGTCATGAGCACTGCTCCCAAGAAGCCAAGTCAAGCCCAGCATCCCCGGAAGCAGGCTCACGACCCTCGTCCCCGGCTCCAGCAAACCCCTATTGGGGCCCTTTGGACCATGTCCTGGCGCCTCTGGCGCCAGGCTCATAAGGAACCTCAGTCCCGGCGCCAGGGGCGCCGGGCTCATAATTCTTGCAAAGGTGCTTGGGTGGACCTACCTGTAGCAGACCCTGCTGCATACTGACCTTTGCAAATGCTGGCAGGATGAAGTCCCCAGCCTTCTGCTGGGAGGAACTATTCCCTGAACTGGGACTACTTTCTTACCTGGGTGGGGCTGGTGCCACTCCTTAGCTCTGGAACACAGGAACTCTTTTACCTGGGCGAGGCTGAGGAAGAAGACACCCAATCACTCCAACACTATTTAAACCACACCCTATTGGGAAAACGTGCTTCGCGTTATTCTGCATCTGCAGCAGGACGCTCACAGAGTCAGCTCCAGCATTCCAGTGACATCTCCAGCTTCAGCTCAGCAACCTGTGGAAGAAAGACACGAGAACTATACTTACCATCCAGGAATCCAGACACCGGCAGAACCTGCAAGCAAAAGAAACATAAGGTTAGCAAGTTGCAACACGTTCGCAGCCGCGCTCGCTTACCTGATCCATCTGTGCTTTCACGGATTCTTCGCGGCCTTCTCTTCAGCAGCCTAACGGCACCTGTAAAGACAAAGAACATTGTTAGGTAGGAATCGGGTGAAGGCGGCCGCATTTACTTTTCTTTTCTTACCTGCTTTTGTGTGCGGATTACAATCTCTTCAACCGCAGCAGCCCGGCACCTGAAAACAAGAAAAGACATTATTTAAGTGCCATTAAAGACTGCAAGAAAGCCTAACACTTACGTGTTTCCCCACGTGCATCTGCGACTGGGAAAACGCCCGCAAGGTCCCGACACCTGCAAATAAGAAAAGAACATTGTTAGAGGTGCTATAATAAGGTCACAGATCATTATACTCACGTACTTCGCACGTGCAACTGCAACGGACGAACAACGCCCGCAACATCTCAAGACCTGAAAACAGAAAACAAGGGACATTATTGAGGTGTCATTGAAATTCCCATACCTACGTACAACCGCATGTGTCGTGCTCTCAGTGACCACGCCCTCAGCATCCAGGCACCTGGAAAAGACAATGCAAAGACTTCATTAAAGGTGCCCATCTCTTCAAGACTATAAACTCTTTATACCTACTGGCATCCGCTCGTGCAGTAACGGTGGCATCACCTTTTGGCATCTCAGCACCTGTGCCACTTCTAAGGCCACAAAAGACTTTGAGGACCTCCAGTGACGTAACTGGAACCCACGCACCCCTGCATAAGTCGCAGGATGGAGAGCCCAGCATTTATACGCCTAAGGTGAGAGCTCACCCGGACATTGGACTTTCGGAGAGTTGGCGATTAGTGAGGAGGAAGTCCAGCCAAACGGTCATTAACCCTTTTTTCTTCCGCCTGCAGAAACCTTACCCTGCAAGCCAGACGGTCAATAAGAGGAAGCCCAGTCCAGAGAGTCATCCGAGCTCTACGCTTCTCAATTGAAGAGACTATAACAGTTCAGCCGGGACCAGCGCCTCCGTGGGAATCAGGTGAGCGTTACAGTATATTCGGCATTGGTGGTAACTGAAAACGGACCGTTTTTTGTGGTAAGTTCCTATTACCTTTTTTGTATCTCTTAATCTGATTCATGTAACTCTTGTCCTTGTTGGTTTGTAATACTTCTGCATCAGCAGTATCCGGTTCTGAATCCGCTTCTGAGCTTGCAGATGATGTATTAGGCGTCAAACTCTTCGATGATGATTTGGTATAACTATCATATTTTGTTTGAAAAGTATAAACCCTGTCCTCCTTGTAATCCCGATCATCTCGTTAACTTTTTCTCAGTTTTCTGATTTTTACCTCATCTTGGTATATTTGTAAAATGTCATACATTTTGTCAAAATCTTTTTGTTTCGTCTCTTCACTTGATTTCATTTCCTTGATTTCTTTTTTAATGGTCTCAATTCCTTCTATTGCCCTCTTATGTTCCTTTGATGCATGTTCCATTAGCAGATCCATCATCTTCATGGAACTATTACTGAGATTTGCTTCCCAAGCCTCTGCCAAATCGGCATCCTCATTGTTATTGAAGTTGGGGAAAATAAGTATTCTGAGACCTCGTGGTACCTGATCATTCTTCACATAGTTTTCTAATGACACTTTCTCCCAGTACTTATCTATTTCTTTTTTCGAAATTCGTTCCAAGCGGATAAATTTTGTTCGGAGATCCTCTTGTCGCTTGTTTAAATTAGAAAAAGCATGTGTCATATCACCCTTCTGGGTAAAGAGATTCCTTGTTTCTTCCTCTCTGTTTATCATATACGCTGCCATGATTGATTAACTGGGTCTGCCGGGTTGCCAAACTGTAGATGCTTATAGATATGGTCCGCTAAGGATGCAATTCTATCCCAAATGACAATGTTGACATTAGCTATACATCGAGAACAGAACATATTAAATGGAAGACAATGGTAAAGACAATGAGATGAATGAACATTACACTACTGGGTACATTCTTTCGGAATAGAATTTTAAAGAGATCAAAAAGAGGCGATCAGGTGAAATGACTTACCTTGACTAGCAATCAATGAGGTTCAGCAAGCCGGATAGTTAGTAGCAGGAGAAAAGGTAGCGCAATTCAGAGTTGACTTCCAGTGCTCACAGATTCTCACAGGTGGTTTATAAAGAATTAGAAAAGCAGGTGTGTATGTGAATGAGTGACGTGTTTATGGCATGGTCCTACGTGGATTGAAGGGGTGTGGCCTGCATCAAGGCAACAGGCCTGCATACACTGGATTGGGGGATGCCCTGAGTTCAATGGCCGCTTTGCGCAAGATAACTTTGAAGTGTGGAAGGTGTAGCGCACCTCAGACGTTCCCATCCTGCCAGCACCCACGGGAGTGCAGGGCCACAGGCGCGAAATGCCATTGATACCGGAGGGAGGGATGGATGGATGGATGGATGGATGCCCAAGAGGCATGGAGAAAGGGGTCGGAACACTGATGAATGGAGGCGACACACTTATGAGGACATCCTGCCAGTGTAAGGAAGGAGGGGTTGTTTTGCCTCATCACTGGTGCCAGAAAAGAAATCCTGACAACAATAGAAGAGGACCTACTGCAGGACCCTGTCGGAATCCATTTTGTATAAACCTCTGACTCCATTTTGGAGCGCCGCGAACACAGCAAGCCTCCACCTTTTACTCCCCCTGAGCCTGTGCCAGACACTCATTTCACACTGATGTACTGGCTTGAATTGTTGCTAGCAAACAGTGTATTCCACTGAGCTAATCTGCCTTGTGTGTGACGGGGCCAAATGCTGCCCTGCAACCCATCCTTCTCCATAAAGCTGCTCTTGAGCCTTTGACCCCGTCCTGTGGAAGTTATCGCATTGTTGCCCCATGTGCCCATACATTCTCACTTTGATGTAGCAGAAGCGTGAGCCTTATCCACTGACCACCCTAGAGTACCCCAATGTAACCTATCCACAAGTCCTCATATATTTTGCTAAAACCAACACGTTGCTAAAACCAACACGTGTCACTTCACTCATTCCTGCCTGATGGCACCAGGACAAATAAATCTCAAATGTCATCCCCTAATCACGCACCAGGAGATGATTTTAATGTGTGTGCAACTCCGTAACATAGAGTTGCTAGTTCACTTTCAAAGAGTAGGTGGAATATTTATTCCACATTTTGTCTAAATCTGGAATCTTCAGAATACATCCGTAATGAGCGGTATTCTGATGCTGTTATTTGAATAGGTCTATCATCGTACCTTCCTCCTTTGCCAGTAGGAAAGAGTAGAGGAAAAGCACGTGCTTCTATACTTTTTTTCCCATATGCTGATTGGTGATCCTTTTGTTTGTCGCATTTGGTACGTTTATAGTGCATCTTCTATGGTGTCATTAGAGTGCAATGGATGAATTGTATAATGGTCTAAAATATTGGATACTGTAGCAGGATCTAGACGCTCAAATTCACCCCTTTTTGGTGGCTCTTGAATAATTTCAGTGGTTTCTTCAAGTTTTCTTCAATATTCATTTCTTTGTAGTATTCATTATTGTCTTTTAGATATTGCAAGGCTTGTCTAACTTTATGTAATTCTACCAGTGGTTGCCAAATTATTTTGTCTTTTGTAGGTACACCATTTACTAAGATAATTAAAGATTGGTCTATTGGACGTTGCACTCCCAGAATGTGCCAATTTTTTTTTAGATCTAATGGTAAATACACTACTTTGCCACAAAAGCCTTTCACCAATTCAGAGGGAGGTAATTTTGCTGTTTTTGGTTGAAGGCGTATTATTGCTTGAAATGGGTGCACTGTTTGAATTATGATGCTCTCATATAAATTGAGGAGTTGTAGGGGTTTTGGTAGTGGGAATAATTCCAAATTATTTTTGATAGAACGTGAAGGAGTTTGGTTGTTAAGTTTTACAGTGCAGTAACTGCAAAGTATTAAGGGGTCAGTTATTTCATATTTGTTTTCTGCTATAAGGTACAGAGCTAATTCAAACAATTTAGAATCTTCATTGTCTTCTATTTTGTATGTTAGGTCTACAATTTTTGTGTTACTTTTATAAAAAGTTCTGCGGCAACACACACACACATGGTTTTGGTACTTCAGCAGATGTACTTTTAAATTTCAGTATTTCTCTTTTGTATGTGTGTAGTAGAAGGTTGCCATGCGTAGAATTGTTGCTAGTCTGTTGTAAAGCTATTGCATTTTGTAAGTGGCTTTCACTTCCAAAATATTTTTTCTGGATATAGTCCATTTCTTAGAGTAGGTCTTTGGCTGTACCATGTAGAAGAATGTTATTTAAATTGGCTAGTGCTAACGCAGGACTTTCAGCATAGTACAGTTTATAGACTAGATTTCTTAGAGTTGAATGATGTGTTGACATCATTTTGATATGATGGAACGTGGTTTGGCAAATAGGTCCTGAAATGCAGGCTAATGAATGTCCTTGTAGTCCTGTGTATTTGCGCACTGGAACAGGTATCCATATTTTGCAGTAGTTTCATTTTGATTTTGTCTTTGCCTTTCACATACTTATTGAGGAATTGGCGTAAAGACTTGAAAGATTTTTTGGGAAGGTTACACATTGACGTGCATGGCCATTTGTATACTGGACGTTCTGGTTCAGTCAAATGGAGCGGTAATTCAGAGTTTTCTGGGTATATTTTTGTAAGCAGTATTTATTGTTCCATTATGGTATTAACTTTTTCATAACCTCGTCCACTGCTATGTATGGCAATTGTATTTGTTTGCTCTTGTTTGTATGCTTCATCAAAATATGGTTCTGTGCTTGTGGTGTGACTCCATTCACCTCCACAGATATTTAAGTTATTTTTGTTTATTGAGAAGTCTTTTTTGTAATTTAGTCATTAGTTTTGTTAGTGGTTTCATTTTGTTTAACACTAAAATAACTTTCTTTTGAGAAGGATTGCACTATCAAAGCTTTTAAGATTAATTTTCTACGGTAGGTTTTGAGGGTTGTGCATGATTTCTCCTGTTTTTATAAGATTCTGAAGGATTCTGTGGCGGAACATTTTTGCTAAAATACTTTTTTTGGTATGCTTACTTGGCACTATATCAAGATTTATAGGAGCAGTTTTAGCAGTAGTGGTAGCTGAATCTTGTTTTCTGTTTCGTTTTACATTTTGATAAAGGAGGCAAAGTTTCTGTACTTGAAGCTTGTTTTGTTTCGCTAAATGACTGTATTAGCTGTTTTGTGTGAACTTTTTGTACAAATTCTGCTAGAGATGGATGCATATTTTAGACACCTATTTTCATTTGCTCTACTTCTACGTTGCTTTCTACGGACTTGCCTTTTGGTAGGCATTCTTTGGGGTCTGTTTAAAAAAAATAAAGAAGGTATGGGTTGGGGCTGTACTGCAATGAATGTGTGCTGTGTGCATGAGTGAGTATGATGGTAAAGATGTATGTGATGGTGTTTGTGCATTGGGCAACTACAACTAGTTGGGATGGCTATTCTTGTATTTGTGTGTTACTAGACTGGGGTTCAGATGACAGTAGAAAGTAAGCTAGTCTGTACAATTTATGATCGAGAAGGGGAAGCAGAAACTGACACAAACACAGGGGAATTGGGGTTTTCAAGAGGATGGACAGGAGAAGATGAAGGGATGAAATTCTCATCAAAACGTTTTTCTATGTGGGGAGGGTTTGGGGATAATTGACTGGGATATGGAGAGGGGTACAGGTACATGTTGCACAATGGTATCTAATTTTTTCTCTTATATGGTCCTCCACAAAATCTTTCAAAAGGTGGAAATTTGTCACAAGCTTGTTCATTATTTCTTCCATGCGCTGGAGAGTTTGTTTTAAAGTATCTTGTTGTGTATTATTTCCAATGTGATTATGGTTTGTTAATAAAATATATATATGTTAAGTGCACATAAAGTAATGCTTATTAATTTGGTTATATAGAGAAGTGTCTACCATTAGTTTCACTATCTTCAGACGTTTCACCATGTGGGGAATTCTCCTCAAGCCATTCTAATGTATTTGACATTTCTGTGAGGAAATAAAATATATATATATATATATATATATATATATATATATATATATATATATATATATATATATATATATATTTTTTTTTTTTATTTTTTTTTTTTATTGTATCTAATATAGACATTTTAGAAATATGTAAGAAAAAAGAGGTTTACTTACTAGATTGTGATAAGTTGTCTTTTCACTGTTCGGTAGATCTGCTGTTCCTAGTTGTGCAGTTTCTGTGATGTAATTATGTTAGAAGCATATCTATCTTGTTTTGGTATATTCCATTCTAGTATATATGGTATTTAAATTGATGGCTGATGTGTTAGATATGTAGGTTCTACTTCTTATTTATTACTACATATAATGTGTTTGTGTGTTGGTTTTTCAACTTGTGCAGTGTTCATATGGCATGATATAACAATTTAAGATACCCCTGAGGTTTTGGGTAGTGTTGCTGTTGTCCGTCTGCGGATATTCGCACAGTCCGCGGACATCAAAATCACTAGATGGGGGTTCAGTATGTTCTATGTTACATGTATATAAAGTTGGATATTATGGTTAAGTTGCACTTGTAAAAACCTATGAAATACAGTAAAAAAACTTTGTTAAAGGGACGTCATGGTTAAGTTGTGCTACTAAAAACCTATCAAATTCAGTAAAAAAAACTTTGTTAAAGGGACGTTATGGTTCAAAGTAAAACCGAAAAACCCTTGAAATTTGCCAGTTATGGTAAGCTAAGCAACCATAACTCGCGCCACCGTGCACTGCTAGGACTAACACTCAGGACATCAAAGATGACATCACAAATGTCATTGATGACATCACATGTGCATTTACTTTTCATGAAAACTCTGTACAAGGGATTCTTATAATGTTGACCAAAAAGTGTCAAGGATCATTGGAATAAATATCATGAGCTACTTAGTACATTAAGTGATGCATTGATATAAATAGCATTCTCATATGAAGTTATACCCAGTATACTAAGCTACTCATGCAGAAACATAGGCAGTGTGTGCAGCATACATGATGAAGGCGCAATATTCATAATCTTGCCATGTTGAATAGTGAAATGATAACTGCTTTCTTATTAGAGTTTTGCGTAATATGAAACATGTAATAAGTAGCTAATAAAACCCACTTAATACATAATTGCATTATTACAGACAAAACAGAGACAACAACACATACAAATATGAGTATATACAGGGAAAGAGAAGCAAGCAAAAACGCAGTAGTAGTAGCAGAAAGAGTTCATAACCTAACTGATTAACTTTATGCAGAGAAATGATTGCTCTGTTTCAAAGCTGCTACTTACCCTATGTATGTGTATCATATGATGTGACTGGACCCTAAGGAATGGAGTGTGAGTACAATGTATACAAATATGAGTATATATATATATAGGGAAAGTACAGTAATAAAAAAAAACTGAGAAAGTTCTGATAACCCTAATGATTATCTTCATGCACAGAAAAGGATATGCTGAAAAGCATATGCATAACAATGTATTACATCATACATGTTCAAGTTGAAAATAAATTAAAAAGCATAATTACCTAGAGAGTAGTGGGGAGGGAGGACATACAAACAAGGCGAGAGAGAAGAGACAAATGTTAAATTAGTAACGGTTATTACCTGGGGTTAGATCTAACCCATTCTATTTTCCATGAATAAGAAGTCAATGAGCCCCATTGTGGGTAAGTTTTGGCCTGTAATCGCCGTGGTTTATACACTGTACATAGTAAACGGGTAGTAACCGTTACTAATTTAACATTTGTCTCTTCTCTCTCGCCTTGTTTGTATGTCCTCCCTCCCCACTACTCTCTGGGTAATTATGCTTTTTAATTTATTTTCAACTTGAACATGTATGATGTAATACATTGTTATGCATATGCTTTTCAGTTTAACATATGAGCCCTAATTTGAAAAAGGCCTTCAGTGGCCGAAACACGTGTAATTAAACAAGGGCACTTTTTTGAAAAAATTGCAAAATGAGAATAAATATAAATTAAAATTGAAATAAGGCGCAATGTCCTGGACCTTCTTTCATGCTTACGGCTTTATCTGTGGCTTACCGTCGGTCCAGTGATTTGCAACAGAATATTGATTTTTAGGAATAGAGAACTGTTGTATTCCAACTAAGTTTGAAGGAGTCGCCCAACAGACCAGCTGTAACTACAAGCCCAGCTTTTTTGTCCTTTCGTACATATGGAGGGTTCCGCGGCTTCCAGGAACGCAAATCCAGGCAGCTGGACTGCTCGCCGTCTCAGAACCGGCGCAAGCAACAAAAAGGGGGGGCGGAGTAAGGGCTTTTTCCAGTCCCCAGCCTCAGCCTCTGAGGGAAATAAGGCATGACATGCCCGTGCGGGTCCACGTGTCTCCGGTAGGGGGCAGGCTTGCTCTCCATGCACATTTCTGGAGCCAGGATTCTCGCCATTCAGAAGAAGAACCAGGCGGGCCTGAGAGTTGTTCTGGCCCTTTCCACCCTTAACCTCTCCTTACCCTGTAAAAATTTAAGATGGTTACGCCAGCTTTTATAGCGGAGACATTGGACAAGGGAGACTGGATGTGCTCCCTAGACCTGAAGGACGCATACTGAAGGCAAGCGTCCCCAACCAGCACGATCCTCCCCGCAATGAGAGACAATGAAGGACTCTCCCAAATCGGGAATAAAGCCAAGACAGAGTGCGGGTGAGCTTAAATGGGAGTTTATCAATCAGAATAGGGCATGCAAAGAACTCTGCAAACTCCGAGAGCGCTCTGTCTGACAATAGCAAAGACAGGCGTATATATTTACAAAAAACGTCATAAGAACCTACATACTATAGGGGGCACAAGTTCGATGGGATTGGGTGACGATGACTAACTATAGGTGCTGCTGCGATGCGGTTGGCTTTGGCTGGAAGACGTCACTGGTCAGCCTCGTGGGTTGGGCTGGGCCTGGCAGGTTGGCTGAGTTCATCCAGGCGGTGTTGTTGTGCCCTCGCGGCCAGTGGCAGAGATGAATGTCTTTTCCTGACTTATTTGCCCTAGGCCATGCACACCGCAGTCATTCAGTCATTACAATATTATCTTCTTTAGTAAATCTTCCAATAGGTTATTCTACAGGTTAATGCAACACAGGAGGAATGCACCTTGTGAGGGGTCTGATGGTAATACGTCAGGACATGGTTTCCAGTGTCCTGTTGACCGGGGCCATAGGTCGAGGTGGTAAGCTTCAGGGCCTGGGACGGGCGGTACAGGTCTTTTCTGTCTTGTTAGAAGTTGTTATGGATGTGCCGCTGTGTGTTATCAAAGTGTTGGGTGTCCTGATTGCACAGGGCCATGAGTTTAAGATGATCCGGTGGGTTGTGGGGTTTACGAGAGGGCGCCTTTGGAAGTGTGTGTTCAGGAAGAGGTTTACTGCTGTGCTGTAAATAATGCAGGTGGCGGGTCGCGGCCTTGGGTGCTGCAGAGGGGGCTACAAATCTTTGAAGCGGCTCCAGTCTGGTTGGGGGAGGTGGAGCAGCGCGGCGCGGGCCTCTGCTCTCATGTTTGGCAGTCTTCGCAGGGAGGGAGGGGGAATGGCCTTGCACATATTCACAAAGGTATCTCCCTCGTGTGTTGCCGACTTTAGGTAAAAACATCATAAACATTTGAACACTCTATAATACTTATTCAAATCACTTTAAAACATGCATTTCAACTTTGCTGGATGTGTCTCGATTATATCCAGTCTGGGCACCTTATTCGTACACTATGTTTTAACAGCTACAGTATTTAGTTGTGTGCATATACATTTGCAGTAAGTGAGGTAGTAGCGAGGTTGGTGGAGTACATAGAAAGTAACCCGCCACTGTACGTGACGGTGGTGGTACATAAGGGGCTTTAGACATAAACACATGACGAGTGCATTCTCGCACATCCTTTACATGAGCCCTCTGTATGGTTACATTCGTTTTCTTGTGTACTCCAGCAGCATTAGTTCAGTTATGGCGCAGGACCGCGGGGTGTACGATTTTCAATGATATATATAAAGAATAATCCCCCGGAATGCTTTTATCATTTGCACACCCCTGCAGGGGTGTGGGTCCTTCATTGCTGGTGTCATGTAAACATGCGTTTCTTAGAATAATTACACAATTTTACAGGTTTCTTTAGTAGAAGTAGTTTTATGAAAAGGATACACGTATTAAAAGTAGTTTTTGATATTCGTATTTGGGTATTTTTCTGCTTTCATCGGATGACCATTCTACAGATCTTCCCATCACCCAGGCCTCGCTGACCCGGTCACTCTGGGAGCAGTGATACACTGTGGGCAGTGAAATGTTACAGTGTTAGTATCTTATGCTAGTTCATGTCCGTCTTGTTCGTGGGAACGGGCTCACAGCGGATCTGCCAGGGTGCTGCGGCGACAGGGATAATTGAAACTCTCCAAGGGTGGGGGCCGCGCTACAGTGCGCTGAGCTCACACCATCTTTGATGGACAAAATGGTTTCTGGACCTAGCTAAATTCAATACGTGTGGGCAATGTCTTCAGCAGGTGAACCCTCCACCACCTGGGCCCGGGTGGTCTGAGGGGACGCCCAATGAGCCATGGCCCTCACCTGGGGAGGGGATGCAGGCAAGGAGGGTCTTTTGGACCACTCCTCCCCTACATTTCCCCCCTTTCGTTACTTAAGTAACAAATACTTTTAGTCCTCCAACCTTCTACATTCTGCTTCGTCCATTACTGCCTCATCCCATGCAGGTGTGCCTTTTATGGGCATCCAGGCTCTGCACACCCTCCGTAAGCTCTCCCCTCTTCTGGCATATTCATCTGGGGTACAAGTCAGGTATATACATCCGCCATCTCCCGCCAAATCTACCCACACCTCCTGGTACCATTCTAATACACGGGGCTCCCTAATGGTGGTGTGCCATGCTTTATCTACGATATCCTTGTCATGATACCTAGGCACCAGTTGATATCTTGGTGCATCATCAGTTCCAGTTTGTACCTGCACTTCCTGCATAGTTTGCATTGTCCCCCGGGTGTTGCCCATTGTCACCATCATCATTGCACCATTAGGTACTGCGTTAGCACAACATCGAAGACCCACCTGGCACAGGCAAAAAATAAAAAGGAGGAACACCACAGCTGGCATCACAAATTTCACAGTTGTTCCAAGCCATGAAGGGACCCAGGAGAAGATGTTATCGAACCATGTACTGTCTTCTGCTCCACCTTCCATTTTCATTTTTTCTCCCAGGTTGTGGACTGCTTCGATCACATGGGACAGGGAGCCGTTTTCTGCGTCTTCGGAAGGTACGAAAGTGCAACTGGCACTTCCAATTTTTCTGCAAACGCCTCCATCCATCGCCGTCAACAGGTCCAGGACATACCTGTTTTGCTTTGTCATCAGCCGTAAAGCCCTTAGTTCCACTTTTATTACGTTGAACCCTTCTTCAGTGTCATTGGCCAGCTGAATCAGTTCCCAACGTGTTATCTGGAGCCATTTTGCGTTTGCCCTTGCTTGGACACTTGAGATGAGTGAGGCAAAGAATGTTTCTGCTGAGCTGAATAATCGATATCTGTCTGGGATCTGAGCCAGCAGTTCTGATGATGCCTTTGATATGTAGTTTGATGCTCGTCGGTTGCGAGTCAGCACCTCTCCCTTGCTTCCGGAAGACAGGACATACATTTGTGACTCCGCAGTCGGCTGGCCTGCATTCTGTTGTATGCGTTCCTGTGTCTTTTTGCTCCCATCGATGTGGCTTTCTGGTATTACCATTAGGGCTGAGTGCAGAGTGGCCATTGAGCAGCTGCCACTCCATGACGGGGGAAGGTGCAGGTATGTCTGGTTGCCGCACATCCAGTATGTGTCCATCAGGGCCGCTGTCCCTTTTCTCAGATCTGGGATGGTGAGGGTTTTGTTACAGTTCTTGTTTGTTCCCATGGAGGTTTTCCCCTCTCCTTTAAAACATAGTTCATAGTCTATTTCGTTCTGTAGTTTGAAGGGTTTTTCAATGGCGGTTACCCAAGTTAGTTTTGGAATGTGTTCCTTCCATACTGGTGTGCATGTTTCTTCTATCCACTGCAATTTCTCTGGTGACACACCTCTCAGTGCGTCAGCTTTGCACATTACCTCTTCATCCTTCCACTTGTTGTCCGAAAAAAGTGTCCCTTGTATTGCAAAAAATGGTTCTTCCAGACATACCACCCCTGCCGTCCTTGGATAGCAAGTTTTCTCGTTCTGCAGCATTCTAAAAGTAACTTCATGTGCCTGGAAGGTATTCTTAATCCTGCATAACATGAGATGAAGGAGACATTGGGCATCTACAATTGGCAACTCTTTGGGTAGCAGTACTTTGGGTGTACCTGAAGCATGAGGAATGAGGGAGCAGACATAACAGCTCTCATTTGTTGTTTGTTTCGCTGTGGCACTCATATCTGCATACCACTTATTTGTCTGGTGGGGGTGTCGTGGGTCTTCCATTTTATCTAGTCTTAACCCATAGTACTCATCATACCTCCTTCCCCCCGCGTCCCTTTTTCGTCTGTTGTTCTTGTTCCTCATGTACTTCCCAACTTCCTGGGCGAAGGATAAAATAGACCCCCCCTTTCTCATTCCCGCCCCCCTTGGCCCATGCATCATATAATATTTCGTGTATTGCTGGCAGCTTTTCCTTTTCGTCCCTGACGTTATCTTGCAGGTTGTTTTTTAGTATGGGGGCAGGCTGGCTGGTGGGGGTATTGTACAACCATGATATGGCAGACGGGTTCCGGTCATTTAAACTGCAGGCATTATAATTAGATAGTCCGGGTGGAGACACTGTGTTGTTTTGCACTCCACTCTGTAGCTCTTTCTTTTGTAAGATGACAGCACTGGATGGTGTGGTATGATAACCCCATACAAGTTTAGTTCCGTCCCATACCAGAAAATCACCTTCCCTCGTATTGGCACTTGCAGTTGCATTGGTCCCAGTAGTGCTGTTAATCCCAGTAGTGCTGTTAATCCCAGTAGTGCTGTTAATCCCTCCCCCCTCGTTCATCTCGATAGAGATGAACGCTACAAACCAATATGTAACCAGGCCAAACATAAAAAACATCGTAATGCACACAGATAATCCACACTCATACGAATATCTGCATCTCTCATGTAATAATTCTCTCATTCTACTAATTCTATCTGTTGCAGGCTGCCCGTTAGATGCCATGGTAGTTCCTGTTCGAGATATAAAAGTGCATTAAGTGCATGCATGTAAACATTTCGTTGGCACTATCAGTGCCAATATATGTTGACGGGGAATGGAAGCGGGTAGGGATGCAGGGAAGGGTATTCACAGACAAGGGTGTAAACACGTCATAATTGGATCACTTCATTAATTACATATAAATCCACAGGTTAAAAAGGAAAAAATGTTTTTTTTTTTTTTCTTTTCAGTAATATCTTAAAAAGAATGCACGTATACTCATCAGACATTTTCCCATTCAGGTCCAGTACTAACACACATACACAAGTTCGTTTTCAGACACTCTGCTCAGTTGCATCGTTTGCTGTTGTCTGTGCCTCCTCATCTACCTCCTCTTGCACATTACTATATGCTTTTCGTACATCTGTCAAGTGCACCCAGTACCTCAAGACCTTAACTTTCACTGCCGTGGGCGTGCAGAACACTACCTCGTACGGGCCATCGAACCGTGGTGCATTCCATCGACGCACAAAACTTCTGTCATAAATTGAGTCACCCAGCATCAGCTGTAGCTGTTGTTCAGGCTCCGTGACAGGCCCTGCTGTGTTTCCCCCCCTCTCTAGTGAAGGGTGGAGAGAGCTGCTTTGATATCGCGCGCTGCCCTTGTCAGTTTCTTCAAATAGTCTGTAAACTCATCCCCCAAAATCGCAGCGCTTCTGTGTGCATCTGAGTGTTCGCGCAGTGGAGAGTGTGCTGTGCACATTCGTCTCCCAGTCACGATCTCGTGTGGGGACAAATGGTGGTCCTTGCTCGGCTGATTCCTCAGCTCAAATAGCGCATGGGGCAGACAGTAAATCCAATTCTTTTTGAGTGAGAAGCATAGTTTTGATAACCTGCCTTTTAACAGTCCTTTCATCTTTTCGACTACGCCATTACTTTGAGGATGATAAATCGAACACAACTTGTGTTTTATTCCCAATAATGTGGTGACTTCCTTGAAAAGTTCATTTACAAAATGAGTGCCATTATCTGAGCGAATCACGTCACAAATTCCCCAGCGCGGGAACACTTCCCTCACTAGGAACTTTGCAGCGCTTTTAGCATCAGGTCGTGCACATGGTCCTGCTTTCACCCACCTTGAGAATGGGCATACAACCACAATCATGTATCGTGCGCCATTACACCTTTCCCCCATGTCGGCGTAATCAATGTGTAGCTCTCTGAATGGGCCAATGGGTTTTGGAATTGTTCCCCGGAGCGTGCGTAATGTCATTCCCGAATTGTATATCTGACATGTTGTGCATTCCATTGCTAATCGAGATACGTGCTCCTGGAGACAGGGCACAAACCATTCTTCCCGTATTTCTGCTGTAATGTGCTTTTTGGTGTTGTGTGCAGGGAAGTGTAGCTGTTGAAACGCAATTGCCAACAACCTTATTGGCATTACCACTTTCCCTGAGTTGCTTTGTCGCCACAATAAGTCTGTTGCCGATTTGCTGCACCCTCGTTTTGTCCACATCAATTTTTCGTCTGCACTAGCTCCTTCCTGTAATTCTAGTATTTGTGATATAGGCATCATGTTGTAGCCTTCTGGGAGCTCTTCATTTATCTTGTGCTGCAACACGTACTCACCTGCTTCATATTTCTGAAAGTAGGAAGCCTCTTTGGCGGCAGCGTCCGCTGCCGCGTTTCCCAAAGACACAACATCTGTGTTGGAGGTATGTGCTTGGCACTTCACTATTGCTACTGCAGTAGGGTTTTGTAGGGCCTCAATTAACTCTTAACAATTCTGCATGTTGTACTGGTGTTCCGTCTGCCCGTCGAAATCCTCTCCGCCCCCATCTCGCTAGACCTCCATGTACTGTCGTCATGTAAGCTGAGTCTGTGTATATTGTTACTGCGCAACCCTTTGCGCTCATAGAAGCACTACATGCAGCAATCAGTTCTGCTGCTTGTGCGGAGTAATGTGATGGGAGGCGGTACTGTACTAGTGTTTCATACTCACCGTCTTCTAACCTCACTACTGCCATACCAACATGTTTTTCTCCCGTGTCCACGTCAATCGATGCAGACCCATCCACGAAGTACACTTCCCCCTCGCTCAGAGCGTTCTCACACACCACTGTGTTCTCCCCTCTTTCTCCTGTGCAAGTAGCACAATTGTGGTCCTGCAGGTCCTCTAATGTGCACGCTTCTGTAATGAATGTGGCGGGGTTCACTGTCTTGCATCTCACCACATGGATATTGGCGCTAGACAATATGATCTCGTAGGCTGTTGCCCGCTGTGTTGTCAGTGTGCTTTTTGACCTCTCAAGTATTGCAAATAATGAATGTTCCACAAACAATGTTACAGGGCAACCCATTACTATTGTGGCACTTTTCTCAATCGCGAACGCGGCTGCAGCGAGTGATTGCTCCACGCGAAATGGCCTTGCATCACGGCATCCAAAGTACCACTATAGTAAGACAAAGGCTTGTGTCCTAGGGACGTCTTTTGTGTCAGTACAGCTGTCATGAGTGTTCCCTTGCAGTGTGAGAATAGGTAAAATTTGCGTCCATAATCAGGGTTTGCTAGCACTGGAGCGCTTGAAATTAACTCTTTTAATGATTGGAATGACACACTCATTTCTTCTGACCATTCTATTTTTTTATTTTCCTGTTGTGCCTCTGAGTGCTTGTAGTAGGGGCCTCGTGTATGCTGCATAGTCTAATATCCATGCTCGGCAATAGTTGCACATTCCCAAGAATTTCTGCATGTCTTTCACTGTTGTGGGTTTTCCTACAGATCTTATCGCTTCTACCTTGTCGGGGATTATTCTTTTTCCATCTTTTTATATCAGCTGTCCCAAGTATAAGACCTCTGTCAGGCAGTACTGTAACTTCTCCTTGTCTACCTTGTACCCCTTGTTGGCCAGTAGAGTCAGGAGCGTTGTTGAATCCTTTCTACATGTTTCTTCGTCTTGTGCACACACTAATAAATCGTCTACATACTGAATGATCGTACTCTCAACTGATAGGTTTCCCAAGTCTTCATGCAATATGCGGTTGAATATGCTTGGGCTCTCACAGTATCCCTGTGGTAATCTGCAGTGTTCATATCTCTTTTCCCCCAGTGTAAATGCTGTCAGGTATCTACTCTCTTCGGCCCGGGGGATTGAGAAAAATGCGTTTTTCAAGTCGACTACTGTGAAGTGTGATGCCGTTTTTGGGATGCTGCATAATATTGATGCAGGGTTCGGGACCAAAGGGAACTCTTTCTGAATTACATCATTTAGGGGGCGTAAATCCTGTATCATCCTCCAAGACCCTCCCTTTGCTTTTTTGATTGGATAAATACATGTGTTGCATGGGGAGTTTGAAGGCACTATTATCCCTTGTGCTAGTAGTGCATTTATTGTCTCTTTTATCCCTTCTTCAGCTTCACGGGACAATGGATACTGTTTCACTCGAGGTAAAATTGCTCCCTGCTTTAGTTTTATTACCACAGGTTGTACTCCATGCAACAGCCCTACATCATGGGGGCCTGTTGTCCACAAATTATTTGGTACGAGCCTCATGTCGTCATCAAAAAATGACGGCGGTGCTCCCACCACTGTCATCAGTTGAACGGGGATTTCCCTGGCTTGAATCAAAATGTCACAGGGCATCGCTATTTCCATTACTAATTCACCATCCCCTTCTGCATCTGAAAAGAGATCCTCATCTGTTATCTCTCTTAGGGCGATGTTGGCATTTGTACACAGCACTGTACGCCACTCACATCCTTCCCTATCTACTCCAATCACAGCAATCCTTTTCGCTGATACCTGTACAGCGTGCAAATCTAATGATACCACTGATCCTGGTGCTGTCGGGGCACACTATGGGGCGGAAGAGGAACTCCGCTGGAATCCTCCAGTCCATTCTTCTCAGCTCAGGAATTATGAGGGCCAGTGTCTTTAACCCTTCAATAAACATTTCCTCATTTTCCGGCAACCCTCGTACTTCTTGTGTGGTTGTGTAGGCTTGCACTATCAACATTGCACGCAAGGGGCATATTCCGGGCGTTGAACACACTATTCCTCTCTCGGTAAATGATATGGTCATGTTAAGTTTACTCAGGAGATCCCTCCCTAATAAATTTATCGGTGAGTGTTCATAATACAGTAAGGGTGTCTTTACAGTCTTACCCCCCACTGTTACATCCAATGCTTCTGTGTAAGGAACTTCAATTACAGCCCCAGAGAACCCCTGCGTCTCTAACTTCCTGTTAGATAACGGGAACCGGCCCTCCCGGATACATGATTTCTCCGCTCCCGAATCCACCATGAATATGAACTGCTTGTCTCCTATCTGCGCCCCTACCAATGGTTCCTCTGCTGCATCGTAGGTGGTAGATGGAACTGGACACGCAAGTGTTCTCTGTGGGCTGTCCTATGCGGGGTGTCTCATCACCCCCCCTTGATTAAAGACACTCCCTGAAACCACTGATACGCCGCTATAGGGTGCTGGTGCAGGGGCCCCGTTGGCTGTTGTCGCAAAAGGGTTGCCTGGCGTGTACTGCATATTGTCATTGTTTTGTGGGTGGTTCTGCGTCCTATACTGGTGCCCTAGTTGTTGCTCATTATTACCTTGGCCTGCGTTTCTCCGTTGCTGTTGTCCCATTGGAAGACCATATGGGCTCCCGGGGTGAGGATGGCCATAATGTTCTACCTCTTGGAACCCGTTGTTGGGTCTGCTTCTGCACTCCCTAGAGTAATGCCCCCATCTCCCGCAGTTCCAGCAACTTCCTTGTGCACCTCTAGGACCCTGCCATCCATTTCCTCCCATTCCCCCGTACCCCGGTCCACCCCTTCGGCCCCTGTACCCACCTCGTCCTCCTCGAGGGGCCCACTCCTGCCACTGCGACCCTCCGCCTTGCTCCTGCTCGTTCCACTGCCGCTGTCCTATTCCCGCCCAATTAGTTGCCATCCTTCCTTGTATTGCTATCAGCCCCTCCTCCTCTTCATCTCCCTACCTGCTGTGTGGGAGCGCAGCTACTGCTGCTGCAACCTTCACCAACTTTGTCTGTACTAATTTCGCTTCGTCTGCTAATCTTTTCTGCGCCACCTCCTTCTCCCTTTCCTTTATTCGCTTACATTGGTGTACTATTATGCTCTGAATCTCAGGCCATCCCTTTGCTTCAATACCTGCTATCTTGTCAAGCGCCTTTTGCACTTCCTTTGGGAGCCCTCTTTTTATAATGAAGTAAAATAAAGATGTCGATTGATACCAGGGCGTGCCCGTTTCTGCTCTCCACATCTCTTGGACCCGAAAAATGTAATCCATAGCCTCCTCCCCGTCATTCATTGTACACTGCATTACTGACTGCAAGTCTGGTGTATCTGGGAATGTTTCTCGCAAGGCATCCCACACTCGTGCACGCACTGTGTTAAAGGAGGCTCTGTCATGGTGGTCGCAGTCTAATGTTACTCCCGGGAAACCGGCCTTAACCCATACTCTCTCAGCCTGATCCCCCCACTGCTGATACGAGCAAGCTCTTCACATCTCCTATTGCTAGGGGCACCCCGGCAGTGTGTTTCTCAAAAGCGTATATCCACTTACTTGCCCCTCCTGATAACGGGGGCAATAGCTTTAATAAATTGGCTTTATCCATCTGAGCCCATGGGATATAATTCGGCCTCCCTCCTCCCCTATGTATCAATGGGAGCTGTAGCCTTCCTTTTGTCGTTGCACCTACACCCGTTTTGGCTGCTGAGGTTCCCAGTGATGCCATTTTCCCCACCCTGTTCCTTAATCGCCCCGTCCACTCATCCAGTGTTCTCATGGAACATGTACCATCCACCCCTTCACTTTCCCCTCCCATTGCCATGCTCAACCTGTCGCTTTCTTCTAAATTGTCCCTTATATCACATAGTAGTTCCTCTCTGTCCCCTATAGGCCTTTCCTCATTATCAATACCTTCCTCTCGTGTCCCTACTTCGATTATTCGCGTCGGTTCTTCCTCAATTCTGAACAGTATCTCACCCTTTTTCCACCCGTCTTCGAGTGTTCTATTCTCACTCGGCGCTCTAGATGTGCGCCCTGATCTTGCTGCATTAAGTGCTGTTTGTTCACATATGTCTTTTATCCTTGAGAGCTCATCTTTCGCTATTGAAAGTCTGGATTGTAAATCATCTGTTAGCTTTTCTATGTCCACCCTTTGTGTACTTGCCTGGGCTCGCTCCCTTGTACTTTCATATGGCGGGGGTGCCGTGGGCCGGTGGGGTGTAGTAGTTGTCGGGGGAGGCACATAAGTGGGATCACTGTACCCTTCTGCGGGCACAGGCTTGTTTAATATCGGGTACAAGCTTATTACCTCTATTGGTGGTGCTACATTTGACGATTCTTTAACATCTTTCTGTATCATCAGTGGATTGTCTGTGGTGGACGGGAGGTCAGCATTTAATGCTGGTGCTTTAGGCGGTGGTATCTCTTCAAATAACCTCCAGAGATCTAATATTTCCCTCCTATTGTGCAGCTGCTTCCCCTTGTATTTCAAACAAATGCATGTGGCCACCATGTCCAGAACACTTTTATCAAATGACCCCCCCTCGGGCCATATCTGGGGTAACCCCTCTCCCTTCAGCTCTGTTATCCATTGGTCATGATATTTCTTAATTCGCTCCGCGTACCCTGGTAGGTTCTTACAAATATGTGATAAGGGTGTTTCGGCCCCCATCTCTGTATTTTCCTAGTACTTGTGTCTCTCTGTGTGTCCACAATTACAATGTAAACCTATTACCAATATGGGTTTCGTCTTCTACTTCACATTCAATAATGGGCTTCTTTGTGCTCTTCCCCCTGCCTACGCAATACAAAACTGGCTGTACACAGTCTCTATTCTATTCTCTTTGGGTGGGGGGGGGGCACATACAAGAGCAAATCATCAGTGATTTTGACAATATTAACCCGGAAATCAAAAGGTACACACTCACTTCACCTTGTCATTTTTTCCTTCAAGAAGCCTTATCCGGCCACACTTACCATGACCATTCAATTACTATGCATTTATAGCCATTTTATACACTCACAGTTCCAAATTCTCTTCTGACTCACACGAGGTGCACACACCTCTCTGTAACTCTCTTTAGGCTGCCCTCCCTTTCCTCCCTAGCCGGCTGTCCCTGTCCGTCTTATTCAGATATATTGATGCGTATAAATATATATATATATTTGGACCTACTCTTCCCCCTTTTAGTAGAATTTTCTGTCTCTTACTTCCCCCTAACGTTTTGTAAAGATCTCACCTTTATTTTCCCCCCCAACCCTAAAGAAAAGAAAAGGAAGAAATAGCAGTCACTAATATATTCTCCGTGTCCCCCTTTGCCAGACACTTTTATCTTATTTTCCACTTCTTCATATATTCCCAGTACTAGTCAAGATAGCACTATGCGGCGCCGCCTTCCACCCCCTTTCGGAGCTAGGTTCCCGTCACTTTTATCTCTTATTCACCTCTTATTCCTAATGGCCATATGCAAAGAAAGAACAAGGAAATTTTAGGATGATCCTTAGTAGATCTGCGTACCCCCCTTTTCTACCCCTCTTCGTTTTCTGTCCTAGACTTCTTCCCCCACTCCCTTTACGATCGCTCGCACTCAATACTCACATGCCCGTCTTGAACCGATAGTCTCCGAAACTGGGTCCGTCCAGGCAGTGTTGCCGTCAGCTCAACAGTCAGCCCCGGCTCCGGCGAGCGGTACTCAAAGGGGATTTTTCAACCGGGATCCCGTACCCTCTCTCTTTTGAGTGCGCACTTCTTAGTGTACCGGTCGCCGTTGGCGGGCAGCCTCCCGGAGCCGGCTCACCGTGCGTATCCCTTTTCGACCGGAGATTCTCGTGCCAAAAGGGGACGGTAATGTTAGGTCGGGAAAAAATAATAATAATGATCACGCTTTCGGGGTCACCACTGAAGGCAAGCGTCCCCAACCAGCACGATCCTCCCCGCAATGAGAGACAATGAAGGACTCTCCCAA
The DNA here is from genome assembly GCF_040938575.1 of Ambystoma mexicanum. Taxonomy (NCBI): domain Eukaryota; kingdom Metazoa; phylum Chordata; class Amphibia; order Caudata; family Ambystomatidae; genus Ambystoma; species Ambystoma mexicanum. The sequence goes on from NC_090922.1 coordinate 868,500,026, forward strand.
ATTGGGAATAAAGCCAGGACAGAGTGCGGGTGAGCTTAAATGGGAGTTTATCAATCAGAATAGGGCATGCAAAGAACTCTGCAAACTCTGAGAGCGCTCTGTCTGACAATAGCAAAGACGGGCGTATATATTTACAAAAAACGTCATAAGAACCTACATACTATAGGGGGCACAAGTTCGATGGGATTGGGTGACGATGACTAACTATAAGTGCTGCTGCGATGCGGTTGGCTTTGGCTGGAAGACGTCACTGGTCAGCCTCGTGGGTTGGGCTGGGCCTGGCAGGTTGGCTGAGTTCATCCAGGCGGTGGTGTTGTGCCCTCGCGGCCAGTGGCAGAGATAAATGTCTTTTCCTGACTTATTTGCCCTAGGCCATGCACACCGCAGTCATTCAGTCATTCAGTCATTACAATATTATCTTCTTTAGTAAATCTTCCAATAGGTTATTCTACAGGTTAATGTAACACAGGAGGAATGCACCTTGTAAGGGGTCTGATGGTAATACGTCAGGACATGGTTACCAGTGTCCTGTTGACCGGGGCCATAGGTCGAGGTGCTAAGCTTCAGGGCCTGGGACGGGCGGTACAGGTCTTTTCTGTCTTGTTAGAAGTTGTTATGGATGTGCCGCTGTGTGTTGTCAAAGTGTTGGGTGTCCTGATTGCACAGGGCCATGAGTTTAAGATGATCCGGTGGGTTGTGGGGTTTACGAGAGGGAGCCTTTGGAAGTGTGTGTTCAGGCAGAGGTTTACTGCTGTGCTGTAAATAATGCAGGTGGTGGGCCGCGGCCTTGGGTGCTGCAGAGGGGGCTACAAATCTTTGAAGCGGCTCCAGTCTGGTTGGGGGAGGTGGAGCAGCGCGGCGCGGGCCTCTGCTCTCATGTTTGGCAGTCTTCGCAGGGAGGGAGGGGGAATGGCCTTGCACATATTCACAAAGGTATCTCCCTCGTGTGTTGCCGACTTTAGGTAAAAACATCACAAACATTTGAACACTATAATACTTATTCAAATCACTTTAAAACATGCATTTCAACTTTGCTGGATGTGTCTCGATTATATCCAGTCTGGGCACCTTATTCGTACACTATGTTTTAACAACTACAGTATTAAGTTGTGTGCATATACATTTGCAGTAAGTGAGGTAGTAGCGAGGTTGGTGGAGTACATAGAAAGTAACCCGCCACTGTACGTGACGGTGGTGGTACATAAGGGGCTTTAGACATACACACATGACGAGTGCATTCTCGCACATCCTTTACATGAGCCCTCTGTATGGTTACATTCGTTTTCTTGTGTACTCTAGCAGCATTAGTTCAGTTATGGCGCGGGACCGCGGGGTGTACGATTTTCAATGATACATATAAAGAATAATCCCCCGGAATGCTTTTATCATTTGCACACCCCTGCAGGGGTGTGGGTCCTTCATTGCTGGTGTCATGTAAACATGCGTTTCTTAGAATAATTACACAATTTTACAGGTTTCTTTAGTAGAAGTAGTTTTATGAAAAGGATACACGTATTAAAAGTAGTTTTTGATATTCGTATTTGGGTATTTTTCTGCTTTCATCGGATGACCATTCTACAGATCTTCCCATCACCCAGGCCTCGCTGACCCGGTCACTCTGGGAGCAGTGATACACTGTGGGCAGTGAAATGTTAGTGTTAGTATCTTATGCTAGTTCATGTCCGTCTTGTTCGTGGGAACGGGCTCACAGCGGATCTGCCAGGGTGCTGCGGCGACAGGGATAATTGAAACTCTCCAAGGGTGGGGGCCGCGCTACAGTGCGCTGAGCTCACACCATCTTGGATAGACAAAATGGTTTCTGGGCCTAGCTAAATTCAATACGTGTGGGCAATGTCTTCAGCAGGTGAACCCTCCACCACCTGGGCCCGGGTGGTCTGAGGGGACGCCCAATGAGCCATGGCCCTCACCTGGGGAGGGGATGCAGGCAAGGAGGGTCTTTTGGACCACTCCTCCCCTACAGTACCTACACGTCCCGATTAGGCAGCCCCATCATTCTTTCCTATGGTTCAGGATCATGGGCTACCATTTCCAATACATGGGTCTCCTGTTTGGCCTCAACTCGGCCCCCAGGGTCTTTACCTGACTCGTGAATGCGATAGCGGCCCTCCTCGGAGAGAAGGGCCTCCCCATCCATCCGTCCATCCAGTTCACCACTCCTCCCGGTCCATTATGAACCCACTGCACGACCTGGGGATTCTCGCTCAACCTCAGGAAATCACAGCTGCCTACGCAGACTGACGTTCCTGGGACTCATTTCAGACACGTGCTCCGAGAAGGTCTTCCCGTCGGAAGACAAGATCTCGGCCATCAAGAGAGCTGCCGTCCACTTCCTCAGCAGAGAAGTGACCTTGGCTTGGTGGTATCAACATCTCCTGGGTCTACTAGCGGCGGTTCTGCTAGCCGTCCCGCACACGGACTAAGGATGAGAAGGATTCAGCTGCACTTCGCGGCTTCATGGAGTCAGGATCAGGGCTCTCAATCCGAAATGATCAACGTTCCTCCATCTCTCTACCTGGACCTAACTTGATGGTCCAGGGACTGCAACATACAGACGGGCAAGCCCTTCCGGTCGCCTTCTGTGCAGGCCACCATCACCACAGACTCCTCGCTCGAGGGCTGGGGAGCCACCCTGGACGATCTCTCGGTCCACGGCAACTGGACTTGACAGGAGCAGGAATACCACATCAATTGGTTGGAGCTGTACACCATCTGGCTAATGCTCAGAGCATTCCTACCACTTCTCAAGGGCAAGGTTGTCCTCATCCAGACAGACAACTCGACCAGCATGTACTATGTCAACAAGCGGGGAGGCACCAGATCCCCCTCCTCTGTGCAGACTGGTGATCAACATGTGGAAATGGGTCTTGGAAAACGAAATTTATCTCTTGGCAGGCCACCTCCCGGGGGAAATCAAACCTGGAGGCAGACAGACTCAGCAGGCTGGGAGCGGACAATTGAAGAGTGGCAGTTAAACAACCTCGTTATTCAGGAGATCTTCAACAGGTGGGGTCACCACCAAGTGGATCTCTTTGCCACCTGACACAAGAAGTGCCCCCAGTTTGCATCGCATCCTGGCAGGGCCAGGGCCCTGGCTCTCTGGCCGACGCATTTCAACTTGTGGACCGACATGAGGGCCTACGCCTTTCTGCCCACTCCCCTCATCCACAGGGTGCCTTGCAAGATCAAGGAGTCGCACCAGCTCTGCATCATTCTGATTGCTCCTTGGTGGCCGGCCAGACCATGGTTTTTGGAGCTCTTCAGCCTCTCCGAGGTGCCCCCGATACACCTCCTGACTGGCCCAGCGCATCTTCTGGTGCAGCAGGGGGGCAGGATCATCCACCCCACGGCAGGGAAACTAGCCCTCACAGCGTGGTACCTGAGCAGGTAATGCTTCGGCACCTTAGCCTCTCACAGGCCAATCTGGCGGTCATACAGGGCGCCAGGAGCAACGCCACCAGGGCCCAGTAAAAGAGCAAATGGACCAGGTTCTGCATCTGGGCAGACTCTAATGGAATTGACTATCTGCCCTGCACTCTGGACGACATGCTCTCCTTTTCGGCGCACCTAGCTCATTCGGGCGTACAGGTTGACACCTGCCGTTCATCCCTTGCAGCTATTGGGGCTTACAGGAACTCAGAGGAAGGCATTTTTTCCGCCTCCAACCCGATCGTCAAACACCTGACTGGTTTTGCAAGGCTCTACCCGCATGTCAAGAGACCGCTCCCAGTGTGGGACCTGAATATAGCCTTGGGCGCCCTAGCCACAAACCCTTCGAGCCAATGGCGCCGTGGACATTAGGCGGGTCACTATCAGGACGGCCTTACTAGTCAGCCTTACCTCGGCTCGCCGAGTCAGCGAGATTCAGGCGCTGGTCGCCTCAGAACCACATACCACCTTTCACAAGGACAAGGTAGTCATGCGGACGCACCCGGCATTGCTGCCCAAGGTTCCATCTGCGTTTCACTTGAACGAGGAAATAGTCCTTCCGACGTTCTTTCCCGATCCCAAGGACGAAGGACAGAGAATGCTGCACTGCCTGGACGTCAGGCATGCCCTGAAATTCCACTTCGACAGGACCAAGGGCTTCCGTAAGTGGGGCGCCCCGTTCGTCACTTTCGGCGGCTCAAGACCAGGCTGTCAGGCCTCAAAGGCTTCCATATCCCGCTGGATGATCTCTGCTATCAAAGAAGTGTACGGAGGCCAGCACAAGCCGCTCCCGGCCAACATGCATACCCACGCAGTCAGGGCCAAGGCAACGGCCATCGCATTCCAGCGCCATGTCCCTTGGCAAGTCATAAGCAGGGTGGCCACTTGGGCCTCTCCCTCAGCTTTTTGCAAGCATTACTGTTTGGATGCCGGCTCTAGATCCGATGCGGATTTGCTTAAGGAGGGTCTCCTCTCCACCCTGGTGCTACAATCAGTTGTAATCGCCCATACAGTATGGAGGAAAGTGGACGGGACGGAAGAGTAATTATAAGTTACCATAGTGACTAACATACTCTTAGTCCATAGTCTCCTTTCCTCCATACGTCCCACCAACCTCCCCCCCCCCCCCCCTAATAATGCTGGTGTCATTAGGCAATGTTAAATTTATTGTTGACGCGTCAATGGGGACTGGGGTGTGGCGCCGGAGGGCGGAGTCGGAGCAGTGCATGCTCCCTGCGCGCCTCTAAATTTAAAGGGGAAGAGGATTTCTGGTGAAAAAGGTTGTCTCCTGTCCCTTGGAAAGGTCGCCCGTGCAGTATGGAGGAAAGGGGACTATGGACTAATAAGAGTATGTTGGTCACTACGGTGAGCATCATATAATTTGTTGGTGCCTCAGAACCTTTTCCAGCTCCTGTACCACCAACACCTCCCCTGCTGTTGCAATGGATCCACAGCTATCTTCCAGTCTGTTTTAGTGGGGGGGTCCCTTCTGATATCCTGAGACCCGGCCAGCCCCTCTGTCTGGAAAAAGGGGGGGGGGGCACAGGATGAAGACCACGACGGTGATGCCCAGGATGAAGAGCCTTCACCCTCAGTAAAGCCGTTTCATGACCGTCATCAGACTTCATGGGGGTCCCTCAGCCTGAGGAGGCTCCCCAGGAGTCGGGGGTGCTAGCAGATGTTTTGACTAGGCACGCCAAATGCCGTTCAGGCATTTCGCTCCAGAAGGATGCCCTGCAGGTGGCATGAAAGGTCTGGGAGAAACCCAAGGCTAATGCCCAGATTAACAAGAAATTGGACAGCCGGTTCAGCCTTTTGAATGGGGAGCCAGTCCTCCTGGCCTCCCACCCCCAGCCACACTTCAGTGGTGGCAGCGGCCTCGTATTCTAAACCATCATCTTCCTCTGCAGGGGCCGCCTCTAGTTGTTCCAGAGAGGAGTCTTTTGGGCAGGCTTTGCTACCTTAACTTTAGACTGCATTTGCAGCAGGCCAACGCCCCCCTGACTGCGGTGAACCAGAAGCTGTGGCAGGGGTTTGGTGTAGTTCCTGCCCAACCTGCTCTGGAGAGGCAAGCATCCTTAAAGGCCGGCCTGGCCAATGTCTTGACAGTTGCGCAGGACCTCAGTTTCTTCTGTTCACACATTGACACAGCCAGCAGAGGGCTGTGCCCGGCGGTTGAGAGGAGGTGGACAGCGTTTATGCGCTGTATTCTCCTGTGATGTGCAAGAGAAGAACCTAGATGTGCAGAGAAGAACCTAGATCTTCCTTTTAAGTGGTCGGATCTTTTTCATTCGTCCACTGATGACAAGCTGGCAAAAAAGCCCTCTAAGCAGCCAAGGTCCTTGGTGTTCCTGACTAAACAAGGGAAGAAGTCCTTCCCTCAGTACAGGCGTCAAACCCTGCACTTTCACCTGCCTCAAGGGGTTTTGAGACTGCAGTCCACAGAGTCCTGACTGGTCCCCCAGCGATCACAGGATGGAACAGCATAGGACATTGCCGTTTTCCCGCTACCCCTCCTCCACTCCCACCTCTGATGCCGAAAATCAATGACAGAATGCTCAGGGAACACAGCTCACCTGTAGGAGGCTGGCTGGCTGTATTTCAGGACAGCTGGAAGTGTTGTTTCAAGAGTCCTTGGATACTTTCTAATGTCTGCATGGGCTTCAGTCATCTTCTTAATTTTCCTCTACCTTCCTCTCCCTTCTCTGCTTCAGATAGGGTCCCTGGCCCTCTTGCAGGAGATCCTCTCTCTTCTGGAGGTGCAGGCAGTGGAGCTGGTTCCTCACTCACAGGGGCTCCGGCTACTACACCAGGATTTTTGTGGTAACCAACAAACCGGTTCGCCAGAGGGTAGCCTTGGACTTGTAATTTCTCAACCTATCTTTACCGCACAAACTCTTCACGATGATTACTCCCGTGCACATAGCCGAGTCTCTATGCGCAGGGGACTGCATGTGTTCCCTAGACCTCAAGGATACGTACCTTCCTGTCCCCATCCATCAGCTGCATCAGAAGTTTCTGCGGTTCACGATTTTGTCGTACCACTTCCAGTACAAGGTGTTGCCTTTTGGCCTAAACTCGCCCCTTGTGTGGTCACAAAGTTGATGAATGCAGTGGCTGGTCTCCTCCTCCTGGAGGGCCATCATGTATACCCTTATCTGGATGACTGGTTGAAAGGGCCAGCTCACCCTAGGGGGGGGGGGTGCACTCCTGCCAACAACTGGCATACATGCTTCACCAGTTGAGGTTCTTCCTCAACGGACGGAAGTCGCAGCCGACTCCCGCCTAGTATCTGGTGTTCCTTGGAGTGCGCTGGGACATGGCCATGCAGCGTGTGTTCCCCACGCCCGAGAGCCTCTTTCCCTCTGCAAGGCGATAGGGCACTTCTGGCTAGCTGGACCACTTCGGCATGGTGGTTCCAACCCCTTCGGGGACTGACGTCTTGCGTGCTTAAGGATCAGAATGCCCGCCTCAAGGTGAGGTGTCCCCAGCTCCACCTGGCTGCCAATTGAGACCAGGAAACGGGTTCACAGTCGGACAGGGTTCCAATTCCCCTGTCCCCTCCAGGATCTAAACTGGTGGCTGATGGACTGCAAAGCGGCAGTGGGAGCCCCTTTACCCTTCTGGAGCCTACTCATGTGGTGACAACGGATTCCTCGCTTTCAGGCTGAGGACTACCCTGGAGGGGCTGCTTGATTCATGGCGTATTGTCCACAGCGGACGCCCTCCTCCATATCAATCTGCTCGTAATCTGGACGGTGGGCCTGGCGCTTGGTTCTGGTCAGGACTGACAACTCTACAACAATATTGTACCTGAACAAGCAGGGTGGCACCCGTTCTCTTCCCCCTCCCCCTTCTCTTCCTCCCCCAAACCTCATCCTGTGCATGGTGGCAGTATTAATCTGGGAATGGGCCCTGACAGAGGGGATATGGGTCTATCTCCCGGGGGACAGCAATGCATACGCAGACCAGCTCAGCCCCTAGGGCTTTAACACCTACGAATCAGAGTTACACCAACTGCTTGTTACCCCTGTTCCAGAGATGGGGCTTTCCAGATCCGGACTCATTTGCATTTTCCCGGAATTCCAGATGCCCCTGGTTTGCTTCATGGGCAGGTCGGGGGTCTGTGGGGGACGTGTTTCAGCTCTGCTGGCACAGCTGCAGGTGCTATGTGTTTATTCCTCCTCCATTGATCCAGCGGACCCTCTGCAAGATCAGGGCATCGGTGGGCTGCAGCCTCACCCTGATTGCCCCACACTGGCTGTCGAGGGCATGGTTCTCAGATCTGCTGCAGTTGTTTGTAAGGGCCGGTCCATCTTCCGATCCCCAGCATAGGCTATCTGACGGGGCAGGGCAGTGGAGCACCAGGACCTGGCTGGCCAGCCCTAGAGGCCTGCTTCCTGACCAGCTGAGACTGCACCATGCTCCGTTCTCAGAGGACAACTGGGACATTATACAGGGGGCCGTCTACACAGTCTCAGTACAAGGGTGTAAGTGGACAAGATTTTACTGCTGGGCTCAAGACAAGGGGCTGGACCCCCTCACCTGCTCCCTGGACAACACATTGGCTTTTTGTGCACATCTGGCTCATTCGGGCATTCTTTTTCTTTTTTTTTTTTAAATAAATGTTTTGGTTTACTTTCAAACCTTTCATCTTATTTCCCTTTTTTTACTCTGTTTGTGCTTCTTAAAAGTTGTGCTGGTTATTTTGTCTGTCATTATCTTTCTTTTGTGTATTAGACCTTTGTTTTGGCTTGATTTTCTTTAACCGATTTGTTTCAGGTTCATTATGTTCCAGAATGATATTAGTGCGAAGATTAGTTGTTTTTTGTTTCCTGCTATCATCATTGCCCAACGATCTTCTGGGGTGTGTACCTGTGTCGACTTTATGAACCATTCTCCAGATAGCTGTCTTTTTTCATTGAGAGCAGGGCAGTTCATGATTATGTGGTATAGGGTCTGTTTTTTTGTTTTGACAAAATCTGCAGTACATTTCTGTTTTGGGGATTTGTTTTCTTGCTGCCATTATTTCTCGTGTTGGGAGATGTTTAGGCGCAGTCTCATGAACATGTCTCTTATTTTTGAGGGGAATATTGTCAGATATGCTGGTAGCTGTTTGATTCTTCTGGAGTCAAGGGCGCAGTGCATATGGTGTTGGTACTTGAGTTTGTCTTGCATATTCTTCATCCAATCATTCTCTTTTATTTTTGTTTCTGTTTTTGCTTTTTGAGGTGTTTCTAGCAGCATTTCCAGTGAGATATCTTGTTCTTTTGTCTTCTATCGCAGTTTTCCATATTGCGAGGGTGTCTTCTGTGTTATTGCTTTTATCATCAGTATTTCGAGCGGTAGCGCATAGCTTGGGCTCATGATTTTTCTGTATAGATCAAGTTGCTTCCATAATACAATGGATTCGAGTGATTGCAGAGCGAGTTCTGCTCTTATGCGTGTCGCAGGCAGGGACATCGGTAGGTTTAGGGCTTTTCTCCAAAATGTTCCTTCTAGTTGTGTCCAAATGAATTTGTTGATGTTTATCATCGCTTCTGCTCCATAAGTTAATACTGCTGTTACTTTTTGCTTGTAGAAGGTGACTATTGGAGTGAAGGAAAATTTTCTGTATTTTCGATGTAGTAATCTAGCCGGTCTCGCTAGTGAGGCTGTCTTCTCTTTTAGTAGCTGCATCCAGTCTTCTTCTGTGGGGGATTGGGATAGCCATATCCCTAGATATTTTATTGTTTTTACTTGCTCGACTCTCTTTTCCTATATGGAAAAGGAGCGTTTTTCCATTTCTTCTTGTTTCTTCCTTCAATGTCATGATTTTCGTTTTTTGTGTGTTCATTTCCAGCTGGTTTTTCCTCATATACTCTTCTAGTTTTTCCAAAGCTATCTGCTGTCCTCTGGGTGTTTTTGGTAGCAGCACTGTGTCGGCATATATGATGCACGGTATTGCAGTGTTGTGTATTTTGGGCGGGTTCATTTGGGGAGTATACATGTTTTCCCTGAGATCTGCAATGTAGAGGTGGAAAAGTGTGGCGGCCAATGGGCACCCTTGTTTCAGCCCATTCCATGTTCTTATTTGTTCTGTTCGGGTGCCATCTTTTGATAGTCGAACTCTTATGTTGGTGTTTTTGTACAAGAATTTAATGGGTTCCATTGTTATCTGGGCACTTCCATTCGTTGAGCTTTTCCCACAAGGTGTCTCTGTTCAGAGTCGAATGCAAGTCTCAAGTCTACGAAAGCAGCGTATATTTGTGATTTCATTCTTCTTGCTTCGTGTTTCAGTATGTTTAATATTAGGAGATTGATGTTGGTGCCGATAGTTTTCACGAACCCTGTTTGTCTAGTAGCATATTTATTTTCTTTTGTTGCCCATCTGTTCAAGTTTTCTAGTAGAAGTTTGGCAAAAATCTTCCCTAGTGGATCAAGCAATGCTAACGGACGGTAGTTACGTGGATCTTTAGTGGTGCCATGTTTGTATATCGGTATTATCGTTGCTTGCCTCCATGTTTTGGGAATTGTTTTGGTGCTTTGTATAATTTTGAATATGCTTTCGCATATTGCTCCCCATACTTCTGGATTTAGTTTTATGACTCGTGTTTGACAGGCCATCAGGACCAGGGGCCCTCGATATGTTTACCAATTTAATTGCCTTTTGTATATCTTCGTGGTCCCATTCCCATTGCCATGTTGCGTTTTTTTTCATGCGGGGAATTCTCTTCGCCTCCTTTTTGTTTCCATATATTTCTGTGAGGTATGCTGTCCAGCTCGCTTCAGGTACATCGCTGATCATTGCATTTTGTGTTTGGGTTTGGCCATGTAATAATGCCCATAGTTGTTATTTTTGTTGATGGTTTGCAGCATCTTCTCTGCGTCCTCTTGCAATATTGTGGCTCTTTTGTTCCTTATCCAGTTTCTGTATTGATGTTTCGCCGCTGTTAATTGTTTTGTTTTCTCATTTGTATTTTGTTCCAGTATCTTTTTTATTTTAGTTCTCTATTCACTTTTTTGTTTTTATTTTCTCGTTAAAAGCATGAGCGTGCTTTTTAACTGTATTTCCTTCATCCATTAGTCTACTCTGGGTCTTATAGGGCAATAATAGCCATTCATAGTTAATATTTTCATTGTCTGTTAAGGTTGATTTGTTGATTATATTCGGAAGTTACTCTATCGTTTTTTGTTGTAGTCTTAATCTGTTTCTTCCGTTGTTTATCTCTAAATCTATTGGTTCCATTCTTCCATTAGTTGTTTTCAGTGTGGTCCAAGTTCTTGTCATTATAAAGTGATCACTGTTATTGGTTTGAATGTTTTGTGTTTCACACAGATTATCATATATACCCATGGCCAGGTATATATAGTCAATTGCGGCGGTTGAATTGTCCAGGTTTCCATCCTTTCTCCTGTCGCACTGTCTATAGTATTTGTCCTTCTTAGGCTCCTACATGTTATTTCTTTGTTCCAGGTCTTGACTTTCATCGGCAGGTGGTTTTTGTCGATTTCTTTCCTTTCTTTGTCAAATAAGTGTATCTTTAGGTCTCCGCATATTATGTATTCAGTTGTTTGATGTTTCTCCTTGGCGTTGTCCGTAGCCGTGAATACTGCATCTATGAATGTCTCGGATATGCTCACTGGGTTCCAGTAAAGGTTTACTAGACACCACTTTTCCTCTATCGTGCTTTTTCTGGTAGATGGTTCTTTCGTCATTGCTTGTGTTTTGCATTTTAGTATTGGTAATTGAATCCATGGGTTTATGTTTTTAATTGGCGTTATGAGGCCAGATGATGGACAACCCTTTTTCTTTTGTATCGCTGGGTTCAATAATACTGTGTAGGCATCACATATTGGTTGTTCTATAATCCAAGTTTCTTGGAGGCAGATTATATCAGCCGCTGTTAGTGTAGAGTTTTTTCCTTGGAATAGATGACCGTATCCCCGGGTGTTCCAAGAGCATAATGTGGTGGTATTCAAATAGCAGTTTTTTGGTTGTTATCTTCTTTGGTTATTTCTTTCTTCGGTTTGCCATGCTTCGTTCTCTTGTTGCCTCCATATTCCATATTTGCGATACAGCTCTTGGCGGTTCTGGTATTCTTTATAGTCGGTTTCTTTTTCCTTTTTCTGGTCTCTTACTTGTTCTTGGTTAGGTGTTTGGCTCTGGTATTTTGTATGTTTGTTGAATGTGTTGTCGTTATCAGATTCACTTCCTGACCAATGTCCAAGATTTTTTTTTAAATCACTGTTTTCCATTTCTTCTATCAGAGAAACTTCGAAACCTAATTGCTTGAAGATCACCTTGTTCTCTATCATTTTGTTTGTTGTTTTTTCTGTTGTGAATGTGATCTTCACTTGTTCAGTTATTTCGTTGCCGAATTCTACGGTGCATATGTCTTTCGTTGATATCTCTTTCAAGCTTGGGATTGCATGGATTAGTCTCAATACATTAGTACGGTTCATGATGAGGTTGTCATTTTTGGTCATTGTTCTTTTTAATTCTATTTTCATTTCTTTTTTCTTTGTTTGCTTACTGAGAGGGTTAATAAATGTGGGGAGTTTTATCTTGTTTTCCGTATGACTTCTTTATATCATTCTTTTCTTTGTTCATTTCATCAGTCGTTGCAGATTGAATTTCTTCATTCGACTCTGGACATAGTTGTTCGTCGTCTTCCCAATCTTCGTGGGATATTTTATCTAAACTGATTTCATAGGTTGAACTTTCCTGGGTTTGATTTCCTTCTGATTGATCCTCTTCATATTCATCTATTATAATCATAGAGGCCTCTGTAATTTGAATTTGGGCTTCTTCTGATTGGTCGATCACTTCTTCTGCGTATGTTGATAGGTTGATTAGTTCTTCTATTTCAGGATCTTTGTTTTGGAAATCTGTTGGACACAACTTGTCTTCGGTTGTCGTGTTTTTGCAGTTTTTCCGTTGGGATATTTTTTTGTTGTCCTGTTGCTTGTTCTCAGTTTGTTTGGGGTTCTTTTGAGCGATTGTCAGGTTTCGTAGGAAGGCACGTGATCCTTTTTGAATTTTTTTCTTTGTGGTTATTCATTTTTTATTGAATCTTTATTCCCGGCAATCTTATTTCCTTTGGAGAAAATTTCATAGTTTTGTGTTTTTTAGTTTTTGTGTTACATTACTGTCTTCATTTGGCTCAGTTGTATCTTCTGTCGCACTTATGTTTGGACAGTTTATTTTTGTTGCTGGCTTTGGTTCTTCACTCAGATCGATCAAGTTTGTTTCGCTATTGGCTGACAGCGTTTTTTCTTCTGGTTTCCCAGCATTTTTTGAGAATTCATTCTGGTCAGTTTTCTCCCGCTGTTGCCTTTCTTCAATAGTACTTGTTTTGTTCATTGTGTGTATTTTGCATCGTTTTTCTTTGTTGGTTTTTGTCATAATTGTGATTAATGCATGTGTCAAGTCCTTTTTTTCTGCTCTGTCGTTATGTGCAATGTCAAATAGTCTTGTTTGCCAGATATGGCTAATTTGGGCTTCTCTCAAGTCTTTCAGTTATCTTGTTCATGCATTGTTCTAGATAGCTCTGTTTAGAGTGGATTAATGTGGTAAGAGTTGTTTGATCTTTTATTGAGTCTATTAGGGCTTCTTGTAGCTTCATGTATGGTAACAAGGATTATGTAGTGGTTGTTATGAGCATGTTCTGCAGGTCCAGCATTGATGTCGGTAGGGACGATATCTCCTGTTCTTCAGGTGTATTGCAGTTGCATTTGTTGTGTGCTGTTTCTTGATTTACGGACAAACTTTCTGTAGGTATTGTCCGTTGATGTTTTGTTTTGTTGTGGGAGTCTCCCATTCTACATGTTGTTTTGTTCATTTGTTAGAATTCCCGTTCCTGTTCTCAGGTTTTCCGACTTAATGCTTGTTTCATTTTTTGTTGCTGGTGGGGATAGTCTCCCAAATATCTCTACCCTTTTTCCATGATTCTTCATGAGGTTTTCGATTTCAGTTATATCAAGTAAGAGTCTGGCAGCTTTTTGTGTTGTTTGTTCGTTTCTCTTTGTATCTATTTGTTGTGAGTGTCGATGGCTGTTGTATAAAGCTTGTCATTTCTTTTGGGCTTTCAGAGCCTTTTCTCGTTGTGTTGGAGTGCTTGTCTTCTTTTCTTCGTTGTATTCTCTTTGATTTGGATGGATAATTTCTTTTTCTCCAGCATGGGGTCTGGCATGGATTCACATGCTCATGAATATTCCCCGTCGTCGGGCTGGGAATCCTCGGTAAAGAAAAAAAAAACCAGTATCAGTTTCGTTTCTGATCTGTCTTTCGTAGTAATAACCAATCACTGGTCTCTTTGTCATACTGACCACAGCCAATGACTGCCCTCTACCTAAGCACCGCCTCCGGCAGCCATCTTCAGATTTTTACCGCACGTTCATGTGTTGGGATCCTCGTGCTATTGCTCTCGAGCGTTAGTGCTATTTTTTCACGTTTTTCTCAAAAACTTCGTTTTTTTCGGTCAAAAGAGCCTCAAGCTCCACCGACTCTCCATCCGATCAACGGGGACCCGTGTCGGATTCGTCTGCTACGCTTTTGGAGGATTCCAGAAGTTTCTCAGGCCCGGACAAGGCCCAGGAGAAGGGAAGCTCGACGCCAGGAAAGCTGTTCAGGGTCTGCCCTGGATGCCAGCTGCAGAACGTCTTTAAGGAGGACGAACACTCCTTTTGTCTCTACTGCTTACATGAGGACAAGACGCACGTGGAGAAGGACTGTGCGTTTTGCGGCAATATGTCGGAGCGGACCATGAAGGAC